>NW_027468840.1:0-370202 GCF_046254945.1 Alosa pseudoharengus
TATGTGAAAACTAAGAAAAACTGCAAGGTACTAAAAAAAAATCAAACCAATTTTTTTACACTTTTTTGCCCTAGTTCATGCATTTCACATGTCTAGAAGTGAAATAAAAAATGATTTGGACAATATCTGACATATTTAGAAATTTGTGAAAAATCTGTCTTTTGTCCTGACCCCGGACCTTATGTGAAAACTAAGAAAAACTGCAAGGTACTAAAAAAAAATCAAACCAATTTTTTCACACTTTCTTGCCCTAGTTCATGCATTTCACAATGTCTAGAAATTAAATAAAAAATGATTTGGACAATATCTGACAGATTTTGAAATTTGTCAGAAATCTGTATTTTGTCCTGACCCCGGACCTTATGTGAAAACTAAGAAAAACTGAAAAGTACTAAAAAAATTCAGACCAATTTTTTTTCACTTTTTTTGCCCTAGTTCATGCATTTCACATGTCTAGAAGTGAAATAAAAAATAATTTGGACAATATCTGAGAGATTTTGAAATTTGTCAAAAATCTGTCTTTTATCCTGACCCCGGACCTTATGTGAAAACTAAGAAAAACTGAAAAGTACTAAAAAAAAATCAAACCAATTTTGTTACACTTTTTTGCACTAGTTCATGCATTTCACATGTCTAGACGTGAAATAAAAAATAATTTGGACAATATCTGACATATTTTGAAATTTGTCAAAAATCTGTCTTTTGTCCTGACCCCGGACCTTATGTGAAAACTAAGAAAAACTGAAAAGTACTAAAAAAATTCAGACCAATTTTTTTTCACTTTTTTTGCCCTAGTTCATGCATTTCACATGTCTAGAAGTGAAATAAAAAATAATTTGGACAATATCTGAGAGATTTTGAAATTTGTCAAAAATCTGTCTTTTATCCTGACCCCGGACCTTATGTGAAAACTAAGAAAAACTGAAAAGTACTAAAAAAAAATCAAACCAATTTTGTTACACTTTTTTGCACTAGTTCATGCATTTCACATGTCTAGACGTGAAATAAAAAATAATTTGGACAATATCTGACATATTTTGAAATTTGTCAAAAATCTGTCTTTTGTCCTGACCCCGGACCTTATGTGAAAACTAAAAAAAACTGAAAGGTACTAAAAAAAATCAAACCAATTTTTTTACACTTTTTTGACCTAGTTCATGCATTTCACATGTCTATAAGTGAAATAAAAAATGATTTGGACAATATCTGACATATTTTGAAATTTGTCAAAATTCTGTCTTTTGTCCTGACCCCGGACCTTATGTGAAAACTAAGAAAAACTGCAAGGTACTAAAAAAAATTCAAACCAATTTTTTTACACTTTTTTGCCCTAGTTCATGCATTTCACATGTCTAGAAGTGAAATAAAAAATGATTTGGACAATATCTGACATATTTTGAAATTTGTCAAAATTCTGTCTTTTGTCCTGACCCCGGACCTTATGTGAAAACTAAGAAAAACTGCAAGGTACTAAAAAAAATTCAGACCAATTTTTTTTCACTTTTTTTGCCCTAGTTCATGCATTTCACATGTCTAGAAGTGAAATAAAAAATAATTTGGACAATATCTGAGAGATTTTGAAATTTGTCAAAAATCTGTCTTTTATCCTGACCCCGGACCTTATGTGAAAACTAAGAAAAACTGAAAAGTACTAAAAAAAAATCAAACCAATTTTGTTACACTTTTTTGCACTAGTTCATGCATTTCACATGTCTAGACGTGAAATAAAAAATAATTTGGACAATATCTGACATATTTTGAAATTTGTCAAAAATCTGTCTTTTGTCCTGACCCCGGACCTTATGTGAAAACTAAAAAAAACTGAAAGGTACTAAAAAAAATCAAACCAATTTTTTTACACTTTTTTGACCTAGTTCATGCATTTCACATGTCTATAAGTGAAATAAAAAATGATTTGGACAATATCTGACATATTTTGAAATTTGTCAAAATTCTGTCTTTTGTCCTGACCCCGGACCTTATGTGAAAACTAAGAAAAACTGAAAAGTACTAAAAAAAAATCAAACCAATTTTGTTACACTTTTTTGCACTAGTTCATGCATTTCACATGTCTAGACGTGAAATAAAAAATAATTTGGACAATATCTGACATATTTTGAAATTTGTCAAAAATCTGTCTTTTGTCCTGACCCCGGACCTTATGTGAAAACTAAAAAAAACTGAAAGGTACTAAAAAAAATCAAACCAATTTTTTTACACTTTTTTGCCCTAGTTCATGCATTTCACATGTCTATAAGTGAAATAAAAAATGATTTGGACAATATCTGACATATTTTGAAATTTGTCAAAATTCTGTCTTTTGTCCTGACCCCGGACCTTATGTGAAAACTAAGAAAAACTGAAAAGTACTAAAAAAAATCAAACCAATTTTTTTACACTTTTTTGCCCTAGTTCATGCATTTCACATGTCTATAAGTGAAATAAAAAATGATTTGGACAATATCTGACATATTTTGAAATTTGTCAAAATTCTGTCTTTTGTCCTGACCCCGGACCTTATGTGAAAACTAAGAAAAACTGAAAAGTACTAAAAAAATTCAGACCAATTTTTTTTCACTTTTTTTGCCCTAGTGCATGCATTTCACATGTCTAGAAGTGAAATAAAAAATAATTTGGACAATATCTGAGAGATTTTGAAATTTGTCAAAAATCTGTTTTATCCTGACCCCGGACCTTATGTGAAAACTAAGAAAAACTGAAAAGTACTAAAAAAAAATCAAACCAATTTTGTTACACTTTTTTGCACTAGTTCATGCATTTCACATGTCTAGACGTGAAATAAAAAATAATTTGGACAATATCTGACATATTTTGAAATTTGTCAAAAATCTGTCTTTTGTCCTGACCCCGGACCTTATGTGAAAACTAAAAAAAACTGAAAGGTACTAAAAAAAATCAAACCAATTTTTTTACACTTTTTTGACCTAGTTCATGCATTTCACATGTCTATAAGTGAAATAAAAAATGATTTGGACAATATCTGACATATTTTGAAATTTGTCAAAATTCTGTCTTTTGTCCTGACCCCGGACCTTATGTGAAAACTAAGAAAAACTGCAAGGTACTAAAAAAAAATCAAACCAATTTTTTTACACTTTTTTGCCCTAGTTCATGCATTTCACATGTCTAGAAGTGAAATAAAAAATGATTTGGACAATATCTGACATATTTTGAAATTTGTCAAAAATCTGTCTTTTGTCCTGACCCCGGACCTTATGTGAAAACTAAGAAAAACTGCAAGGTACTAAAAAAAAATCAAACCAATTTTTTTACACTTTTTTGCCCTAGTTCATGCATTTCACATGTCTAGAAGTGAAATAAAAAATGATTTGGACAATATCTGACATATTTAGAAATTTGTCAAAAATCTGTCTTTTGTCCTGACCCCGGACCTTATGTGAAAACTAAGAAAAACTGCAAGGTACTAAAAAAAAATCAAACCAATTTTTTCACACTTTCTTGCCCTAGTTCATGCATTTCACAATGTCTAGAAATTAAATAAAAAATGATTTGGACAATATCTGACAGATTTTGAAATTTGTCAGAAATCTGTATTTTGTCCTGACCCCGGACCTTATGTGAAAACTAAGAAAAACTGAAAGGTACTAAAAAAAATCAAACCAATTTTTTTACACTTTTTTGCCCTAGTTCATGCATTTCACATGTCTATAAGTGAAATAAAAATGATTTGGACAATATCTGACATATTTTGAAATTTGTCAAAATTCTGTCTTTTGTCCTGACCCCGGACCTTATGTGAAAACTAAGAAAAACTGAAAAGTACTAAAAAAAAATCAAACCAATTTTGTTACACTTTTTTGCACTAGTTCATGCATTTCACATGTCTAGACGTGAAATAAAAAATAATTTGGACAATATCTGACATATTTTGAAATTTGTCAAAAATCTGTCTTTTGTCCTGACCCCGGACCTTATGTGAAAACTAAGAAAAACTGAAAAGTACTAAAAAAATTCAGACCAATTTTTTTTCACTTTTTTTGCCCTAGTTCATGCATTTCACATGTCTATAAGTGAAATAAAAAATGATTTGGACAATATCTGACATATTTTGAAATTTGTCAAAATTCTGTCTTTTGTCCTGACCCCGGACCTTATGTGAAAACTAAGAAAAACTGAAAAGTACTAAAAAAATTCAGACCAATTTTTTTTCACTTTTTTTGCCCTAGTGCATGCATTTCACATGTCTAGAAGTGAAATAAAAAATAATTTGGACAATATCTGAGAGATTTTGAAATTTGTCAAAAATCTGTCTTTTATCCTGACCCCGGACCTTATGTGAAAACTAAGAAAAACTGAAAAGTACTAAAAAAAAATCAAACCAATTTTGTTACACTTTTTTGCACTAGTTCATGCATTTCACATGTCTAGACGTGAAATAAAAAATAATTTGGACAATATCTGACATATTTTGAAATTTGTCAAAAATCTGTCTTTTGTCCTGACCCCGGACCTTATGTGAAAACTAAAAAAAACTGAAAGGTACTAAAAAAAATCAAACCAATTTTTTTACACTTTTTTGCACTAGTTCATGCATTTCACATGTCTAGAAATGAAATAAAAAATAATTTGGACAATATCTGACATATTTTGAAATTTGTCAAAAATCTGTCTTTTGTCCTGACCCCGGACCTTATGTGAAAACTAAGAAAAACTGCAAGGTACTAAAAAAAAATCAAACCAATTTTTTTACACTTTTTTGCCCTAGTTCATGCATTTCACATGTCTAGAAGTGAAATAAAAAATGATTTGGACAATATCTGACATATTTTGAAATTTGTCAAAAATCTGTCTTTTGTCCTGACCCCGGACCTTATGTGAAAACTAAGAAAAACTGCAAGGTACTAAAAAAAAATCAAACCAATTTTTTTACACTTTTTTGCCCTAGTTCATGCATTTCACATGTCTAGAAGTGAAATAAAAAATGATTTGGACAATATCTGACATATTTAGAAATTTGTCAAAAATCTGTCTTTTGTCCTGACCCCGGACCTTATGTGAAAACTAAGAAAAACTGCAAGGTACTAAAAAAAAATCAAACCAATTTTTTCACACTTTCTTGCCCTAGTTCATGCATTTCACAATGTCTAGAAATTAAATAAAAAATGATTTGGACAATATCTGACAGATTTTGAAATTTGTCAGAAATCTGTATTTTGTCCTGACCCCGGACCTTATGTGAAAACTAAGAAAAACTGAAAGGTACTAAAAAAAATCAAACCAATTTTTTTACACTTTTTTGCCCTAGTTCATGCATTTCACATGTCTATAAGTGAAATAAAAAATGATTTGGACAATATCTGACATATTTTGAAATTTGTCAAAATTCTGTCTTTTGTCCTGACCCCGGACCTTATGTGAAAACTAAGAAAAACTGAAAAGTACTAAAAAAAAATCAAACCAATTTTGTTACACTTTTTTGCACTAGTTCATGCATTTCACATGTCTAGACGTGAAATAAAAAATAATTTGGACAATATCTGACATATTTTGAAATTTGTCAAAAATCTGTCTTTTGTCCTGACCCCGGACCTTATGTGAAAACTAAAAAAAACTGAAAGGTACTAAAAAAAATCAAACCAATTTTTTTACACTTTTTTGACCTAGTTCATGCATTTCACATGTCTATAAGTGAAATAAAAAATGATTTGGACAATATCTGACAGATTTTGAAATTTGTCAGAAATCTGTATTTTGTCCTGACCCCGGACCTTATGTGAAAACTAAGAAAAACTGAAAGGTACTAAAAAAAATCAAACCAATATTTTTACACTTTTTTGCCCTAGTTCATGCATTTCACATGTCTAGAAGTGAAATAAAAAATGATTTGGACAATATCTGACAGATTTTGAAATTTGTCAAAAATCTGTCTTTTGTCCTGACCCCGGACCTTATGTGAAAACTAAGAAAAACTGAAAAGTACTAAAAAAAAATCAAACCAATTTTGTTACACTTTTTTGCACTAGTTCATGCATTTCACATGTCTAGACGTGAAATAAAAAATAATTTGGACAATATCTGACATATTTTGAAATTTGTCAAAAATCTGTCTTTTGTCCTGACCCCGGACCTTATGTGAAAACTAAAAAAAACTGAAAGGTACTAAAAAAAATCAAACCAATTTTTTTACACTTTTTTGCCCTAGTTCATGCATTTCACATGTCTATAAGTGAAATAAAAAATGATTTGGACAATATCTGACATATTTTGAAATTTGTCAAAATTCTGTCTTTTGTCCTGACCCCGGACCTTATGTGAAAACTAAGAAAAACTGCAAGGTACTAAAAAAAAATCAAACCAATTTTTTCACACTTTCTTGCCCTAGTTCATGCATTTCACATGTCTAGAAGTGAAATAAAAAATGATTTGGACAATATCTGACATATTTTGAAATTTGTAAAAAATCTGTCTTTTGTCCTGACCCCGGACCTTATGTGAAAACTAAGAAAAACTGAAAAGTACTAAAAAAAATCAAACCAATTTTGTTACACTTTTTTGCACTAGTTCATGCATTTCACATGTCTAGACGTGAAATAAAAAATAATTTGGACAATATCTGACATATTTTGAAATTTGTGAAAAATCTGTCTTTTGTCCTGACCCCGGACCTTATGTGAAAACTAAAAAAAACTGAAAGGTACTAAAAAAAAATCAAACCAATTTTTTTACACTTTTTTGCCCTAGTTCATGCATTTCACATGTCTATAAGTGAAATAAAAAATGATTTGGACAATATCTGACATATTTTGAAATTTGTCAAAATTCTGTCTTTTGTCCTGACCCCGGACCTTATGTGAAAACTAAGAAAAACTGAAAAGTACTAAAAAAAAATCAAACCAATTTTGTTACACTTTTTTGCACTAGTTCATGCATTTCACATGTCTAGACGTGAAATAAAAAATAATTTGGACAATATCTGACATATTTTGAAATTTGTCAAAAATCTGTCTTTTGTCCTGACCCCGGACCTTATGTGAAAACTAAAAAAAACTGAAAGGTACTAAAAAAAATCAAACCAATTTTTTTACACTTTTTTGACCTAGTTCATGCATTTCACATGTCTATAAGTGAAATAAAAAATGATTTGGACAATATCTGACATATTTTGAAATTTGTCAAAATTCTGTCTTTTGTCCTGACCCCGGACCTTATGTGAAAACTAAGAAAAACTGCAAGGTACTAAAAAAAAATCAAACCAATTTTTTTACACTTTTTTGCCCTAGTTCATGCATTTCACATGTCTAGAAGTGAAATAAAAAATGATTTGGACAATATCTGACATATTTTGAAATTTGTCAAAATTCTGTCTTTTGTCCTGACCCCGGACCTTATGTGAAAACTAAGAAAAACTGAAAAGTACTAAAAAAAAATCAAACCAATTTTGTTACACTTTTTTGCACTAGTTCATGCATTTCACATGTCTAGACGTGAAATAAAAAATAATTTGGACAATATCTGACATATTTTGAAATTTGTCAAAAATCTGTCTTTTGTCCTGACCCCGGACCTTATGTGAAAACTAAAAAAAACTGAAAGGTACTAAAAAAAATCAAACCAATTTTTTTACACTTTTTTGCCCTAGTTCATGCATTTCACATGTCTATAAGTGAAATAAAAAATGATTTGGACAATATCTGACATATTTTGAAATTTGTCAAAATTCTGTCTTTTGTCCTGACCCCGGACCTTATGTGAAAACTAAGAAAAACTGCAAGGTACTAAAAAAAAATCAAACCAATTTTTTCACACTTTCTTGCCCTAGTTCATGCATTTCACATGTCTAGAAGTGAAATAAAAAATGATTTGGACAATATCTGACATATTTTGAAATTTGTAAAAAATCTGTCTTTTGTCCTGACCCCGGACCTTATGTGAAAACTAAAAAAAACTGAAAGGTACTAAAAAAAATCAAACCAATTTTGTTACACTTTTTTGCACTAGTTCATGCATTTCACATGTCTAGACGTGAAATAAAAAATAATTTGGACAATATCTGACATATTTTGAAATTTGTCAAAAATCTGTCTTTTGTCCTGACCCCGGACCTTATGTGAAAACTAAAAAAAACTGAAAGGTACTAAAAAAAAATCAAACCAATTTTTTTACACTTTTTTGCCCTAGTTCATGCATTTCACATGTCTATAAGTGAAATAAAAAATGATTTGGACAATATCTGACATATTTTGAAATTTGTCAAAATTCTGTCTTTTGTCCTGACCCCGGACCTTATGTGAAAACTAAGAAAAACTGAAAGGTACTAAAAAAAATCAAACCAATTTTTTTACACTTTTTTGCCCTAGTTCATGCATTTCACATGTCTATAAGTGAAATAAAAAATGATTTGGACAATATCTGACATATTTTGAAATTTGTCAAAATTCTGTCTTTTGTCCTGACCCCGGACCTTATGTGAAAACTAAGAAAAACTGAAAAGTACTAAAAAAAAATCAAACCAATTTTGTTACACTTTTTTGCACTAGTTCATGCATTTCACATGTCTAGACGTGAAATAAAAAATAATTTGGACAATATCTGACATATTTTGAAATTTGTCAAAAATCTGTCTTTTGTCCTGACCCCGGACCTTATGTGAAAACTAAGAAAAACTGCAAGGTACTAAAAAAAAATCAAACCAATTTTTTTACACTTTTTTGCCCTAGTTCATGCATTTCACATGTCTAGAAGTGAAATAAAAAATGATTTGGACAATATCTGACATATTTAGAAATTTGTCAAAAATCTGTCTTTTGTCCTGACCCCGGACCTTATGTGAAAACTAAGAAAAACTGCAAGGTACTAAAAAAAAATCAAACCAATTTTTTCACACTTTCTTGCCCTAGTTCATGCATTTCACAATGTCTAGAAATTAAATAAAAAATGATTTGGACAATATCTGACAGATTTTGAAATTTGTCAGAAATCTGTATTTTGTCCTGACCCCGGACCTTATGTGAAAACTAAGAAAAACTGAAAGGTACTAAAAAAAATCAAACCAATTTTTTTACACTTTTTTGCCCTAGTTCATGCATTTCACATGTCCATAAGTGAAATAAAAAATGATTTGGACAATATCTGACATATTTTGAAATTTGTCAAAATTCTGTCTTTTGTCCTGACCCCGGACCTTATGTGAAAACTAAGAAAAACTGAAAAGTACTAAAAAAAAATCAAACCAATTTTGTTACACTTTTTTGCACTAGTTCATGCATTTCACATGTCTAGACGTGAAATAAAAAATAATTTGGACAATATCTGACATATTTTGAAATTTGTCAAAAATCTGTCTTTTGTCCTGACCCCGGACCTTATGTGAAAACTAAAAAAAACTGAAAGGTACTAAAAAAAATCAAACCAATTTTTTTACACTTTTTTGACCTAGTTCATGCATTTCACATGTCTATAAGTGAAATAAAAAATGATTTGGACAATATCTGACAGATTTTGAAATTTGTCAGAAATCTGTATTTTGTCCTGACCCCGGACCTTATGTGAAAACTAAGAAAAACTGAAAGGTACTAAAAAAAATCAAACCAATATTTTTACACTTTTTTGCCCTAGTTCATGCATTTCACATGTCTATAAGTGAAATAAAAAATGATTTGGACAATATCTGACATATTTTGAAATTTGTCAAAATTCTGTCTTTTGTCCTGACCCCGGACCTTATGTGAAAACTAAGAAAAACTGAAAAGTACTAAAAAAATTCAGACCAATTTTTTTTCACTTTTTTTGCCCTAGTGCATGCATTTCACATGTCTAGAAGTGAAATAAAAAATAATTTGGACAATATCTGAGAGATTTTGAAATTTGTCAAAAATCTGTCTTTTATCCTGACCCCGGACCTTATGTGAAAACTAAGAAAAACTGAAAAGTACTAAAAAAAAATCAAACCAATTTTGTTACACTTTTTTGCACTAGTTCATGCATTTCACATGTCTAGACGTGAAATAAAAAATAATTTGGACAATATCTGACATATTTTGAAATTTGTCAAAAATCTGTCTTTTGTCCTGACCCCGGACCTTATGTGAAAACTAAAAAAAACTGAAAGGTACTAAAAAAAATCAAACCAATTTTTTTACACTTTTTTGCACTAGTTCATGCATTTCACATGTCTAGAAATGAAATAAAAAATAATTTGGACAATATCTGACATATTTTGAAATTTGTCAAAAATCTGTCTTTTGTCCTGACCCCGGACCTTATGTGAAAACTAAGAAAAACTGCAAGGTACTAAAAAAAAATCAAACCAATTTTTTTACACTTTTTTGCCCTAGTTCATGCATTTCACATGTCTAGAAGTGAAATAAAAAATGATTTGGACAATATCTGACATATTTTGAAATTTGTCAAAAATCTGTCTTTTGTCCTGACCCCGGACCTTATGTGAAAACTAAGAAAAACTGCAAGGTACTAAAAAAAAATCAAACCAATTTTTTTACACTTTTTTGCCCTAGTTCATGCATTTCACATGTCTAGAAGTGAAATAAAAAATGATTTGGACAATATCTGACATATTTAGAAATTTGTCAAAAATCTGTCTTTTGTCCTGACCCCGGACCTTATGTGAAAACTAAGAAAAACTGCAAGGTACTAAAAAAAAATCAAACCAATTTTTTCACACTTTCTTGCCCTAGTTCATGCATTTCACAATGTCTAGAAATTAAATAAAAAATGATTTGGACAATATCTGACAGATTTTGAAATTTGTCAGAAATCTGTATTTTGTCCTGACCCCGGACCTTATGTGAAAACTAAGAAAAACTGAAAGGTACTAAAAAAAATCAAACCAATTTTTTTACACTTTTTTGCCCTAGTTCATGCATTTCACATGTCTATAAGTGAAATAAAAAATGATTTGGACAATATCTGACATATTTTGAAATTTGTCAAAATTCTGTCTTTTGTCCTGACCCCGGACCTTATGTGAAAACTAAGAAAAACTGAAAAGTACTAAAAAAAAATCAAACCAATTTTGTTACACTTTTTTGCACTAGTTCATGCATTTCACATGTCTAGACGTGAAATAAAAAATAATTTGGACAATATCTGACATATTTTGAAATTTGTCAAAAATCTGTCTTTTGTCCTGACCCCGGACCTTATGTGAAAACTAAAAAAAACTGAAAGGTACTAAAAAAAATCAAACCAATTTTTTTACACTTTTTTGACCTAGTTCATGCATTTCACATGTCTATAAGTGAAATAAAAAATGATTTGGACAATATCTGACAGATTTTGAAATTTGTCAGAAATCTGTATTTTGTCCTGACCCCGGACCTTATGTGAAAACTAAGAAAAACTGAAAGGTACTAAAAAAAATCAAACCAATATTTTTACACTTTTTTGCCCTAGTTCATGCATTTCACATGTCTAGAAGTGAAATAAAAAATGATTTGGACAATATCTGACAGATTTTGAAATTTGTCAAAAATCTGTCTTTTGTCCTGACCCCGGACCTTATGTGAAAACTAAGAAAAACTGAAAAGTACTAAAAAAAAATCAAACCAATTTTGTTACACTTTTTTGCACTAGTTCATGCATTTCACATGTCTAGACGTGAAATAAAAAATAATTTGGACAATATCTGACATATTTTGAAATTTGTCAAAAATCTGTCTTTTGTCCTGACCCCGGACCTTATGTGAAAACTAAAAAAAACTGAAAGGTACTAAAAAAAATCAAACCAATTTTTTTACACTTTTTTGCCCTAGTTCATGCATTTCACATGTCTATAAGTGAAATAAAAAATGATTTGGACAATATCTGACATATTTTGAAATTTGTCAAAATTCTGTCTTTTGTCCTGACCCCGGACCTTATGTGAAAACTAAGAAAAACTGCAAGGTACTAAAAAAAAATCAAACCAATTTTTTCACACTTTCTTGCCCTAGTTCATGCATTTCACATGTCTAGAAGTGAAATAAAAAATGATTTGGACAATATCTGACATATTTTGAAATTTGTAAAAAATCTGTCTTTTGTCCTGACCCCGGACCTTATGTGAAAACTAAGAAAAACTGAAAAGTACTAAAAAAAATCAAACCAATTTTGTTACACTTTTTTGCACTAGTTCATGCATTTCACATGTCTAGACGTGAAATAAAAAATAATTTGGACAATATCTGACATATTTTGAAATTTGTGAAAAATCTGTCTTTTGTCCTGACCCCGGACCTTATGTGAAAACTAAAAAAAACTGAAAGGTACTAAAAAAAAATCAAACCAATTTTTTTACACTTTTTTGCCCTAGTTCATGCATTTCACATGTCTATAAGTGAAATAAAAAATGATTTGGACAATATCTGACATATTTTGAAATTTGTCAAAATTCTGTCTTTTGTCCTGACCCCGGACCTTATGTGAAAACTAAGAAAAACTGAAAAGTACTAAAAAAAAATCAAACCAATTTTGTTACACTTTTTTGCACTAGTTCATGCATTTCACATGTCTAGACGTGAAATAAAAAATAATTTGGACAATATCTGACATATTTTGAAATTTGTCAAAAATCTGTCTTTTGTCCTGACCCCGGACCTTATGTGAAAACTAAAAAAAACTGAAAGGTACTAAAAAAAATCAAACCAATTTTTTTACACTTTTTTGACCTAGTTCATGCATTTCACATGTCTATAAGTGAAATAAAAAATGATTTGGACAATATCTGACATATTTTGAAATTTGTCAAAATTCTGTCTTTTGTCCTGACCCCGGACCTTATGTGAAAACTAAGAAAAACTGCAAGGTACTAAAAAAAAATCAAACCAATTTTTTTACACTTTTTTGCCCTAGTTCATGCATTTCACATGTCTAGAAGTGAAATAAAAAATGATTTGGACAATATCTGACATATTTTGAAATTTGTCAAAATTCTGTCTTTTGTCCTGACCCCGGACCTTATGTGAAAACTAAGAAAAACTGAAAAGTACTAAAAAAAAATCAAACCAATTTTGTTACACTTTTTTGCACTAGTTCATGCATTTCACATGTCTAGACGTGAAATAAAAAATAATTTGGACAATATCTGACATATTTTGAAATTTGTCAAAAATCTGTCTTTTGTCCTGACCCCGGACCTTATGTGAAAACTAAAAAAAACTGAAAGGTACTAAAAAAAATCAAACCAATTTTTTTACACTTTTTTGCCCTAGTTCATGCATTTCACATGTCTATAAGTGAAATAAAAAATGATTTGGACAATATCTGACATATTTTGAAATTTGTCAAAATTCTGTCTTTTGTCCTGACCCCGGACCTTATGTGAAAACTAAGAAAAACTGCAAGGTACTAAAAAAAAATCAAACCAATTTTTTCACACTTTCTTGCCCTAGTTCATGCATTTCACATGTCTAGAAGTGAAATAAAAAATGATTTGGACAATATCTGACATATTTTGAAATTTGTAAAAAATCTGTCTTTTGTCCTGACCCCGGACCTTATGTGAAAACTAAAAAAAACTGAAAGGTACTAAAAAAAATCAAACCAATTTTGTTACACTTTTTTGCACTAGTTCATGCATTTCACATGTCTAGACGTGAAATAAAAAATAATTTGGACAATATCTGACATATTTTGAAATTTGTCAAAAATCTGTCTTTTGTCCTGACCCCGGACCTTATGTGAAAACTAAAAAAAACTGAAAGGTACTAAAAAAAAATCAAACCAATTTTTTTACACTTTTTTGCCCTAGTTCATGCATTTCACATGTCTATAAGTGAAATAAAAAATGATTTGGACAATATCTGACATATTTTGAAATTTGTCAAAATTCTGTCTTTTGTCCTGACCCCGGACCTTATGTGAAAACTAAGAAAAACTGAAAGGTACTAAAAAAAATCAAACCAATTTTTTTACACTTTTTTGCCCTAGTTCATGCATTTCACATGTCTATAAGTGAAATAAAAAATGATTTGGACAATATCTGACATATTTTGAAATTTGTCAAAATTCTGTCTTTTGTCCTGACCCCGGACCTTATGTGAAAACTAAGAAAAACTGAAAAGTACTAAAAAAAAATCAAACCAATTTTGTTACACTTTTTTGCACTAGTTCATGCATTTCACATGTCTAGACGTGAAATAAAAAATAATTTGGACAATATCTGACATATTTTGAAATTTGTCAAAAATCTGTCTTTTGTCCTGACCCCGGACCTTATGTGAAAACTAAAAAAAACTGAAAGGTACTAAAAAAAATCAAACCAATTTTTTTACACTTTTTTGACCTAGTTCATGCATTTCACATGTCTATAAGTGAAATAAAAAATGATTTGGACAATATCTGACATATTTTGAAATTTGTCAAAATTCTGTCTTTTGTCCTGACCCCGGACCTTATGTGAAAACTAAGAAAAACTGCAAGGTACTAAAAAAAAATCAAACCAATTTTTTTACACTTTTTTGCCCTAGTTCATGCATTTCACATGTCTAGAAGTGAAATAAAAAATGATTTGGACAATATCTGACATATTTTGAAATTTGTCAGAAATCTGTATTTTGTCCTGACCCCGGACCTTATGTGAAAACTAAGAAAAACTGAAAGGTACTAAAAAAAATCAAACCAATTTTTTTACACTTTTTTGCCCTAGTTCATGCATTTCACATGTCTATAAGTGAAATAAAAAATGATTTGGACAATATCTGACATATTTTGAAATTTGTCAAAATTCTGTCTTTTGTCCTGACCCCGGACCTTATGTGAAAACTAAGAAAAACTGAAAAGTACTAAAAAAAAATCAAACCAATTTTGTTACACTTTTTTGCACTAGTTCATGCATTTCACATGTCTAGACGTGAAATAAAAAATAATTTGGACAATATCTGACATATTTTGAAATTTGTCAAAAATCTGTCTTTTGTCCTGACCCCGGACCTTATGTGAAAACTAAAAAAAACTGAAAGGTACTAAAAAAAATCAAACCAATTTTTTTACACTTTTTTGACCTAGTTCATGCATTTCACATGTCTATAAGTGAAATAAAAAATGATTTGGACAATATCTGACAGATTTTGAAATTTGTCAGAAATCTGTATTTTGTCCTGACCCCGGACCTTATGTGAAAACTAAGAAAAACTGAAAGGTACTAAAAAAAATCAAACCAATATTTTTACACTTTTTTGCCCTAGTTCATGCATTTCACATGTCTAGAAGTGAAATAAAAAATGATTTGGACAATATCTGACATATTTTGAAATTTGTCAAAATTCTGTCTTTTGTCCTGACCCCGGACCTTATGTGAAAACTAAGAAAAACTGAAAAGTACTAAAAAAAAATCAAACCAATTTTGTTACACTTTTTTGCACTAGTTCATGCATTTCACATGTCTAGACGTGAAATAAAAAATAATTTGGACAATATCTGACATATTTTGAAATTTGTCAAAAATCTGTCTTTTGTCCTGACCCCGGACCTTATGTGAAAACTAAAAAAAACTGAAAGGTACTAAAAAAAATCAAACCAATTTTTTTACACTTTTTTGCCCTAGTTCATGCATTTCACATGTCTATAAGTGAAATAAAAAATGATTTGGACAATATCTGACATATTTTGAAATTTGTCAAAATTCTGTCTTTTGTCCTGACCCCGGACCTTATGTGAAAACTAAGAAAAACTGCAAGGTACTAAAAAAAAATCAAACCAATTTTTTCACACTTTCTTGCCCTAGTTCATGCATTTCACATGTCTAGAAGTGAAATAAAAAATGATTTGGACAATATCTGACATATTTTGAAATTTGTAAAAAATCTGTCTTTTGTCCTGACCCCGGACCTTATGTGAAAACTAAGAAAAACTGAAAAGTACTAAAAAAAATCAAACCAATTTTGTTACACTTTTTTGCACTAGTTCATGCATTTCACATGTCTAGACGTGAAATAAAAAATAATTTGGACAATATCTGACATATTTTGAAATTTGTCAAAAATCTGTCTTTTGTCCTGACCCCGGACCTTATGTGAAAACTAAAAAAAACTGAAAGGTACTAAAAAAAAATCAAACCAATTTTTTTACACTTTTTTGCCCTAGTTCATGCATTTCACATGTCTATAAGTGAAATAAAAAATGATTTGGACAATATCTGACATATTTAGAAATTTGTCAAAATTCTGTCTTTTGTCCTGACCCCGGACCTTATGTGAAAACTAAGAAAAACTGAAAAGTACTAAAAAAAAAATCAAACCAATTTTGTTACACTTTTTTGCACTAGTTCATGCATTTCACATGTCTAGACGTGAAATAAAAAATAATTTGGACAATATCTGACAAATTTTGAAATTTGTCAAAAATCTGTCTTTTGTCATGACCCCGGACCTTATGTGAAAACTAAGAAAAACTGAAAAGTACTAAAAAAAAATCAAACCAATTTTGTTACACTTTTTTGCACTAGTTCATGCATTTCACATGTCTAGACGTGAAATAAAAAATGATTTGGACAATATCTGACATATTTTGAAATTTGTCAAAATTCTGTCTTTTGTCCTGACCCCGGACCTTATGTGAAAACTAAGAAAAACTGAAAAGTACTAAAAAAAAATCAAACCAATTTTGTTACACTTTTTTGCACTAGTTCATGCATTTCACATGTCTAGACGTGAAATAAAAAATAATTTGGACAATATCTGACAAATTTTGAAATTTGTCAAAAATCTGTCTTTTGTCATGACCCCGGACCTTATGTGAAAACTAAGAAAAACTGAAAAGTACTAAAAAAAAATCAAACCAATTTTGTTACACTTTTTTGCACTAGTTCATGCATTTCACATGTCTAGACGTGAAATAAAAAATGATTTGGACAATATCTGACATATTTTGAAATTTGTCAAAATTCTGTCTTTTGTCCTGACCCCGGACCTTATGTGAAAACTAAGAAAAACTGCAAGGTACTAAAAAAAAATCAAACCAATTTTTTCACACTTTCTTGCCCTAGTTCATGCATTTCACATGTCTAGAAGTGAAATAAAAAATGATTTGGACAATATCTGACATATTTTGAAATTTGTAAAAAATCTGTCTTTTGTCCTGACCCCGGACCTTATGTGAAAACTAAGAAAAACTGAAAAGTACTAAAAAAAATCAAACCAATTTTGTTACACTTTTTTGCACTAGTTCATGCATTTCACATGTCTAGACGTGAAATAAAAAATAATTTGGACAATATCTGACATATTTTGAAATTTGTCAAAAATCTGTCTTTTGTCCTGACCCCGGACCTTATGTGAAAACTAAAAAAAACTGAAAGGTACTAAAAAAAAATCAAACCAATTTTTTTACACTTTTTTGCCCTAGTTCATGCATTTCACATGTCTATAAGTGAAATAAAAAATGATTTGGACAATATCTGACATATTTTGAAATTTGTCAAAATTCTGTCTTTTGTCCTGACCCCGGACCTTATGTGAAAACTAAGAAAAACTGAAAGGTACTAAAAAAAATCAAACCAATTTTTTTACACTTTTTTGCCCTAGTTCATGCATTTCACATGTCTATAAGTGAAATAAAAAATGATTTGGACAATATCTGACATATTTTGAAATTTGTCAAAATTCTGTCTTTTGTCCTGACCCCGGACCTTATGTGAAAACTAAGAAAAACTGAAAAGTACTAAAAAAAAATCAAACCAATTTTGTTACACTTTTTTGCACTAGTTCATGCATTTCACATGTCTAGACGTGAAATAAAAAATAATTTGGACAATATCTGACAAATTTTGAAATTTGTCAAAAATCTGTCTTTTGTCATGACCCCGGACCTTATGTGAAAACTAAGAAAAACTGAAAAGTACTAAAAAAAAATCAAACCAATTTTGTTACACTTTTTTGCACTAGTTCATGCATTTCACATGTCTAGACGTGAAATAAAAAATAATTTGGACAATATCTGACATATTTTGAAATTTGTCAAAAATCTGTCTTTTGTCCTGACCCCGGACCTTATGTGAAAACTAAGAAAAACTGCAAGGTACTAAAAAAAAATCAAACCAATTTTTTCACACTTTCTTGCCCTAGTTCATGCATTTCACATGTCTAGAAATTAAATAAAAAATGATTTGGACAATATCTGACAGATTTTGATATTTGTCAGAAATCTGTATTTTGTCCTGACCCCGGACCTTATGTGAAAACTAAGAAAAACTGAAAGGTACTAAAAAAAATCAAACCAATATTTTTACACTTTTTTGCCCTAGTTCATGCATTTCACATGTCTATAAGTGAAATAAAAAATGATTTGGACAATATCTGACATATTTTGAAATTTGTCAAAATTCTGTCTTTTGTCCTGACCCCGGACCTTATGTGAAAACTAAGAAAAACTGAAAGGTACTAAAAAAAATCAAACCAATTTTTTTACACTTTTTTGCCCTAGTTCATGCATTTCACATGTCTATAAGTGAAATAAAAAATGATTTGGACAATATCTGACATATTTTGAAATTTGTCAAAATTCTGTCTTTTGTCCTGACCCCGGACCTTATGTGAAAACTAAGAAAAACTGAAAAGTACTAAAAAAAAATCAAACCAATTTTGTTACACTTTTTTGCACTAGTTCATGCATTTCACATGTCTAGACGTGAAATAAAAAATAATTTGGACAATATCTGACATATTTTGAAATTTGTCAAAAATCTGTCTTTTGTCCTGACCCCGGACCTTATGTGAAAACTAAAAAAAACTGAAAGGTACTAAAAAAAATCAAACCAATTTTTTTACACTTTTTTGACCTAGTTCATGCATTTCACATGTCTATAAGTGAAATAAAAAATGATTTGGACAATATCTGACAGATTTTGAAATTTGTCAGAAATCTGTATTTTGTCCTGACCCCGGACCTTATGTGAAAACTAAGAAAAACTGAAAGGTACTAAAAAAAATCAAACCAATATTTTTACACTTTTTTGCCCTAGTTCATGCATTTCACATGTCTAGAAGTGAAATAAAAAATGATTTGGACAATATCTGACAGATTTTGAAATTTGTCAAAAATCTGTCTTTTGTCCTGACCCCGGACCTTATGTGAAAACTAAGAAAAACTGAAAAGTACTAAAAAAAAATCAAACCAATTTTGTTACACTTTTTTGCACTAGTTCATGCATTTCACATGTCTAGACGTGAAATAAAAAATAATTTGGACAATATCTGACATATTTTGAAATTTGTCAAAAATCTGTCTTTTGTCATGACCCCGGACCTTATGTGAAAACTAAGAAAAACTGAAAAGTACTAAAAAAAAATCAAACCAATTTTGTTACACTTTTTTGCACTAGTTCATGCATTTCACATGTCTAGATGTGAAATAAAAAATAATTTGGACAATATCTGACATATTTTGAAATTTGTCAAAAATCTGTCTTTTGTCCTGACCCCGGACCTTATGTGAAAACTAAAAAAAACTGAAAGGTACTAAAAAAAATCAAACCAATTTTTTTACACTTTTTTGCCCTAGTTCATGCATTTCACATGTCTATAAGTGAAATAAAAAATGATTTGGACAATATCTGACATATTTTGAAATTTGTCAAAATTCTGTCTTTTGTCCTGACCCCGGACCTTATGTGAAAACTAAGAAAAACTGCAAGGTACTAAAAAAAAATCAAACCAATTTTTTCACACTTTCTTGCCCTAGTTCATGCATTTCACATGTCTAGAAGTGAAATAAAAAATGATTTGGACAATATCTGACATATTTTGAAATTTGTAAAAAATCTGTCTTTTGTCCTGACCCCGGACCTTATGTGAAAACTAAGAAAAACTGAAAAGTACTAAAAAAAATCAAACCAATTTTGTTACACTTTTTTGCACTAGTTCATGCATTTCACATGTCTAGACGTGAAATAAAAAATAATTTGGACAATATCTGACATATTTTGAAATTTGTGAAAAATCTGTCTTTTGTCCTGACCCCGGACCTTATGTGAAAACTAAAAAAAACTGAAAGGTACTAAAAAAAAATCAAACCAATTTTTTTACACTTTTTTGCCCTAGTTCATGCATTTCACATGTCTATAAGTGAAATAAAAAATGATTTGGACAATATCTGACATATTTTGAAATTTGTCAAAATTCTGTCTTTTGTCCTGACCCCGGACCTTATGTGAAAACTAAGAAAAACTGAAAAGTACTAAAAAAAAATCAAACCAATTTTGTTACACTTTTTTGCACTAGTTCATGCATTTCACATGTCTAGACGTGAAATAAAAAATAATTTGGACAATATCTGACATATTTTGAAATTTGTCAAAAATCTGTCTTTTGTCCTGACCCCGGACCTTATGTGAAAACTAAAAAAAACTGAAAGGTACTAAAAAAAATCAAACCAATTTTTTTACACTTTTTTGACCTAGTTCATGCATTTCACATGTCTATAAGTGAAATAAAAAATGATTTGGACAATATCTGACATATTTTGAAATTTGTCAAAATTCTGTCTTTTGTCCTGACCCCGGACCTTATGTGAAAACTAAGAAAAACTGCAAGGTACTAAAAAAAAATCAAACCAATTTTTTTACACTTTTTTGCCCTAGTTCATGCATTTCACATGTCTAGAAGTGAAATAAAAAATGATTTGGACAATATCTGACATATTTTGAAATTTGTCAGAAATCTGTATTTTGTCCTGACCCCGGACCTTATGTGAAAACTAAGAAAAACTGAAAGGTACTAAAAAAAATCAAACCAATTTTTTTACACTTTTTTGCCCTAGTTCATGCATTTCACATGTCTATAAGTGAAATAAAAAATGATTTGGACAATATCTGACATATTTTGAAATTTGTCAAAATTCTGTCTTTTGTCCTGACCCCGGACCTTATGTGAAAACTAAGAAAAACTGAAAAGTACTAAAAAAAAATCAAACCAATTTTGTTACACTTTTTTGCACTAGTTCATGCATTTCACATGTCTAGACGTGAAATAAAAAATAATTTGGACAATATCTGACATATTTTGAAATTTGTCAAAAATCTGTCTTTTGTCCTGACCCCGGACCTTATGTGAAAACTAAAAAAAACTGAAAGGTACTAAAAAAAATCAAACCAATTTTTTTACACTTTTTTGACCTAGTTCATGCATTTCACATGTCTATAAGTGAAATAAAAAATGATTTGGACAATATCTGACAGATTTTGAAATTTGTCAGAAATCTGTATTTTGTCCTGACCCCGGACCTTATGTGAAAACTAAGAAAAACTGAAAGGTACTAAAAAAAATCAAACCAATATTTTTACACTTTTTTGCCCTAGTTCATGCATTTCACATGTCTAGAAGTGAAATAAAAAATGATTTGGACAATATCTGACATATTTTGAAATTTGTCAAAATTCTGTCTTTTGTCCTGACCCCGGACCTTATGTGAAAACTAAGAAAAACTGAAAAGTACTAAAAAAAAATCAAACCAATTTTGTTACACTTTTTTGCACTAGTTCATGCATTTCACATGTCTAGACGTGAAATAAAAAATAATTTGGACAATATCTGACATATTTTGAAATTTGTCAAAAATCTGTCTTTTGTCCTGACCCCGGACCTTATGTGAAAACTAAAAAAAACTGAAAGGTACTAAAAAAAATCAAACCAATTTTTTTACACTTTTTTGCCCTAGTTCATGCATTTCACATGTCTATAAGTGAAATAAAAAATGATTTGGACAATATCTGACATATTTTGAAATTTGTCAAAATTCTGTCTTTTGTCCTGACCCCGGACCTTATGTGAAAACTAAGAAAAACTGCAAGGTACTAAAAAAAAATCAAACCAATTTTTTCACACTTTCTTGCCCTAGTTCATGCATTTCACATGTCTAGAAGTGAAATAAAAAATGATTTGGACAATATCTGACATATTTTGAAATTTGTAAAAAATCTGTCTTTTGTCCTGACCCCGGACCTTATGTGAAAACTAAGAAAAACTGAAAAGTACTAAAAAAAATCAAACCAATTTTGTTACACTTTTTTGCACTAGTTCATGCATTTCACATGTCTAGACGTGAAATAAAAAATAATTTGGACAATATCTGACATATTTTGAAATTTGTCAAAAATCTGTCTTTTGTCCTGACCCCGGACCTTATGTGAAAACTAAAAAAAACTGAAAGGTACTAAAAAAAAATCAAACCAATTTTTTTACACTTTTTTGCCCTAGTTCATGCATTTCACATGTCTATAAGTGAAATAAAAAATGATTTGGACAATATCTGACATATTTTGAAATTTGTCAAAATTCTGTCTTTTGTCCTGACCCCGGACCTTATGTGAAAACTAAGAAAAACTGAAAGGTACTAAAAAAAATCAAACCAATTTTTTTACACTTTTTTGCCCTAGTTCATGCATTTCACATGTCTAGACGTGAAATAAAAAATAATTTGGACAATATCTGACATATTTTGAAATTTGTCAAAAATCTGTCTTTTGTCCTGACCCCGGACCTTATGTGAAAACTAAGAAAAACTGCAAGGTACTAAAAAAAAATCAGACCAATTTTTTTTCACTTTTTTTGCCCTAGTTCATGCATTTCACATGTCTAGACGTGAAATAAAAAATAATTTTGGACAATATCTGACATATTTTGAAATTTGTCAAAAATCTGTCTTTTTTCCTGGCCCCGGACCTTATGTGAAAACTAAGAAAAACTGCAAGGTACTAAAAAAAATAAGACCAATTTTTTTTCACTTTTTTTGCCCTAGTTCATGCATTTCACATGTCTAGAAGTGAAATAAAAAATAATTTGGACAATATCTGACATATTTTGAAATTTGTCAAAAATCTGTCTTTTGTCCTGACCCCGGACCTTATGTGAAAACTAAGAAAAACTGAAAGGTACTAAAAAAAATCAAACCAATTTTGTTACACTTTTTTGCACTTGTTCGTGCATTTCACATGTCTAGACGTGAAATAAAAAATAATTTGGACAATATCTGACATATTTTGAAATTTGTCAAAAATCTGTCTTTTGTCCTGACCCCGGACCTTGTGAGAAAACTAAGAAAAACTGAAAGGTACTAAAAAAAATCAAACCAATTTTGTTACACTTTTTTGCACTTGTTCGTGCATTTCACATGTCTAGACGTGAAATAAAAAATAATTTGGACAATATCTGACATATTTTGAAATTTGTCAAAAATCTGTCTTTTGTCCTGACCCCGGACCTTGTGTGAAAACTAAGAAAAACTGAAAGGTACTAAAAAAAATCAAACCAATTTTTTTACACTTTTTTGCCCTAGTTCATGCATTTCACATATCTATAAGTGAAATAAAAAATGATTTGGACATTATCTGACATATTTTGAAATTTGTCAAAATTCTGTCTTTTGTCCTGACCCCGGACCTTATGTGAAAACTAAGAAAAACTGCAAGGGACTAAAAAAAAAATCAAACCAATTTTTTTACACTTTTTTGCACTAGTTCGTGCATTTCACATGTCTAGAAGTGAAATAACAAATAATTTGGACAATATCTGACATATTTTGAAATTTGTCAAAAATCTGTCTTTTGTCCTGACCCCGGACCTTATGTGAAAACTAAAAAAAACTGAAAGGTACTAAAAAAAATCAAACCAATTTTTTTACACTTTTTTGACCTAGTTCATGCATTTCACATGTCTATAAGTGAAATAAAAAATGATTTGGACAATATCTGACATATTTTGAAATTTGTCAAAATTCTGTCTTTTGTCCTGACCCCGGACCTTATGTGAAAACTAAGAAAAACTGCAAGGTACTAAAAAAAAATCAAACCAATTTTTTTACACTTTTTTGCCCTAGTTCATGCATTTCACATGTCTAGAAGTGAAATAAAAAATGATTTGGACAATATCTGACATATTTTGAAATTTGTCAGAAATCTGTATTTTGTCCTGACCCCGGACCTTATGTGAAAACTAAGAAAAACTGAAAGGTACTAAAAAAAATCAAACCAATTTTTTTACACTTTTTTGCCCTAGTTCATGCATTTCACATGTCTATAAGTGAAATAAAAAATGATTTGGACAATATCTGACATATTTTGAAATTTGTCAAAATTCTGTCTTTTGTCCTGACCCCGGACCTTATGTGAAAACTAAGAAAAACTGAAAAGTACTAAAAAAAAATCAAACCAATTTTGTTACACTTTTTTGCACTAGTTCATGCATTTCACATGTCTAGACGTGAAATAAAAAATAATTTGGACAATATCTGACATATTTTGAAATTTGTCAAAAATCTGTCTTTTGTCCTGACCCCGGACCTTATGTGAAAACTAAAAAAAACTGAAAGGTACTAAAAAAAATCAAACCAATTTTTTTACACTTTTTTGACCTAGTTCATGCATTTCACATGTCTATAAGTGAAATAAAAAATGATTTGGACAATATCTGACAGATTTTGAAATTTGTCAGAAATCTGTGTTTTGTCCTGACCCCGGACCTTATGTGAAAACTAAGAAAAACTGAAAGGTACTAAAAAAAATCAAACCAATATTTTTACACTTTTTTGCCCTAGTTCATGCATTTCACATGTCTAGAAGTGAAATAAAAAATGATTTGGACAATATCTGACATATTTTGAAATTTGTCAAAATTCTGTCTTTTGTCCTGACCCCGGACCTTATGTGAAAACTAAGAAAAACTGAAAAGTACTAAAAAAAAATCAAACCAATTTTGTTACACTTTTTTGCACTAGTTCATGCATTTCACATGTCTAGACGTGAAATAAAAAATAATTTGGACAATATCTGACATATTTTGAAATTTGTCAAAAATCTGTCTTTTGTCCTGACCCCGGACCTTATGTGAAAACTAAAAAAAACTGAAAGGTACTAAAAAAAATCAAACCAATTTTTTTACACTTTTTTGCCCTAGTTCATGCATTTCACATGTCTATAAGTGAAATAAAAAATGATTTGGACAATATCTGACATATTTTGAAATTTGTCAAAATTCTGTCTTTTGTCCTGACCCCGGACCTTATGTGAAAACTAAGAAAAACTGCAAGGTACTAAAAAAAAATCAAACCAATTTTTTCACACTTTCTTGCCCTAGTTCATGCATTTCACATGTCTAGAAGTGAAATAAAAAATGATTTGGACAATATCTGACATATTTTGAAATTTGTAAAAAATCTGTCTTTTGTCCTGACCCCGGACCTTATGTGAAAACTAAGAAAAACTGAAAAGTACTAAAAAAAATCAAACCAATTTTGTTACACTTTTTTGCACTAGTTCATGCATTTCACATGTCTAGACGTGAAATAAAAAATAATTTGGACAATATCTGACATATTTTGAAATTTGTCAAAAATCTGTCTTTTGTCCTGACCCCGGACCTTATGTGAAAACTAAAAAAAACTGAAAGGTACTAAAAAAAAATCAAACCAATTTTTTTACACTTTTTTGCCCTAGTTCATGCATTTCACATGTCTATAAGTGAAATAAAAAATGATTTGGACAATATCTGACATATTTTGAAATTTGTCAAAATTCTGTCTTTTGTCCTGACCCCGGACCTTATGTGAAAACTAAGAAAAACTGAAAGGTACTAAAAAAAATCAAACCAATTTTTTTACACTTTTTTGCCCTAGTTCATGCATTTCACATGTCTATAAGTGAAATAAAAAATGATTTGGACAATATCTGACATATTTTGAAATTTGTCAAAATTCTGTCTTTTGTCCTGACCCCGGACCTTATGTGAAAACTAAGAAAAACTGAAAAGTACTAAAAAAAAATCAAACCAATTTTGTTACACTTTTTTGCACTAGTTCATGCATTTCACATGTCTAGACGTGAAATAAAAAATAATTTGGACAATATCTGACAAATTTTGAAATTTGTCAAAAATCTGTCTTTTGTCATGACCCCGGACCTTATGTGAAAACTAAGAAAAACTGAAAAGTACTAAAAAAAAATCAAACCAATTTTGTTACACTTTTTTGCACTAGTTCATGCATTTCACATGTCTAGACGTGAAATAAAAAATAATTTGGACAATATCTGACATATTTTGAAATTTGTCAAAAATCTGTCTTTTGTCCTGACCCCGGACCTTATGTGAAAACTAAGAAAAACTGCAAGGTACTAAAAAAAAATCAAACCAATTTTTTCACACTTTCTTGCCCTAGTTCATGCATTTCACATGTCTAGAAATTAAATAAAAAATGATTTGGACAATATCTGACAGATTTTGATATTTGTCAGAAATCTGTATTTTGTCCTGACCCCGGACCTTATGTGAAAACTAAGAAAAACTGAAAGGTACTAAAAAAAATCAAACCAATATTTTTACACTTTTTTGCCCTAGTTCATGCATTTCACATGTCTATAAGTGAAATAAAAAATGATTTGGACAATATCTGACATATTTTGAAATTTGTCAAAATTCTGTCTTTTGTCCTGACCCCGGACCTTATGTGAAAACTAAGAAAAACTGAAAGGTACTAAAAAAAATCAAACCAATTTTTTTACACTTTTTTGCCCTAGTTCATGCATTTCACATGTCTATAAGTGAAATAAAAAATGATTTGGACAATATCTGACATATTTTGAAATTTGTCAAAATTCTGTCTTTTGTCCTGACCCCGGACCTTATGTGAAAACTAAGAAAAACTGAAAAGTACTAAAAAAAAATCAAACCAATTTTGTTACACTTTTTTGCACTAGTTCATGCATTTCACATGTCTAGACGTGAAATAAAAAATAATTTGGACAATATCTGACATATTTTGAAATTTGTCAAAAATCTGTCTTTTGTCCTGACCCCGGACCTTATGTGAAAACTAAAAAAAACTGAAAGGTACTAAAAAAAATCAAACCAATTTTTTTACACTTTTTTGACCTAGTTCATGCATTTCACATGTCTATAAGTGAAATAAAAAATGATTTGGACAATATCTGACAGATTTTGAAATTTGTCAGAAATCTGTATTTTGTCCTGACCCCGGACCTTATGTGAAAACTAAGAAAAACTGAAAGGTACTAAAAAAAATCAAACCAATATTTTTACACTTTTTTGCCCTAGTTCATGCATTTCACATGTCTAGAAGTGAAATAAAAAATGATTTGGACAATATCTGACAGATTTTGAAATTTGTCAAAAATCTGTCTTTTGTCCTGACCCCGGACCTTATGTGAAAACTAAGAAAAACTGAAAAGTACTAAAAAAAAATCAAACCAATTTTTTTACACTTTTTTGCACTAGTTCATGCATTTCACATGTCTAGACGTGAAATAAAAAATAATTTGGACAATATCTGACATATTTTGAAATTTGTCAAAAATCTGTCTTTTGTCATGACCCCGGACCTTATGTGAAAACTAAGAAAAACTGAAAAGTACTAAAAAAAAATCAAACCAATTTTGTTACACTTTTTTGCACTAGTTCATGCATTTCACATGTCTAGATGTGAAATAAAAAATAATTTGGACAATATCTGACATATTTTGAAATTTGTCAAAAATCTGTATTTTGTCCTGACCCCGGACCTTATGTGAAAACTAAAAAAAACTGAAAGGTACTAAAAAAAATCAAACCAATTTTTTTACACTTTTTTGCCCTAGTTCATGCATTTCACATGTCTATAAGTGAAATAAAAAATGATTTGGACAATATCTGACATATTTTGAAATTTGTCAAAATTCTGTCTTTTGTCCTGACCCCGGACCTTATGTGAAAACTAAGAAAAACTGCAAGGTACTAAAAAAAAATCAAACCAATTTTTTCACACTTTCTTGCCCTAGTTCATGCATTTCACATGTCTAGAAGTGAAATAAAAAATGATTTGGACAATATCTGACATATTTTGAAATTTGTAAAAAATCTGTCTTTTGTCCTGACCCCGGACCTTATGTGAAAACTAAGAAAAACTGAAAAGTACTAAAAAAAATCAAACCAATTTTGTTACACTTTTTTGCACTAGTTCATGCATTTCACATGTCTAGACGTGAAATAAAAAATAATTTGGACAATATCTGACATATTTTGAAATTTGTGAAAAATCTGTCTTTTGTCCTGACCCCGGACCTTATGTGAAAACTAAAAAAAACTGAAAGGTACTAAAAAAAAATCAAACCAATTTTTTTACACTTTTTTGCCCTAGTTCATGCATTTCACATGTCTATAAGTGAAATAAAAAATGATTTGGACAATATCTGACATATTTTGAAATTTGTCAAAATTCTGTCTTTTGTCCTGACCCCGGACCTTATGTGAAAACTAAGAAAAACTGAAAAGTACTAAAAAAAAATCAAACCAATTTTGTTACACTTTTTTGCACTAGTTCATGCATTTCACATGTCTAGACGTGAAATAAAAAATAATTTGGACAATATCTGACATATTTTGAAATTTGTCAAAAATCTGTCTTTTGTCCTGACCCCGGACCTTATGTGAAAACTAAAAAAAACTGAAAGGTACTAAAAAAAATCAAACCAATTTTTTTACACTTTTTTGACCTAGTTCATGCATTTCACATGTCTATAAGTGAAATAAAAAATGATTTGGACAATATCTGACATATTTTGAAATTTGTCAAAATTCTGTCTTTTGTCCTGACCCCGGACCTTATGTGAAAACTAAGAAAAACTGCAAGGTACTAAAAAAAAATCAAACCAATTTTTTTACACTTTTTTGCCCTAGTTCATGCATTTCACATGTCTAGAAGTGAAATAAAAAATGATTTGGACAATATCTGACATATTTTGAAATTTGTCAGAAATCTGTATTTTGTCCTGACCCCGGACCTTATGTGAAAACTAAGAAAAACTGAAAGGTACTAAAAAAAATCAAACCAATTTTTTTACACTTTTTTGCCCTAGTTCATGCATTTCACATGTCTATAAGTGAAATAAAAAATGATTTGGACAATATCTGACATATTTTGAAATTTGTCAAAATTCTGTCTTTTGTCCTGACCCCGGACCTTATGTGAAAACTAAGAAAAACTGAAAAGTACTAAAAAAAAATCAAACCAATTTTGTTACACTTTTTTGCACTAGTTCATGCATTTCACATGTCTAGACGTGAAATAAAAAATAATTTGGACAATATCTGACATATTTTGAAATTTGTCAAAAATCTGTCTTTTGTCCTGACCCCGGACCTTATGTGAAAACTAAAAAAAACTGAAAGGTACTAAAAAAAATCAAACCAATTTTTTTACACTTTTTTGACCTAGTTCATGCATTTCACATGTCTATAAGTGAAATAAAAAATGATTTGGACAATATCTGACAGATTTTGAAATTTGTCAGAAATCTGTATTTTGTCCTGACCCCGGACCTTATGTGAAAACTAAGAAAAACTGAAAGGTACTAAAAAAAATCAAACCAATATTTTTACACTTTTTTGCCCTAGTTCATGCATTTCACATGTCTAGAAGTGAAATAAAAAATGATTTGGACAATATCTGACATATTTTGAAATTTGTCAAAATTCTGTCTTTTGTCCTGACCCCGGACCTTATGTGAAAACTAAGAAAAACTGAAAAGTACTAAAAAAAAATCAAACCAATTTTGTTACACTTTTTTGCACTAGTTCATGCATTTCACATGTCTAGACGTGAAATAAAAAATAATTTGGACAATATCTGACATATTTTGAAATTTGTCAAAAATCTGTCTTTTGTCCTGACCCCGGACCTTATGTGAAAACTAAAAAAAACTGAAAGGTACTAAAAAAAATCAAACCAATTTTTTTACACTTTTTTGCCCTAGTTCATGCATTTCACATGTCTATAAGTGAAATAAAAAATGATTTGGACAATATCTGACATATTTTGAAATTTGTCAAAATTCTGTCTTTTGTCCTGACCCCGGACCTTATGTGAAAACTAAGAAAAACTGCAAGGTACTAAAAAAAAATCAAACCAATTTTTTCACACTTTCTTGCCCTAGTTCATGCATTTCACATGTCTAGAAGTGAAATAAAAAATGATTTGGACAATATCTGACATATTTTGAAATTTGTAAAAAATCTGTCTTTTGTCCTGACCCCGGACCTTATGTGAAAACTAAGAAAAACTGAAAAGTACTAAAAAAAATCAAACCAATTTTGTTACACTTTTTTGCACTAGTTCATGCATTTCACATGTCTAGACGTGAAATAAAAAATAATTTGGACAATATCTGACATATTTTGAAATTTGTCAAAAATCTGTCTTTTGTCCTGACCCCGGACCTTATGTGAAAACTAAAAAAAACTGAAAGGTACTAAAAAAAAATCAAACCAATTTTTTTACACTTTTTTGCCCTAGTTCATGCATTTCACATGTCTATAAGTGAAATAAAAAATGATTTGGACAATATCTGACATATTTTGAAATTTGTCAAAATTCTGTCTTTTGTCCTGACCCCGGACCTTATGTGAAAACTAAGAAAAACTGAAAGGTACTAAAAAAAATCAAACCAATTTTTTTACACTTTTTTGCCCTAGTTCATGCATTTCACATGTCTATAAGTGAAATAAAAAATGATTTGGACAATATCTGACATATTTTGAAATTTGTCAAAATTCTGTCTTTTGTCCTGACCCCGGACCTTATGTGAAAACTAAGAAAAACTGAAAAGTACTAAAAAAAAATCAAACCAATTTTGTTACACTTTTTTGCACTAGTTCATGCATTTCACATGTCTAGACGTGAAATAAAAAATAATTTGGACAATATCTGACAAATTTTGAAATTTGTCAAAAATCTGTCTTTTGTCATGACCCCGGACCTTATGTGAAAACTAAGAAAAACTGAAAAGTACTAAAAAAAAATCAAACCAATTTTGTTACACTTTTTTGCACTAGTTCATGCATTTCACATGTCTAGACGTGAAATAAAAAATAATTTGGACAATATCTGACATATTTTGAAATTTGTCAAAAATCTGTCTTTTGTCCTGACCCCGGACCTTATGTGAAAACTAAGAAAAACTGCAAGGTACTAAAAAAAAATCAAACCAATTTTTTCACACTTTCTTGCCCTAGTTCATGCATTTCACATGTCTAGAAATTAAATAAAAAATGATTTGGACAATATCTGACAGATTTTGATATTTGTCAGAAATCTGTATTTTGTCCTGACCCCGGACCTTATGTGAAAACTAAGAAAAACTGAAAGGTACTAAAAAAAATCAAACCAATATTTTTACACTTTTTTGCCCTAGTTCATGCATTTCACATGTCTAGAAGTGAAATAAAAAATGATTTGGACAATATCTGACAGATTTTGAAATTTGTCAAAAATCTGTCTTTTGTCCTGACCCCGGACCTTATGTGAAAACTAAGAAAAACTGAAAAGTACTAAAAAAAAATCAAACCAATTTTGTTACACTTTTTTGCACTAGTTCATGCATTTCACATGTCTAGACGTGAAATAAAAAATAATTTGGACAATATCTGACATATTTTGAAATTTGTCAAAAATCTGTCTTTTGTCCTGACCCCGGACCTTATGTGAAAACTAAAAAAAACTGAAAGGTACTAAAAAAAATCAAACCAATTTTTTTACACTTTTTTGCCCTAGTTCATGCATTTCACATGTCTATAAGTGAAATAAAAAATGATTTGGACAATATCTGACATATTTTGAAATTTGTCAAAATTCTGTCTTTTGTCCTGACCCCGGACCTTATGTGAAAACTAAGAAAAACTGAAAAGTACTAAAAAAAATCAGACCAATTTTTTTTCACTTTTTTTGCCCTAGTTCATGCATTTCACATTTCTAGAAGTGAAATAAAAAATGATTTGGACAATATCTGACATATTTTGAAATTTGTCAAAAATCTGTCTTTTGTCCTGACCCCGGACCTTATGTGAAAACTAAGAAAAACTGCAAGGTACTAAAAAAAAATCAAACCAATTTTTTCACACTTTCTTGCCCTAGTTCATGCATTTCACATGTCTAGAAATTAAATAAAAAATGATTTGGACAATATCTGACAGATTTTGATATTTGTCAGAAATCTGTATTTTGTCCTGACCCCGGACCTTATGTGAAAACTAAGAAAAACTGAAAGGTACTAAAAAAAATCAAACCAATATTTTTACACTTTTTTGCCCTAGTTCATGCATTTCACATGTCTAGAAGTGAAATAAAAAATGATTTGGACAATATCTGACAGATTTTGGAATTTGTCAAAAATCTGTCTTTTGTCCTGACCCCGGACCTTATGTGAAAACTAAGAAAAACTGAAAAGTACTAAAAAAAAATCAAACCAATTTTGTTACACTTTTTTGCACTAGTTCATGCATTTCACATGTCTAGACGTGAAATAAAAAATAATTTGGACAATATCTGACATATTTTGAAATTTGTCAAAAATCTGTCTTTTGTCCTGACCCCGGACCTTATGTGAAAACTAAGAAAAACTGAAAAGTACTAAAAAAAAATCAAACCAATTTTGTTACACTTTTTTGCACTAGTTCATGCATTTCACATGTCTAGACGTGAAATAAAAAATAATTTGGACAATATCTGACATATTTTGAAATTTGTCAAAAATCTGTCTTTTGTCCTGACCCCGGACCTTATGTGAAAACTAAAAAAAACTGAAAGGTACTAAAAAAATCAAACCAATTTTTTTACACTTTTTTGCTCTAGTTCATGCATTTCACATGTCTAGAAGTGAAATAAAAAATGATTTGGACAATATCTGACAGATTTTGAAATTTGTCAAAAATCTGTCTTTTGTCCTGACCCCGGACCTTATGTGAAAACTAAGAAAAACTGAAAAGTACTAAAAAAAAATCAAACCAATTTTGTTACACTTTTTTGCACTAGTTCATGCATTTCACATGTCTAGACGTGAAATAAAAAATAATTTGGACAATATCTGACATATTTTGAAATTTGTCAAAAATCTGTCTTTTGTCCTGACCCCGGACCTTATGTGAAAACTAAAAAAAACTGAAAGGTACTAAAAAAAATCAAACCAATTTTTTTACACTTTTTTGCCCTAGTTCATGCATTTCACATGTCTATAAGTGAAATAAAAAATGATTTGGACAATATCTGACATATTTTGAAATTTGTCAAAATTCTGTCTTTTGTCCTGACCCCGGACCTTATGTGAAAACTAAGAAAAACTGCAAGGTGCTAAAAAAAAATCAAACCAATTTTTTTACACTTTTTTGCCCTAGTTCATGCATTTCACATGTCTAGAAGTGAAATAAAAAATAATTTGGACAATATCTGAGAGATTTTGAAATTTGTCAAAAATCTGTCTTTTATCCTGACCCCGGACCTTATGTGAAAACTAAGAAAAACTTAAAAGTACTAAAAAAAAATCAAACCAATTTTGTTACACTTTTTTGCACTAGTTCATGCATTTCACATGTCTAGACGTGAAATAAAAAATAATTTGGACAATATCTGACATATTTTGAAATTTGTCAAAAATCTGTCTTTTGTCCTGACCCCGGACCTTATGTGAAAACTAAAAAAAACTGAAAGGTACTAAAAAAAATCAAACCAATTTTTTTACACTTTTTTGCCCTAGTTCATGCATTTCACATGTCAAGAAGTGAAATAAAAAATGATTTGGACAATATCTGACATATTTTGAAATTTGTCAAAAATCTGTCTTTTGTCCTGACCCCGGACCTTATGTGAAAACTAAGAAAAACTGCAAGGTACTAAAAAAAAATCAAACCAATTTTTTCACACTTTCTTGCCCTAGTTCATGCATTTCACATGTCTAGAAATTAAATAAAAAATGATTTGGACAATATCTGACAGATTTTGAAATTTGTCAGAAATCTGTATTTTGTCCTGACCCCGGACCTTATGTGAAAACTAAGAAAAACTGAAAGGTACTAAAAAAAATCAAACCAATATTTTTACACTTTTTTGCCCTAGTTCATGCATTTCACATGTCTAGAAGTGAAATAAAAAATGATTTGGACAATATCTGACAGATTTTGAAATTTGTCAAAAATCTGTCTTTTGTCCTGACCCCGGACCTTATGTGAAAACTAAGAAAAACTGAAAAGTACTAAAAAAAAATCAAACCAATTTTGTTACACTTTTTTGCACTAGTTCATGCATTTCACATGTCTAGACGTGAAATAAAAAATAATTTGGACAATATCTGACATATTTTGAAATTTGTCAAAAATCTGTCTTTTGTCCTGACCCCGGACCTTATGTGAAAACTAAAAAAAACTGAAAGGTACTAAAAAAAATCAAACCAATTTTTTTACACTTTTTTGCTCTAGTTCATGCATTTCACATGTCTAGAAGTGAAATAAAAGATGATTTGGACAATATCTGACAGATTTTGAAATTTGTCAAAAATCTGTCTTTTGTCCTGACCCCGGACCTTATGTGAAAACTAAGAAAAACTGAAAAGTACTAAAAAAAAATCAAACCAATTTTGTTACACTTTTTTGCACTAGTTCATGCATTTCACATGTCTAGACGTGAAATAAAAAATAATTTGGACAATATCTGACATATTTTGAAATTTGTCAAAAATCTGTCTTTTGTCCTGACCCCGGACCTTATGTGAAAACTAAAAAAAACTGAAAGGTACTAAAAAAAATCAAACCAATTTTTTTACACTTTTTTGCCCTAGTTCATGCATTTCACATGTCTATAAGTGAAATAAAAAATGATTTGGACAATATCTGACATATTTTGAAATTTGTCAAAATTCTGTCTTTTGTCCTGACCCCGGACCTTATGTGAAAACTAAGAAAAACTGCAAGGTGCTAAAAAAAAATCAAACCAATTTTTTTACACTTTTTTGCCCTAGTTCATGCATTTCACATGTCTAGAAGTGAAATAAAAAATAATTTGGACAATATCTGAGAGATTTTGAAATTTGTCAAAAATCTGTCTTTTATCCTGACCCCGGACCTTATGTGAAAACTAAGAAAAACTGAAAAGTACTAAAAAAAAATCAAACCAATTTTGTTACACTTTTTTGCACTAGTTCATGCATTTCACATGTCTAGACGTGAAATAAAAAATAATTTGGACAATATCTGACATATTTTGAAATTTGTCAAAAATCTGTCTTTTGTCCTGACCCCGGACCTTATGTGAAAACTAAAAAAAACTGAAAGGTACTAAAAAAAATCAAACCAATTTTTTTACACTTTTTTGCCCTAGTTCATGCATTTCACATGTCAAGAAGTGAAATAAAAAATGATTTGGACAATATCTGACATATTTTGAAATTTGTCAAAAATCTGTCTTTTGTCCTGACCCCGGACCTTATGTGAAAACTAAGAAAAACTGCAAGGTACTAAAAAAACCAAACCAATTTTGATAAACTTTTTTGCATTAGTTCATGCATTTCACATGTCTAGAAGTGAAATAAAAAATGATTTGGACAATATCTGACAGATTTTGAAATTTGTCAAAAATCTGTCTTTTGTCCTGACCCCGGACCTTATGTGAAAACTAAGAAAAACTGAAAAGTACTAAAAAAAATCAGACCAATTTTTTTTCACTTTTTTTGCCCTAGTTCATGCATTTCACATGTCTAGAAGTGAGATAAAAAATAATTTGGACAATATCTGACATATTTTGAAATTTGTCAAAAATCTGTCTTTTGTCCTGACCCCGGACCTTGTGAGAAAACTAAGAAAAACTGAAAGGTACTAAAAAAAATCAAACCAATTTTGTTACACTTTTTTGCACTTGTTCGTGCATTTCACATGTCTATAAGTGAAATAAAAAATGATTTGGACAATATCTGACATATTTTGAAATTTGTCAAAATTCTGTCTTTTGTCCTGACCCCGGACCTTATGTGAAAACTAAGAAAAACTGCAAGGTGCTAAAAAAAAATCAAACCAATTTTTTTACACTTTTTTGCCCTAGTTCATGCATTTCACATGTCTAGAAGTGAAATAAAAAATAATTTGGACAATATCTGAGAGATTTTGAAATTTGTCAAAAATCTGTCTTTTGTCCTGACCCCGGACCTTATGTGAAAACTAAAAAAAACTGAAAGGTACTAAAAAAAATCAAACCAATTTTTTTACACTTTTTTGCCCTAGTTCATGCATTTCACATGTCTATAAGTGAAATAAAAAATGATTTGGACAATATCTGACATATTTTGAAATTTGTCAAAATTCTGTCTTTTGTCCTGACCCCGGACCTTATGTGAAAACTAAGAAAAACTGCAAGGTGCTAAAAAAAAATCAAACCAATTTTTTTACACTTTTTTGCCCTAGTTCATGCATTTCACATGTCTAGAAGTGAAATAAAAAATAATTTGGACAATATCTGAGAGATTTTGAAATTTGTCAAAAATCTGTCTTTTATCCTGACCCCGGACCTTATGTGAAAACTAAGAAAAACTTAAAAGTACTAAAAAAAAATCAAACCAATTTTGTTACACTTTTTTGCACTAGTTCATGCATTTCACATGTCTAGACGTGAAATAAAAAATAATTTGGACAATATCTGACATATTTTGAAATTTGTCAAAAATCTGTCTTTTGTCCTGACCCCGGACCTTATGTGAAAACTAAAAAAAACTGAAAGGTACTAAAAAAAATCAAACCAATTTTTTTACACTTTTTTGCCCTAGTTCATGCATTTCACATGTCAAGAAGTGAAATAAAAAATGATTTGGACAATATCTGACATATTTTGAAATTTGTCAAAAATCTGTCTTTTGTCCTGACCCCGGACCTTATGTGAAAACTAAGAAAAACTGCAAGGTACTAAAAAAAAATCAAACCAATTTTTTCACACTTTCTTGCCCTAGTTCATGCATTTCACATGTCTAGAAATTAAATAAAAAATGATTTGGACAATATCTGACAGATTTTGAAATTTGTCAGAAATCTGTATTTTGTCCTGACCCCGGACCTTATGTGAAAACTAAGAAAAACTGAAAGGTACTAAAAAAAATCAAACCAATATTTTTACACTTTTTTGCCCTAGTTCATGCATTTCACATGTCTAGAAGTGAAATAAAAAATGATTTGGACAATATCTGACAGATTTTGAAATTTGTCAAAAATCTGTCTTTTGTCCTGACCCCGGACCTTATGTGAAAACTAAGAAAAACTGAAAAGTACTAAAAAAAAATCAAACCAATTTTGTTACACTTTTTTGCACTAGTTCATGCATTTCACATGTCTAGACGTGAAATAAAAAATAATTTGGACAATATCTGACATATTTTGAAATTTGTCAAAAATCTGTCTTTTGTCCTGACCCCGGACCTTATGTGAAAACTAAAAAAAACTGAAAGGTACTAAAAAAAATCAAACCAATTTTTTTACACTTTTTTGCTCTAGTTCATGCATTTCACATGTCTAGAAGTGAAATAAAAGATGATTTGGACAATATCTGACAGATTTTGAAATTTGTCAAAAATCTGTCTTTTGTCCTGACCCCGGACCTTATGTGAAAACTAAGAAAAACTGAAAAGTACTAAAAAAAAATCAAACCAATTTTGTTACACTTTTTTGCACTAGTTCATGCATTTCACATGTCTAGACGTGAAATAAAAAATAATTTGGACAATATCTGACATATTTTGAAATTTGTCAAAAATCTGTCTTTTGTCCTGACCCCGGACCTTATGTGAAAACTAAAAAAAACTGAAAGGTACTAAAAAAAATCAAACCAATTTTTTTACACTTTTTTGCCCTAGTTCATGCATTTCACATGTCTATAAGTGAAATAAAAAATGATTTGGACAATATCTGACATATTTTGAAATTTGTCAAAATTCTGTCTTTTGTCCTGACCCCGGACCTTATGTGAAAACTAAGAAAAACTGCAAGGTGCTAAAAAAAAATCAAACCAATTTTTTTACACTTTTTTGCCCTAGTTCATGCATTTCACATGTCTAGAAGTGAAATAAAAAATAATTTGGACAATATCTGAGAGATTTTGAAATTTGTCAAAAATCTGTCTTTTATCCTGACCCCGGACCTTATGTGAAAACTAAGAAAAACTGAAAAGTACTAAAAAAAAATCAAACCAATTTTGTTACACTTTTTTGCACTAGTTCATGCATTTCACATGTCTAGACGTGAAATAAAAAATAATTTGGACAATATCTGACATATTTTGAAATTTGTCAAAAATCTGTCTTTTGTCCTGACCCCGGACCTTATGTGAAAACTAAAAAAAACTGAAAGGTACTAAAAAAAATCAAACCAATTTTTTTACACTTTTTTGCCCTAGTTCATGCATTTCACATGTCAAGAAGTGAAATAAAAAATGATTTGGACAATATCTGACATATTTTGAAATTTGTCAAAAATCTGTCTTTTGTCCTGACCCCGGACCTTATGTGAAAACTAAGAAAAACTGCAAGGTACTAAAAAAACCAAACCAATTTTGATAAACTTTTTTGCATTAGTTCATGCATTTCACATGTCTAGAAGTGAAATAAAAAATGATTTGGACAATATCTGACAGATTTTGAAATTTGTCAAAAATCTGTCTTTTGTCCTGACCCCGGACCTTATGTGAAAACTAAGAAAAACTGAAAAGTACTAAAAAAAATCAGACCAATTTTTTTTCACTTTTTTTGCCCTAGTTCATGCATTTCACATGTCTAGAAGTGAGATAAAAAATAATTTGGACAATATCTGACATATTTTGAAATTTGTCAAAAATCTGTCTTTTGTCCTGACCCCGGACCTTGTGAGAAAACTAAGAAAAACTGAAAGGTACTAAAAAAAATCAAACCAATTTTGTTACACTTTTTTGCACTTGTTCGTGCATTTCACATGTCTATAAGTGAAATAAAAAATGATTTGGACAATATCTGACATATTTTGAAATTTGTCAAAATTCTGTCTTTTGTCCTGACCCCGGACCTTATGTGAAAACTAAGAAAAACTGCAAGGTGCTAAAAAAAAATCAAACCAATTTTTTTACACTTTTTTGCCCTAGTTCATGCATTTCACATGTCTAGAAGTGAAATAAAAAATAATTTGGACAATATCTGAGAGATTTTGAAATTTGTCAAAAATCTGTCTTTTATCCTGACCCCGGACCTTATGTGAAAACTAAGAAAAACTGAAAAGTACTAAAAAAAAATCAAACCAATTTTGTTACACTTTTTTGCACTAGTTCATGCATTTCACATGTCTAGAAGTGAAATAAAAAATAATTTGGACAATATCTGACAGATTTTGAAATTTGTCAAAAATCTGTCTTTTGTCCGGACCCCGGACCTTGTGTGAAAACTAAGAAAAACTGAAAGGTACTAAAAAAAACCAAACCAATTTTGATAAACTTTTTTGCATTAGTTCATGCATTTCACATGTCTAGAAGTGAAATAAAAAATAATTTGGACAATATCTGACATATTTTGAAATTTGTCAAAAATCTGTCTTTTGTCCTGACCCCGGACCTTGTGAGAAAACTAAGAAAAACTGAAAAGTACTAAAAAAAATCAAACCAATTTTGTTACACTTTTTTGCACTAGTTCGTGCATTTCACATGTCTAGACGTGAAATAAAAAATAATTTGGACAATATCTGACATATTTTGAAATTTGTCAAAAATCTGTCTTTTGTCCTGACCCCAGACCTTGTGAGAAAACTAAGAAAAACTGAAAGGTACTAAAAAAAATCAAACCAATTTTGTTACACTTTTTTGCACTAGTTCATGCATTTCACATGTCTAGAAGTGAAATAAAAAATAATTTGGACAATATCTGACAGATTTTGAAATTTGTCAAAAATCTGTCTTTTGTCCGGACCCCGGACCTTGTGTGAAAACTAAGAAAAACTGAAAGGTACTAAAAAAAACCAAACCAATTTTGATAAACTTTTTTGCATTAGTTCATGCATTTCACATGTCTAGAAGTGAAATAAAAAATAATTTGGACAATATCTGACATATTTTGAAATTTGTCAAAAATCTGTCTTTTGTCCTGACCCCGGACCTTGTGAGAAAACTAAGAAAAACTGAAAAGTACTAAAAAAAATCAAACCAATTTTGTTACACTTTTTTGCACTAGTTCGTGCATTTCACATGTCTAGACGTGAAATAAAAAATAATTTGGACAATATCTGACATATTTTGAAATTTGTCAAAAATCTGTCTTTTGTCCTGACCCCAGACCTTGTGAGAAAACTAAGAAAAACTGAAAGGTACTAAAAAAAATCAAACCAATTTTGTTACACTTTTTTGCACTTGTTCGTGCATTTCACATGTCTAGACGTGAAATAGAATATAATTTGGACAATATCTGACATATTTTGAAATTTGTCAAAAATCTGTCTTTTGTCCTGACCCCGGACCTTGTGAGAAAACTAAGAAAAACTGAAAGGTACTAAAAAAAATCAAACCAATTTTGTTACACTTTTTTGCCCTAGTTCATGCATTTCACATGTCTAGAAGTGAAATAAAAAATGATTTGGACAATATCTGACAGATTTTGAAATTTGTCAAAAATCTGTCTTTTGTCCTGACCCCAGACCTTATGTGAAAACTAAGAAAAACTGAAAAGTACTAAAAAAAATCAGACCAATTTTTTTTTCACTTTTTTGCCCTAGTTCATGCATTTCACATGTCTAGAAGTGAAATAAAATATAATTTGGACAATATCTGACATATTTTGAAATTTGTCAAAAATCTTTCTTTTGTCCTGACCCCGGACCTTATGTGAAAACTAAGAAAAACTGAAAAGTACTAAAAAAAATCAGACCAATTTTTTTACACTTTTTTTGCCCTAGTTCATGCATTTCACATGTCTAGAAGTGAAATAAAAAATAATTTGGACAATATCTGACATATTTTGAAATTTGTCAAAAATCTGTCTTTTGTCCTGACCCCCGGACCTTATGTGAAAACTAAGAAAAACTGAAAGGTACTAAAAAAAATCAAACCAATTTTGTTACACTATTTTGCCCTAGTTCATGCATTTCACATGTCTAGACGTGAAATAAAAAATAATTTGGACAATATCTGACATATTTTGAAATTTGTCAAAAATCTGTCTTTTGTCCTGACCCCAGACCTTGTGAGAAAACTAAGAAAAACTGAAAGGTACTAAAAAAAATCAAACCAATTTTGTTACACTTTTTTGCACTTGTTCGTGCATTTCACATGTCTAGACGTGAAATAGAATATAATTTGGACAATATCTGACATATTTTGAAATTTGTCAAAAATCTGTCTTTTGTCCTGACCCCGGACCTTGTGAGAAAACTAAGAAAAACTGAAAGGTACTAAAAAAAATCAAACCAATTTTGTTACACTTTTTTGCCCTAGTTCATGCATTTCACATGTCTAGAAGTGAAATAAAAAATGATTTGGACAATATCTGACAGATTTTGAAATTTGTCAAAAATCTGTCTTTTGTCCTGACCCCAGACCTTATGTGAAAACTAAGAAAAACTGAAAAGTACTAAAAAAAATCAGACCAATTTTTTTTTCACTTTTTTGCCCTAGTTCATGCATTTCACATGTCTAGAAGTGAAATAAAATATAATTTGGACAATATCTGACATATTTTGAAATTTGTCAAAAATCTTTCTTTTGTCCTGACCCCGGACCTTATGTGAAAACTAAGAAAAACTGAAAAGTACTAAAAAAAATCAGACCAATTTTTTTACACTTTTTTTGCCCTAGTTCATGCATTTCACATGTCTAGAAGTGAAATAAAAAATAATTTGGACAATATCTGACATATTTTGAAATTTGTCAAAAATCTGTCTTTTGTCCTGACCCCCGGACCTTATGTGAAAACTAAGAAAAACTGAAAGGTACTAAAAAAAATCAAACCAATTTTGTTACACTATTTTGCCCTAGTTCATGCATTTCACATGTCTAGACGTGAAATAAAAAATAATTTGGACAATATCTGACATATTTTGAAATTTGTCAAAAATCTGTCTTTTGTCCTGACCCCGGACCTTGTGAGAAAACTAAGAAAAACTGAAAGGTACTGAAAAAAATCAAACCAATTTTGTTACACTTTTTTGCCCTAGTTCATGCATTTCACATGTCTAGACATGAAATAAAAAATAATTTGGACAATATCTGACATATTTTGAAATTTGTCAAAAATCTGTCTTTTGTCCTGACCCCGGACCTTGTGAGAAAACTAAGAAAAACTGAAAGGTACTAAAAAAAATCAAACCAATTTTGTTACACTTTTTTGCACTTGTTCGTGCATTTCACATGTCTAGACGTGAAATAGAAAATAATTTGGACAATATCTGACATATTTTGAAATTTGTCAAAAATCTGTCTTTTGTCCTGACCCCGGACCTTATGTGAAAACTAAGAAAAACTGAAAGGTACTAAAAAAAATCAAACCAATTTTGTTACACTTTTTTGCACTTGTTCATGCATTTCACATGTCTAGACGTGAAATAAAAAATAATTTGGACAATATCTGACAGATTTTGAAATTTGTCAAGAATCTGTCTTTTGTCCTGACCCCGGACCTTATGTGAAAACTAAGAAAAACTGAAAGGTACTAAAAAAAATCAAACCAATTTTGTTACACTTTTTTGCACTTGTTCGTGCATTTCACATGTCTAGACGTGAAATAAAAAATGATTTGGACAATATCTGACAGATTTTGAATTTTGTCAAAAATCTGTCTTTTGTCCTGACCCCGGACCTTATGTGAAAACTAAGAAAAACTGAAAGGTACTAAAAAAAATCAAACCAATTTTGTTACACTTTTTTGCACTTGTTCGTGCATTTCACATGTCTAGACGTGAAATAAAAAATGATTTGGACAATATCTGACAGATTTTGAATTTTGTCAAAAATCTGTCTTTTGTCCTGACCCCGGACCTTATGTGAAAACTAAGAAAAACTGAAAAGTACTAAAAAAAATCAGACCAATTTTTTTTCACTTTTTTTGCCCTAGTTCATGCATTTCACATGTCTAGAAGTGAAATAAAAAATAATTTGGACAATATCTGACAGATTTTGAAATTTGTCAAAAATCTGTCTTTTGTCCTGACCCCGGACCTTATGTGAAAACTAAGAAAAACTGCAAGGTACTAAAAAAAAATCAAACCAATTTTGTCACACTTTCTTGCCCTAGGTCATGCATTTCACATGTCTAGAAGTGAAATAAAAAATGATTTGGACAATATCTGACATATTTTGAAATTTGTAAAAATTCTGTCTTTTGTCCTGACCCCGGACCTTATGTGAAAACTAAGAAAAACTGAAAAGTACTAAAAAAAATCAGACCAATTTTTTTTCACTTTTTTTGCCCTAGTTCATGCATTTCACATGTCTAGAAGTGAAATAAAAAATAATTTGGACAATATCTGATAGATTTTGAAATTTGCCAAAAATCTGTCTTTTGTCCTGACCCCGGACCTTGTGAGAAAACTAAGAAAAACTGAAAGGTACTAAAAAAAATCAAACCAATTTTGTTACACTTTTTTGCACTTGTTCGTGCATTTCACATGTCTAGAAGTGAAATAAAAAATAATTTGGACAATATCTGACATATTTTGAAATTTGTCAAAAATCTGTCTTTTGTCCTGACCCCGGACCTTGTGTGAAAACTAAGAAAAACTGAAAGGTACTAAAAAAAATCAAACCAATTTTGTTACACTTTTTTGCCCTAGTTCATGCATTTCACATGTCTAGAAGTGAAATAAAAAATAATTTGGACAATATCTGACATATTTTGAAATTTGTCAAAAATCTGTCTTTTGTCCTGACCCCGGACCTTGTGAGAAAACTAAGAAAAACTGAAAGGTACTAAAAAAAAATCAAACCAATTTTGTTACACTTTTTTGCACTTGTTCGTGCATTTCACATGTCTAGACGTGAAATAAAAAATAATTTGGACAATATCTGACATATTTTGAAATTTGTCAAAAATCTGTCTTTTGTCCTGACCCCGGACCTTGTGAGAAAACTAAGAAAAACTGAAAGGTACTAAAAAAAATCAAACCAATTTTGTTACACTTTTTTGCACTTGTTCGTGCATTTCACATGTCTAGAAGTGAAATAAAAAATAATTTGGACAATATCTGACATATTTTGAAATTTGTCAAAAATCTGTCTTTTGTCCTGACCCCGGACCTTGTGTGAAAACTAAGAAAAACTGAAAGGTACTAAAAAAATCAAACCAATTTTGTTACACTTTTTTGCCCTAGTTCATGCATTTCACATGTCTATAAGTGAAATAAAAAATGATTTGGACAATATCTGACATATTTTGAAATTTGTCAAAATTCTGTCTTTTGTCCTGACCCCGGACCTTATGTGAAAACTAAGAAAAACTGAAAAGTACAAAAAAAAATCAGACCAATTTTTTTTCACTTTTTTTGCCCTAGTTCATGCATTTCACATGTCTAGAAGTGAAATAAAAAATAATTTGGACAATATCTGAGAGATTTTGAAATTTGTCAAAAATCTGTCTTTTATCCTGACCCCGGACCTTATGTGAAAACTAAGAAAAACTGAAAAGTACTAAAAAAAAATCAAACCAATTTTGTTACACTTTTTTGCACTAGTTCATGCATTTCACATGTCTAGACGTGAAATAAAAAATAATTTGGACAATATCTGACATATTTTGAAATTTGTCAAAAATCTGTCTTTTGTCCTGACCCCGGACCTTATGTGAAAACTAAAAAAAACTGAAAGGTACTAAAAAAAATCAAACCAATTTTTTTACACTTTTTTGACCTAGTTCATGCATTTCACATGTCTATAAGTGAAATAAAAAATAATTTGGACAATATCTGACATATTTTGAAATTTGTCAAAAATCTGTCTTTTGTCATGACCCCGGACCTTATGTGAAAACTAAGAAAAACTGAAAAGTACTAAAAAAAAATCAAACCAATTTTGTTACACTTTTTTGCACTAGTTCATGCATTTCACATGTCTAGACGTGAAATAAAAAATAATTTGGACAATATCTGACATATTTTGAAATTTGTCAAAAATCTGTCTTTTGTCCTGACCCCGGACCTTATGTGAAAACTAAAAAAAACTGAAAGGTACTAAAAAAAATCAAACCAATTTTTTTACACTTTTTTGCCCTAGTTCATGCATTTCACATGTCTATAAGTGAAATAAAAAATGATTTGGACAATATCTGACATATTTTGAAATTTGTCAAAATTCTGTCTTTTGTCCTGACCCCGGACCTTATGTGAAAACTAAGAAAAACTGAAAAGTACTAAAAAAAATCAGACCAATTTTTTTTCACTTTTTTTGCCCTAGTTCATGCATTTCACATGTCTAGAAGTGAAATAAAAAATGATTTGGACAATATCTGACATATTTTGAAATTTGTCAAAAATCTGTCTTTTGTCCTGACCCCGGACCTTATGTGAAAACTAAGAAAAACTGCAAGGTACTAAAAAAAAATCAAACCAATTTTTTCACACTTTCTTGCCCTAGTTCATGCATTTCACATGTCTAGAAATTAAATAAAAAATGATTTGGACAATATCTGACAGATTTTGATATTTGTCAGAAATCTGTATTTTGTCCTGACCCCGGACCTTATGTGAAAACTAAGAAAAACTGAAAGGTACTAAAAAAAATCAAACCAATATTTTTACACTTTTTTGCCCTAGTTCATGCATTTCACATGTCTAGAAGTGAAATAAAAAATGATTTGGACAATATCTGACAGATTTTGGAATTTGTCAAAAATCTGTCTTTTGTCCTGACCCCGGACCTTATGTGAAAACTAAGAAAAACTGAAAAGTACTAAAAAAAAATCAAACCAATTTTGTTACACTTTTTTGCACTAGTTCATGCATTTCACATGTCTAGACGTGAAATAAAAAATAATTTGGACAATATCTGACATATTTTGAAATTTGTCAAAAATCTGTCTTTTGTCCTGACCCCGGACCTTATGTGAAAACTAAGAAAAACTGAAAAGTACTAAAAAAAAATCAAACCAATTTTGTTACACTTTTTTGCACTAGTTCATGCATTTCACATGTCTAGACGTGAAATAAAAAATAATTTGGACAATATCTGACATATTTTGAAATTTGTCAAAAATCTGTCTTTTGTCCTGACCCCGGACCTTATGTGAAAACTAAAAAAAACTGAAAGGTACTAAAAAAAATCAAACCAATTTTTTTACACTTTTTTGCTCTAGTTCATGCATTTCACATGTCTAGAAGTGAAATAAAAAATGATTTGGACAATATCTGACAGATTTTGAAATTTGTCAAAAATCTGTCTTTTGTCCTGACCCCGGACCTTATGTGAAAACTAAGAAAAACTGAAAAGTACTAAAAAAAAATCAAACCAATTTTGTTACACTTTTTTGCACTAGTTCATGCATTTCACATGTCTAGACGTGAAATAAAAAATAATTTGGACAATATCTGACATATTTTGAAATTTGTCAAAATTCTGTCTTTTGTCCTGACCCCGGACCTTATGTGAAAACTAAGAAAAACTGCAAGGGACTAAAAAAAAATCAAACCAATTTTGTTACACTTTTTTGCACTAGTTCATGCATTTCACATGTCTAGACGTGAAATAAAAAATAATTTGGACAATATCTGACATATTTTGAAATTTGTCAAAAATCTATCTTTTGTCCTGACCCCGGACCTTATGTGAAAACTAAAAAAAACTGAAAGGTACTAAAAAAAATCAAACCAATTTTTTTTACACTTTTTTGCCCTAGTTCATGCATTTCACATGTCTATAAGTGAAATAAAAAATGATTTGGACAATATCTGACATATTTTGAAATTTGTCAAAATTCTGTCTTTTGTCCTGACCCCGGACCTTATGTGAAAACTAAGAAAAACTGCAAGGTACTAAAAAAAAATCAAACCAATTTTTTTACACTTTTTTGCCCTAGTTCATGCATTTCACATGTCTAGAAGTGAAATAAAAAATGATTTGGACAATATCTGACATATTTTGAAATTTGTCAAAAATCTGTCTTTTGTCCTGACCCCGGACCTTATGTGAAAACTAAGAAAAACTGAAAAGTACTAAAAAAAATCAGACCAATTTTTTTTCACTTTTTTTGCCCTAGTTCATGCATTTCACATGTCTAGAAGTGAAATAAAAAATAATTTGGACAATATCTGAGAGATTTTGAAATTTGTCAAAAATCTGTCTTTTATCCTGACCCCGGACCTTATGTGAAAACTAAGAAAAACTGAAAAGTACTAAAAAAAAATCAAACCAATTTTGTTACACTTTTTTGCACTAGTTCATGCATTTCACATGTCTAGACGTGAAATAAAAAATAATTTGGACAATATCTGACATATTTTGAAATTTGTCAAAAATCTGTCTTTTGTCCTGACCCCGGACCTTATGTGAAAACTAAAAAAAACTGAAAGGTACTAAAAAAAATCAAACCAATTTTTTTACACTTTTTTGACCTAGTTCATGCATTTCACATGTCTATAAGTGAAATAAAAAATAATTTGGACAATATCTGACATATTTTGAAATTTGTCAAAAATCTGTCTTTTGTCCTGACCCCGGACCTTATGTGAAAACTAAAAAAAACTGAAAGGTACTAAAAAAAATCAAACCAATTTTTTTACACTTTTTTGACCTAGTTCATGCATTTCACATGTCTATAAGTGAAATAAAAAATGATTTGGACAATATCTGACATATTTTGAAATTTGTCAAAATTCTGTCTTTTGTCCTGACCCCGGACCTTATGTGAAAACTAAGAAAAACTGCAAGGTACTAAAAAAAAATCAAACCAATTTTTTTACACTTTTTTGCCCTAGTTCATGCATTTCACATGTCTAGAAGTGAAATAAAAAATGATTTGGACAATATCTGACATATTTTGAAATTTGTCAAAAATCTGTCTTTTGTCCTGACCCCGGACCTTATGTGAAAACTAAGAAAAACTGCAAGGTACTAAAAAAAAATCAAACCAATTTTTTTACACTTTTTTGCCCTAGTTCATGCATTTCACATGTCTAGAAGTGAAATAAAAAATGATTTGGACAATATCTGACATATTTAGAAATTTGTCAAAAATCTGTCTTTTGTCCTGACCCCGGACCTTATGTGAAAACTAAGAAAAACTGCAAGGTACTAAAAAAAAATCAAACCAATTTTTTCACACTTTCTTGCCCTAGTTCATGCATTTCACAATGTCTAGAAATTAAATAAAAAATGATTTGGACAATATCTGACAGATTTTGAAATTTGTCAGAAATCTGTATTTTGTCCTGACCCCGGACCTTATGTGAAAACTAAGAAAAACTGAAAAGTACTAAAAAAAAATCAAACCAATTTTGTTACACTTTTTTGCACTAGTTCATGCATTTCACATGTCTAGACGTGAAATAAAAAATAATTTGGACAATATCTGACATATTTTGAAATTTGTCAAAAATCTGTCTTTTGTCCTGACCCCGGACCTTATGTGAAAACTAAAAAAAACTGAAAGGTACTAAAAAAAATCAAACCAATTTTTTTACACTTTTTTGACCTAGTTCATGCATTTCACATGTCTATAAGTGAAATAAAAAATGATTTGGACAATATCTGACATATTTTGAAATTTGTCAAAATTCTGTCTTTTGTCCTGACCCCGGACCTTATGTGAAAACTAAGAAAAACTGCAAGGTACTAAAAAAAAATCAAACCAATTTTTTTACACTTTTTTGCCCTAGTTCATGCATTTCACATGTCTATAAGTGAAATAAAAAATAATTTGGACAATATCTGACATATTTTGAAATTTGTCAAAAATCTGTCTTTTGTCATGACCCCGGACCTTATGTGAAAACTAAGAAAAACTGAAAAGTACTAAAAAAAAATCAAACCAATTTTGTTACACTTTTTTGCACTAGTTCATGCATTTCACATGTCTAGACGTGAAATAAAAAATAATTTGGACAATATCTGACATATTTTGAAATTTGTCAAAAATCTGTCTTTTGTCCTGACCCCGGACCTTATGTGAAAACTAAAAAAAACTGAAAGGTACTAAAAAAAATCAAACCAATTTTTTTACACTTTTTTGCCCTAGTTCATGCATTTCACATGTCTATAAGTGAAATAAAAAATGATTTGGACAATATCTGACATATTTTGAAATTTGTCAAAATTCTGTCTTTTGTCCTGACCCCGGACCTTATGTGAAAACTAAGAAAAACTGAAAAGTACTAAAAAAAATCAGACCAATTTTTTTTCACTTTTTTTGCCCTAGTTCATGCATTTCACATGTCTAGAAGTGAAATAAAAAATGATTTGGACAATATCTGACATATTTTGAAATTTGTCAAAAATCTGTCTTTTGTCCTGACCCCGGACCTTATGTGAAAACTAAGAAAAACTGCAAGGTACTAAAAAAAAATCAAACCAATTTTTTCACACTTTCTTGCCCTAGTTCATGCATTTCACATGTCTAGAAATTAAATAAAAAATGATTTGGACAATATCTGACAGATTTTGATATTTGTCAGAAATCTGTATTTTGTCCTGACCCCGGACCTTATGTGAAAACTAAGAAAAACTGAAAGGTACTAAAAAAAATCAAACCAATATTTTTACACTTTTTTGCCCTAGTTCATGCATTTCACATGTCTAGAAGTGAAATAAAAAATGATTTGGACAATATCTGACAGATTTTGGAATTTGTCAAAAATCTGTCTTTTGTCCTGACCCCGGACCTTATGTGAAAACTAAGAAAAACTGAAAAGTACTAAAAAAAAATCAAACCAATTTTGTTACACTTTTTTGCACTAGTTCATGCATTTCACATGTCTAGACGTGAAATAAAAAATAATTTGGACAATATCTGACATATTTTGAAATTTGTCAAAAATCTGTCTTTTGTCCTGACCCCGGACCTTATGTGAAAACTAAGAAAAACTGAAAAGTACTAAAAAAAAATCAAACCAATTTTGTTACACTTTTTTGCACTAGTTCATGCATTTCACATGTCTAGACGTGAAATAAAAAATAATTTGGACAATATCTGACATATTTTGAAATTTGTCAAAAATCTGTCTTTTGTCCTGACCCCGGACCTTATGTGAAAACTAAAAAAAACTGAAAGGTACTAAAAAAAATCAAACCAATTTTTTTACACTTTTTTGCTCTAGTTCATGCATTTCACATGTCTAGAAGTGAAATAAAAAATGATTTGGACAATATCTGACAGATTTTGAAATTTGTCAAAAATCTGTCTTTTGTCCTGACCCCGGACCTTATGTGAAAACTAAGAAAAACTGAAAAGTACTAAAAAAAAATCAAACCAATTTTGTTACACTTTTTTGCACTAGTTCATGCATTTCACATGTCTAGACGTGAAATAAAAAATAATTTGGACAATATCTGACATATTTTGAAATTTGTCAAAATTCTGTCTTTTGTCCTGACCCCGGACCTTATGTGAAAACTAAGAAAAACTGCAAGGGACTAAAAAAAAATCAAACCAATTTTGTTACACTTTTTTGCACTAGTTCATGCATTTCACATGTCTAGACGTGAAATAAAAAATAATTTGGACAATATCTGACATATTTTGAAATTTGTCAAAAATCTATCTTTTGTCCTGACCCCGGACCTTATGTGAAAACTAAAAAAAACTGAAAGGTACTAAAAAAAATCAAACCAATTTTTTTTACACTTTTTTGCCCTAGTTCATGCATTTCACATGTCTATAAGTGAAATAAAAAATGATTTGGACAATATCTGACATATTTTGAAATTTGTCAAAATTCTGTCTTTTGTCCTGACCCCGGACCTTATGTGAAAACTAAGAAAAACTGCAAGGTACTAAAAAAAAATCAAACCAATTTTTTTACACTTTTTTGCCCTAGTTCATGCATTTCACATGTCTAGAAGTGAAATAAAAAATGATTTGGACAATATCTGACATATTTTGAAATTTGTCAAAAATCTGTCTTTTGTCCTGACCCCGGACCTTATGTGAAAACTAAGAAAAACTGAAAAGTACTAAAAAAAATCAGACCAATTTTTTTTCACTTTTTTTGCCCTAGTTCATGCATTTCACATGTCTAGAAGTGAAATAAAAAATAATTTGGACAATATCTGAGAGATTTTGAAATTTGTCAAAAATCTGTCTTTTATCCTGACCCCGGACCTTATGTGAAAACTAAGAAAAACTGAAAAGTACTAAAAAAAAATCAAACCAATTTTGTTACACTTTTTTGCACTAGTTCATGCATTTCACATGTCTAGACGTGAAATAAAAAATAATTTGGACAATATCTGACATATTTTGAAATTTGTCAAAAATCTGTCTTTTGTCCTGACCCCGGACCTTATGTGAAAACTAAAAAAAACTGAAAGGTACTAAAAAAAATCAAACCAATTTTTTTACACTTTTTTGACCTAGTTCATGCATTTCACATGTCTATAAGTGAAATAAAAAATAATTTGGACAATATCTGACATATTTTGAAATTTGTCAAAAATCTGTCTTTTGTCCTGACCCCGGACCTTATGTGAAAACTAAAAAAAACTGAAAGGTACTAAAAAAAATCAAACCAATTTTTTTACACTTTTTTGACCTAGTTCATGCATTTCACATGTCTATAAGTGAAATAAAAAATGATTTGGACAATATCTGACATATTTTGAAATTTGTCAAAATTCTGTCTTTTGTCCTGACCCCGGACCTTATGTGAAAACTAAGAAAAACTGCAAGGTACTAAAAAAAAATCAAACCAATTTTTTTACACTTTTTTGCCCTAGTTCATGCATTTCACATGTCTAGAAGTGAAATAAAAAATGATTTGGACAATATCTGACATATTTTGAAATTTGTCAAAAATCTGTCTTTTGTCCTGACCCCGGACCTTATGTGAAAACTAAGAAAAACTGCAAGGTACTAAAAAAAAATCAAACCAATTTTTTTACACTTTTTTGCCCTAGTTCATGCATTTCACATGTCTAGAAGTGAAATAAAAAATGATTTGGACAATATCTGACATATTTAGAAATTTGTCAAAAATCTGTCTTTTGTCCTGACCCCGGACCTTATGTGAAAACTAAGAAAAACTGCAAGGTACTAAAAAAAAATCAAACCAATTTTTTCACACTTTCTTGCCCTAGTTCATGCATTTCACAATGTCTAGAAATTAAATAAAAAATGATTTGGACAATATCTGACAGATTTTGAAATTTGTCAGAAATCTGTATTTTGTCCTGACCCCGGACCTTATGTGAAAACTAAGAAAAACTGAAAGGTACTAAAAAAAATCAAACCAATTTTTTTACACTTTTTTGCCCTAGTTCATGCATTTCACATGTCTATAAGTGAAATAAAAAATGATTTGGACAATATCTGACATATTTTGAAATTTGTCAAAATTCTGTCTTTTGTCCTGACCCCGGACCTTATGTGAAAACTAAGAAAAACTGAAAAGTACTAAAAAAAAATCAAACCAATTTTGTTACACTTTTTTGAACTAGTTCATGCATTTCACATGTCTAGACGTGAAATAAAAAATAATTTGGACAATATCTGACATATTTTGAAATTTGTCAAAAATCTGTCTTTTGTCCTGACCCCGGACCTTATGTGAAAACTAAGAAAAACTGAAAGGTACTAAAAAAAATCAAACCAATATTTTTACACTTTTTTGCCCTAGTTCATGCATTTCACATGTCTAGAAGTGAAATAAAAAATGATTTGGACAATATCTGACAGATTTTGAAATTTGTCAAAAATCTGTCTTTTGTCATGACCCCGGACCTTATGTGAAAACTAAGAAAAACTGAAAAGTACTAAAAAAAAATCAAACCAATTTTGTTACACTTTTTTGCACTAGTTCATGCATTTCACATGTCTAGACGTGAAATAAAAAATAATTTGGACAATATCTGACATATTTTGAAATTTGTCAAAAATCTGTCTTTTGTCCTGACCCCGGACCTTATGTGAAAACTAAAAAAAACTGAAAGGTACTAAAAAAAATCAAACCAATTTTTTTACACTTTTTTGCCCTAGTTCATGCATTTCACATGTCTATAAGTGAAATAAAAAATGATTTGGACAATATCTGACATATTTTGAAATTTGTCAAAATTCTGTCTTTTGTCCTGACCCCGGACCTTATGTGAAAACTAAGAAAAACTGCAAGGTACTAAAAAAAAATCAAACCAATTTTTTTACACTTTTTTGCCCTAGTTCATGCATTTCACATGTCTAGAAGTGAAATAAAAAATGATTTGGACAATATCTGACATATTTTGAAATTTGTCAATAATCTGTCTTTTGTCCTGACCCCGGACCTTATGTGAAAACTAAGAAAAACTGAAAGGTACTAAAAAAAATCAAACCAATATTTTTACACATTTTTGCCCTAGTTCATGCATTTCACATGTCTAGAAGTGAAATAAAAAATGATTTGGACAATATCTGACAGATTTTGAAATTTGTCAAAAATCTGTCTTTTGTCCTGACCCCGGACCTTATGTGAAAACTAAGAAAAACTGAAAAGTACTAAAAAAAAATCAAACCAATTTTGTTACACTTTTTTGCACTAGTTCATGCATTTCACATGTCTAGACGTGAAATAAAAAATAATTTGGACAATATCTGACATATTTTGAAATTTGTCAAAAATCTGTCTTTTGTCCTGACCCCGGACCTTATGTGAAAACTAAAAAAAACTGAAAGGTACTAAAAAAAATCAAACCAATTTTTTTACACTTTTTTGCCCTAGTTCATGCATTTCACATGTCTATAAGTGAAATAAAAAATGATTTGGACAATATCTGACATATTTTGAAATTTGTCAAAATTCTGTCTTTTGTCCTGACCCCGGACCTTATGTGAAAACTAAGAAAAACTGCAAGGTACTAAAAAAAAATCAAACCAATTTTTTTACACTTTTTTGCCCTAGTTCATGCATTTCACATGTCTAGAAATTAAATAAAAAATGATTTGGACAATATCTGACAGATTTTGAAATTTGTCAGAAATCTGTATTTTGTCCTGACCCCGGACCTTATGTGAAAACTAAGAAAAACTGAAAGGTACTAAAAAAAATCAAACCAATATTTTTACACTTTTTTGCCCTAGTTCATGCATTTCACATGTCTAGAAGTGAAATAAAAAATGATTTGGACAATATCTGACAGATTTTGAAATTTGTCAAAAATCTGTCTTTTGTCCTGACCCCGGACCTTATGTGAAAACTAAGAAAAACTGAAAAGTACTAAAAAAAAATCAAACCAATTTTGTTACACTTTTTTGCACTAGTTCATGCATTTCACATGTCTAGACGTGAAATAAAAAATAATTTGGACAATATCTGACATATTTTGAAATTTGTCAAAAATCTGTCTTTTGTCATGACCCCGGACCTTATGTGAAAACTAAGAAAAACTGAAAAGTACTAAAAAAAAATCAAACCAATTTTTTTACACTTTTTTGCACTAGTTCATGCATTTCACATGTCTAGACGTGAAATAAAAAATAATTTGGACAATATCTGACATATTTTGAAATTTGTCAAAAATCTGTCTTTTGTCCTGACCCCGGACCTTATGTGAAAACTAAGAAAAACTGAAAAGTACTAAAAAAAAATCAAACCAATTTTGTTACACTTTTTTGCACTAGTTCATACATTTCACATGTCTAGACGTGAAATAAAAAATAATTTGGACAATATCTGACATATTTTGAAATTTGTCAAAAATCTATCTTTTGTCCTGACCCCGGACCTTATGTGAAAACTAAGAAAAACTGCAAGGTACTAAAAAAAAATCAAACCAATTTTTTTACACTTTTTTGCCCTAGTTCATGCATTTCACATGTCTAGAAGTGAAATAAAAAATGATTTGGACAATATCTGACATATTTTGAAATTTGTCAAAAATCTGTCTTTTGTCCTGACCCCGGACCTTATGTGAAAACTAAGAAAAACTGCAAGGTACTAAAAAAAAATCAAACCAATTTCTTCACACTTTCTTGCCCTAGGTCATGCATTTCACATGTCTAGAAGTGAAATAAAAAATGATTTGGACAATATCTGACATATTTTGAAATTTGTCAAAAATCTGTCTTTTGTCCTGACCCCGGACCTTATGTGAAAACTAAAAAAAACTGAAAGGTACTAAAAAAAATCAAACCAATTTTTTTACACTTTTTTGCCCTAGTTCATGCATTTCACATGTCTATAAGTGAAATAAAAAATGATTTGGACATTATCTGACATATTTTGAAATTTGTCAAAATTCTGTCTTTTGTCCTGACCCCGGACCTTATGTGAAAACTAAGAAAAACTGCAAGGGACTAAAAAAAAAATCAAACCAATTTTTTTACACTTTTTTGCCCTAGTTCATGCATTTCACATGTCTAGAAGTGAAATAAAAAATGATTTGGACAATATCTGACATATTTTGAAATTTGTAAAAATTCTGTCTTTTGTCCTGACCCCGGACCTTATGTGAAAACTAAGAAAAACTGAAAAGTACTAAAAAAAATCAGACCAATTTTTTTTCACTTTTTTTGCCCAAGTTCATGCATTTCACATGTCTAGAAGTGAAATAAAAAATAATTTGGACAATATCTGAGAGATTTTGAAATTTGTCAAAAATCTGTCTTTTGTCCTGACCCCAGACCTTGTGAGAAAACTAAGAAAAACTGAAAGGTACTAAAAAAAATCAAACCAATTTTGTTACACTTTTTTGCACTTGTTCGTGCATTTCACATGTCTAGACGTGAAATAGAATATAATTTGGACAATATCTGACATATTTTGAAATTTGTCAAAAATCTGTCTTTTGTCCTGACCCCGGACCTTATGTGAAAACTAAAAAAAACTGAAAGGTACTAAAAAAAATCAAACCAATTTTGTTACACTTTTTTGCACTAGTTCGTGCATTTCACATGTCTAGACGTGAAATAAAAAATAATTTGGACAATATCTGACATATTTTGAAATTTGTCAAAAATCTGTCTTTTGTCCTGACCCCAGACCTTGTGAGAAAACTAAGAAAAACTGAAAGGTACTAAAAAAAATCAAACCAATTTTGTTACACTTTTTTGCACTTGTTCGTGCATTTCACATGTCTAGACGTGAAATAGAATATAATTTGGACAATATCTGACATATTTTGAAATTTGTCAAAAATCTGTCTTTTGTCCTGACCCCGGACCTTATGTGAAAACTAAGAAAAACTGCAAGGTACTAAAAAAAAATCAGACCAATTTTTTTTCACTTTTTTTGCCCTAGTTCATGCATTTCACATGTCTAGACGTGAAATAAAAAATAATTTTGGACAATATCTGACATATTTTGAAATTTGTCAAAAATCTGTCTTTTTTCCTGGCCCCGGACCTTATGTGAAAACTAAGAAAAACTGCAAGGTACTAAAAAAAATAAGACCAATTTTTTTTCACTTTTTTTGCCCTAGTTCATGCATTTCACATGTCTAGAAGTGAAATAAAAAATAATTTGGACAATATCTGACATATTTTGAAATTTGTCAAAAATCTGTCTTTTGTCCTGACCCCGGACCTTGTGTGAAAACTAAGAAAAACTGAAAGGTACTAAAAAAAATCAAACCAATTTTGTTACACTTTTTTGCACTTGTTCGTGCATTTCACATGTCTAGACGTGAAATAAAAAATAATTTGGACAATATCTGACATATTTTGAAATTTGTCAAAAATCTGTCTTTTGTCCTGACCCCGGACCTTGTGAGAAAACTAAGAAAAACTGAAAGGTACTAAAAAAAATCAAACCAATTTTGTTACACTTTTTTGCACTTGTTCGTGCATTTCACATGTCTAGACGTGAAATAAAAAATAATTTGGACAATATCTGACATATTTTGAAATTTGTCAAAAATCTGTCTTTTGTCCTGACCCCGGACCTTGTGTGAAAACTAAGAAAAACTGAAAGGTACTAAAAAAAATCAAACCAATTTTGTTACACTTTTTTGCCCTAGTTCATGCATTTCACATGTCTAGACATGAAATAAAAAATAATTTGGACAATATCTGACATATTTTGAAATTTGTCAAAAATCTGTCTTTTGTCCTGACCCCGGACCTTATGTGAAAACTAAGAAAAACTGAAAGGTACTAAAAAAAATCAAACCAATTTTGTTACACTTTTTTGCACTTGTTCGTGCATTTCACATGTCTAGACGTGAAATAAAAAATAATTTGGACAATATCTGACATATTTTGAAATTTGTCAAAAATCTGTCTTTTGTCCTGACCGCGGACCTTGTGAGAAAACTAAGAAAAACTGAAAGGTACTAAAAAAAATCAAACCAATTTTGTTACACTTTTTTGCACTAGTTCATGCATTTCACATGTCTAGACGTGAAATAAAAAATAATTTGGACAATATCTGACATATTTTGAAATTTGTCAAAAATCTGTCTTTTGTCCTGACCCGGACCTTATGTGAAAACTAAAAAAAACTGAAAGGTACTAAAAAAAATCAAACCAATTTTTTTACACTTTTTTGCCCTAGTTCATGCATTTCACATGTCTATAAGTGAAATAAAAAATGATTTGGACAATATCTGACATATTTTGAAATTTGTCAAAATTCTGTCTTTTGTCCTGACCCCGGACCTTATGTGAAAACTAAGAAAAACTGCAAGGTACTAAAAAAAAATCAAACCAATTTTTTTACACTTTTTTGCCCTAGTTCATGCATTTCACATGTCTAGAAGTGAAATAAAAAATGATTTGGACAATATCTGACATATTTTGAAATTTGTCAATAATCTGTCTTTTGTCCTGACCCCGGACCTTATGTGAAAACTAAGAAAAACTGAAAGGTACTAAAAAAAATCAAACCAATATTTTTACACATTTTTGCCCTAGTTCATTCATTTCACATGTCTAGAAGTGAAATAAAAAATGATTTGGACAATATCTGACAGATTTTGAAATTTGTCAAAAATCTGTCTTTTGTCCTGACCCCGGACCTTATGTGAAAACTAAGAAAAACTGAAAAGTACTAAAAAAAAATCAAACCAATTTTGTTACACTTTTTTGCACTAGTTCATGCATTTCACATGTCTAGACGTGAAATAAAAAATAATTTGGACAATATCTGACATATTTTGAAATTTGTCAAAAATCTGTCTTTTGTCCTGACCCCGGACCTTATGTGAAAACTAAAAAAAACTGAAAGGTACTAAAAAAAATCAAACCAATTTTTTTACACTTTTTTGCCCTAGTTCATGCATTTCACATGTCTATAAGTGAAATAAAAAATGATTTGGACAATATCTGACATATTTTGAAATTTGTCAAAATTCTGTCTTTTGTCCTGACCCCGGACCTTATGTGAAAACTAAGAAAAACTGCAAGGTACTAAAAAAAAATCAAACCAATTTTTTTACACTTTTTTGCCCTAGTTCATGCATTTCACATGTCTAGAAATTAAATAAAAAATGATTTGGACAATATCTGACAGATTTTGAAATTTGTCAGAAATCTGTATTTTGTCCTGACCCCGGACCTTATGTGAAAACTAAGAAAAACTGAAAGGTACTAAAAAAAATCAAACCAATATTTTTACACTTTTTTGCCCTAGTTCATGCATTTCACATGTCTAGAAGTGAAATAAAAAATGATTTGGACAATATCTGACAGATTTTGAAATTTGTCAAAAATCTGTCTTTTGTCCTGACCCCGGACCTTATGTGAAAACTAAGAAAAACTGAAAAGTACTAAAAAAAAATCAAACCAATTTTGTTACACTTTTTTGCCCTAGTTCATGCATTTCACATGTCTAGAAGTGAAATAAAAAATGATTTGGACAATATCTGACATATTTTGAAATTTGTCAAAAATCTGTCTTTTGTCCTGACCCCGGACCTTATGTGAAAACTAAGAAAAACTGCAAGGTACTAAAAAAAAATCAAACCAATTTCTTCACACTTTCTTGCCCTAGGTCATGCATTTCACATGTCTAGAAGTGAAATAAAAAATGATTTGGACAATATCTGACATATTTTGAAATTTGTCAAAAATCTGTCTTTTGTCCTGACCCCGGACCTTATGTGAAAACTAAAAAAAACTGAAAGGTACTAAAAAAAATCAAACCAATTTTTTTACACTTTTTTGCCCTAGTTCATGCATTTCACATGTCTATAAGTGAAATAAAAAATGATTTGGACATTATCTGACATATTTTGAAATTTGTCAAAATTCTGTCTTTTGTCCTGACCCCGGACCTTATGTGAAAACTAAGAAAAACTGCAAGGGACTAAAAAAAAAATCAAACCAATTTTTTTACACTTTTTTGCCCTAGTTCATGCATTTCACATGTCTAGAAGTGAAATAAAAAATGATTTGGACAATATCTGACATATTTTGAAATTTGTCAAAATTCTGTCTTTTGTCCTGACCCCGGACCTTATGTGAAAACTAAGAAAAACTGCAAGGTACTAAAAAAAAATCAAACCAATTTTTTTACACTTTTTTGCCCTAGTTCATGCATTTCACATGTCTAGAAGTGAAATAAAAAATGATTTGGACAATATCTGACATATTTTGAAATTTGTCAATAATCTGTCTTTTGTCCTGACCCCGGACCTTATGTGAAAACTAAGAAAAACTGAAAGGTACTAAAAAAAATCAAACCAATATTTTTACACATTTTTGCCCTAGTTCATGCATTTCACATGTCTAGAAGTGAAATAAAAAATGATTTGGACAATATCTGACAGATTTTGAAATTTGTCAAAAATCTGTCTTTTGTCCTGACCCCGGACCTTATGTGAAAACTAAGAAAAACTGAAAAGTACTAAAAAAAAATCAAACCAATTTTGTTACACTTTTTTGCACTAGTTCATGCATTTCACATGTCTAGACGTGAAATAAAAAATAATTTGGACAATATCTGACATATTTTGAAATTTGTCAAAAATCTGTCTTTTGTCCTGACCCCGGACCTTATGTGAAAACTAAAAAAAACTGAAAGGTACTAAAAAAAATCAAACCAATTTTTTTACACTTTTTTGCCCTAGTTCATGCATTTCACATGTCTATAAGTGAAATAAAAAATGATTTGGACAATATCTGACATATTTTGAAATTTGTCAAAATTCTGTCTTTTGTCCTGACCCCGGACCTTATGTGAAAACTAAGAAAAACTGCAAGGTACTAAAAAAAAATCAAACCAATTTTTTTACACTTTTTTGCCCTAGTTCATGCATTTCACATGTCTAGAAATTAAATAAAAAATGATTTGGACAATATCTGACAGATTTTGAAATTTGTCAGAAATCTGTATTTTGTCCTGACCCCGGACCTTATGTGAAAACTAAGAAAAACTGAAAGGTACTAAAAAAAATCAAACCAATATTTTTACACTTTTTTGCCCTAGTTCATGCATTTCACATGTCTAGAAGTGAAATAAAAAATGATTTGGACAATATCTGACAGATTTTGAAATTTGTCAAAAATCTGTCTTTTGTCCTGACCCCGGACCTTATGTGAAAACTAAGAAAAACTGAAAAGTACTAAAAAAAAATCAAACCAATTTTGTTACACTTTTTTGCCCTAGTTCATGCATTTCACATGTCTAGAAGTGAAATAAAAAATGATTTGGACAATATCTGACATATTTTGAAATTTGTCAAAAATCTGTCTTTTGTCCTGACCCCGGACCTTATGTGAAAACTAAGAAAAACTGCAAGGTACTAAAAAAAAATCAAACCAATTTCTTCACACTTTCTTGCCCTAGGTCATGCATTTCACATGTCTAGAAGTGAAATAAAAAATGATTTGGACAATATCTGACATATTTTGAAATTTGTCAAAAATCTGTCTTTTGTCCTGACCCCGGACCTTATGTGAAAACTAAAAAAAACTGAAAGGTACTAAAAAAAATCAAACCAATTTTTTTACACTTTTTTGCCCTAGTTCATGCATTTCACATGTCTATAAGTGAAATAAAAAATGATTTGGACATTATCTGACATATTTTGAAATTTGTCAAAATTCTGTCTTTTGTCCTGACCCCGGACCTTATGTGAAAACTAAGAAAAACTGCAAGGGACTAAAAAAAAAATCAAACCAATTTTTTTACACTTTTTTGCCCTAGTTCATGCATTTCACATGTCTAGAAGTGAAATAAAAAATGATTTGGACAATATCTGACATATTTTGAAATTTGTAAAAATTCTGTCTTTTGTCCTGACCCCGGACCTTATGTGAAAACTAAGAAAAACTGAAAAGTACTAAAAAAAATCAGACCAATTTTTTTTCACTTTTTTTGCCCAAGTTCATGCATTTCACATGTCTAGAAGTGAAATAAAAAATAATTTGGACAATATCTGAGAGATTTTGAAATTTGTCAAAAATCTGTCTTTTGTCCTGACCCCAGACCTTGTGAGAAAACTAAGAAAAACTGAAAGGTACTAAAAAAAATCAAACCAATTTTGTTACACTTTTTTGCACTTGTTTGTGCATTTCACATGTCTAGACGTGAAATAGAATATAATTTGGACAATATCTGACATATTTTGAAATTTGTCAAAAATCTGTCTTTTGTCCTGACCCCGGACCTTATGTGAAAACTAAAAAAAACTGAAAGGTACTAAAAAAAATCAAACCAATTTTGTTACACTTTTTTGCACTAGTTCGTGCATTTCACATGTCTAGACGTGAAATAAAAAATAATTTGGACAATATCTGACATATTTTGAAATTTGTCAAAAATCTGTCTTTTGTCCTGACCCCAGACCTTGTGAGAAAACTAAGAAAAACTGAAAGGTACTAAAAAAAATCAAACCAATTTTGTTACACTTTTTTGCACTTGTTCGTGCATTTCACATGTCTAGACGTGAAATAGAATATAATTTGGACAATATCTGACATATTTTGAAATTTGTCAAAAATCTGTCTTTTGTCCTGACCCCGGACCTTATGTGAAAACTAAGAAAAACTGCAAGGTACTAAAAAAAAATCAGACCAATTTTTTTTCACTTTTTTTGCCCTAGTTCATGCATTTCACATGTCTAGACGTGAAATAAAAAATAATTTTGGACAATATCTGACATATTTTGAAATTTTTCAAAAATCTGTCTTTTTTCCTGGCCCCGGACCTTATGTGAAAACTAAGAAAAACTGCAAGGTACTAAAAAAAATAAGACCAATTTTTTTTCACTTTTTTTGCCCTAGTTCATGCATTTCACATGTCTAGAAGTGAAATAAAAAATAATTTGGACAATATCTGACATATTTTGAAATTTGTCAAAAATCTGTCTTTTGTCCTGACCCCGGACCTTATGTGAAAACTAAGAAAAACTGAAAGGTACTAAAAAAAATCAAACCAATTTTGTTACACTTTTTTGCACTTGTTCGTGCATTTCACATGTCTAGACGTGAAATAAAAAATAATTTGGACAATATCTGACATATTTTGAAATTTGTCAAAAATCTGTCTTTTGTCCTGACCCCGGACCTTGTGAGAAAACTAAGAAAAACTGAAAGGTACTAAAAAAAATCAAACCAATTTTGTTACACTTTTTTGCACTTGTTCGTGCATTTCACATGTCTAGACGTGAAATAAAAAATAATTTGGACAATATCTGACATATTTTGAAATTTGTCAAAAATCTGTCTTTTGTCCTGACCCCGGACCTTGTGTGAAAACTAAGAAAAACTGAAAGGTACTAAAAAAAATCAAACCAATTTTTTTACACTTTTTTGCCCTAGTTCATGCATTTCACATATCTATAAGTGAAATAAAAAATGATTTGGACATTATCTGACATATTTTGAAATTTGTCAAAATTCTGTCTTTTGTCCTGACCCCGGACCTTATGTGAAAACTAAGAAAAACTGCAAGGGACTAAAAAAAAAATCAAACCAATTTTTTTACACTTTTTTGCACTAGTTCGTGCATTTCACATGTCTAGAAGTGAAATAACAAATAATTTGGACAATATCTGACATATTTTGAAATTTGTCAAAAATCTGTCTTTTGTCCTGACCCCGGACCTTATGTGAAAACTAAGAAAAACTGCAAGGTACTAAAAAAAAATCAGACCAATTTGTTTTCACTTTTTTTGCCCTAGTTCATGCATTTCACATGTCTAGAAGTGAAATAAAAAATAATTTGGACAATATCTGACATATTTTGAAATTTGTCAAAAATCTGTCTTTTGTCCTGACCCCGGACCTTATGTGAAAACTAAGAAAAACTGAAAGGTACTAAAAAAAATCAAACCAATTTTGTTACACTTTTTTGCACTTGATCATGCATTTCACATGTCTAGACGTGAAATAAAAAATGATTTGGACAATATCTGACATATTTTGAAATTTGTCAAAAATCTGTATTTTGTCCTGACCCCGGACCTTGTGTGAAAACTAAGAAAAACTGAAAGGTACTAAAAAAAATCAAACCAATTTTGTTACACTTTTTTGCCCTAGTTCATGCATTTCACATGTCTAGAAGTGAAATAAAAAATGATTTGGACAATATCTGACAGATTTTGAAATTTGTCAAAAATCTGTCTTTTGTCCTGACTCCGGACCTTATGTGAAAACTAAGAAAAACTGAAAGGTACTAAAAAAAATCAAACCAATTTTGTTACACTTTTTTGCACTTGTTCGTGCATTTCACATGTCTAGACGTGAAATAAAAAATAATTTGGACAATATCTGACAGATTTTGAAATTTGTCAAAAATCTGTCTTTTGTCCTGACCCCAGACCTTATGTGAAAACTAAGAAAAACTGAAAAGTACTAAAAAAAATCAGACCAATTTTAATTCACTTTTTTTGCCCTAGTTCATGCATTTCACATGTCTAGAAGTGAAATAAAATATAATTTGGACAATATCTGACATATTTTGAAATTTGTCAAAAATCTGTCTTTTGTCCTGACCCCGGACCTTATGTGAAAACTAAGAAAAACTGAAAGGTACTAAAAAAAATCAAACCAATTTTGTTACACTTTTTTGCACTTGTTCGTGCATTTCACATGTCTAGACGTGAAATAAAAAATAATTTGGACAATATCTGACATATTTTGAAATTTGTCAAAAATCTGTCTTTTGTCCTGACCCCGGACCTTGTGTGAAAACTAAGAAAAACTGAAAGGTACTAAAAAAAATCAAACCAATTTTGTTACACTTTTTTGCCCTAGTTCATGCATTTCACATGTCTAGAAGTGAAATAAAATATAATTTGGACAATATCTGACATATTTTGAAATTTGTCAAAAATCTGTCTTTTGTCCTGACCCCGGACCTTATGTGAAAACTAAGAAAAACTGAAAGGTACTAAAAAAAATCAAACCAATTTTGTTACACTTTTTTGCACTTGTTCGTGCATTTCACATGTCTAGACGTGAAATAAAAAATAATTTGGACAATATCTGACATATTTTGAAATTTGTCAAAAATCTGTCTTTTGTCCTGACCCCGGACCTTGTGAGAAAACTAAGAAAAACTGAAAGGTACTAAAAAAAATCAAACCAATTTTGTTACACATTTTTGCACTTGTTCGTGCATTTCACATGTCTAGACGTGAAATAAAAAATAATTTGGACAATATCTGACATATTTTGAAATTTGTCAAAAATCTGTCTTTTGTCCTGACCCCGGACCTTGTGTGAAAACTAAGAAAAACTGAAAGGTACTAAAAAAAATCAAACCAATTTTGTTACACTTTTTTGCCCTAGTTCATGCATTTCACATGTCTAGACATGAAATAAAAAATAATTTGGACAATATCTGACATATTTTGAAATTTGTCAAAAATCTGTCTTTTGTCCTGACCCCGGACCTTGTGTGAAAACTAAGAAAAACTGAAAGGTACTAAAAAAATAAAACCAATTTTGTTACACTTTTTTGCACTTGTTCGTGCATTTCACATGTCTAGACGTGAAATAAAAAATAATTTGGACAATATCTGACATATTTTGAAATTTGTCAAAAATCTGTCTTTTGTCCTGACCCCGGACCTTGTGTGAAAACTAAGAAAAACTGAAAGGTACTAAAAAAAATCAAACCAATTTTGTTACACTTTTTTGCCCTAGTTCATGCATTTCACATGTCTAGACATGAAATAAAAAATAATTTGGACAATATCTGACATATTTTGAAATTTGTCAAAAATCTGTCTTTTGTCCTGACCCCGGACCTTGTGTGAAAACTAAGAAAAACTGCAAGGTACTAAAAAAAAATCAAACCAATTTTTTTACACTTTTTTGCCCTAGTTCATGCATTTCACATGTCTAGAAGTGAAATAAAAAATAATTTGGACAATATCTGACATATTTTGAAATTTGTCAAAAATCTGTCTTTTGTCCTGACCCCGGACCTTATGTGAAAACTAAGAAAAACTGCAAGGTACTAAAAAAAAATCAAACCAATTTCTTCACACTTTCTTGCAATTTCTTCACACTTTCTTGCCCTAGGTCATGCATTTCACATGTCTAGAAGTGAAATAAAAAATGATTTGGACAATATCTGACATATTTTGAAATTTGTCAAAAATCTGTCTTTTGTCCTGACCCCGGACCTTATGTGAAAACTAAAAAAAACTGAAAGGTACTAAAAAAAATCAAACCAATTTTTTTACACTTTTTTGCCCTAGTTCATGCATTTCACATGTCTATAAGTGAAATAAAATATAATTTGGACAATATCTGACATATTTTGAAATTTGTCAAAAATCTGTCTTTTGTCCTGACCCCGGACCTTATGTGAAAACTAAGAAAAACTGAAAGGTACTAAAAAAAATCAAACCAATTTTGTTACACTTTTTTGCACTTGTTCGTGCATTTCACATGTCTAGACGTGAAATAAAAAATAATTTGGACAATATCTGACATATTTTGAAATTTGTCAAAAATCTGTCTTTTGTCCTGACCCCGGACCTTGTGTGAAAACTAAGAAAAACTGAAAGGTACTAAAAAAAATCAAACCAATTTTGTTACACTTTTTTGCCCTAGTTCATGCATTTCACATGTCTAGAAGTGAAATAAAATATAATTTGGACAATATCTGACATATTTTGAAATTTGTCAAAAATCTGTCTTTTGTCCTGATCCCGGACCTTATGTGAAAACTAAGAAAAACTGAAAGGTACTAAAAAAAATCAAACCAATTTTGTTACACTTTTTTGCACTTGTTCGTGCATTTCACATGTCTAGACGTGAAATAAAAAATAATTTGGACAATATCTGACATATTTTGAAATTTGTCAAAAATCTGTCTTTTGTCCTGACCCCGGACCTTGTGTGAAAACTAAGAAAAACTGCAAGGTACTAAAAAAAAATCAAACCAATTTTTTTACACTTTTTTGCCCTAGTTCATGCATTTCACATGTCTAGAAGTGAAATAAAAAATGATTTGGACAATATCTGACATATTTTGAAATTTGTCAAAAATCTGTCTTTTGTCCTGACCCCGGACCTTATGTGAAAACTAAAAAAAACTGAAAGGTACTAAAAAAAATCAAACCAATTTTTTTACACTTTTTTGCCCTAGTTCATGCATTTCACATGTCTATAAGTGAAATAAAAAATGATTTGGACATTATCTGACATATTTTGAAATTTGTCAAAATTCTGTCTTTTGTCCTGACCCCGGACCTTATGTGAAAACTAAGAAAAACTGCAAGGGACTAAAAAAAAAATCAAACCAATTTTTTTACACTTTTTTGCATTAGTTCGTGCATTTCACATGTCTAGAAGTGAAATAACAAATAATTTGGACAATATCTGACATATTTTGAAATTTGTCAAAAATCTGTCTTTTGTCCTGACCCCGGACCTTATGTGAAAACTAAGAAAAACTGCAAGGTACTAAAAAAAAATCAGACCAATTTGTTTTCACTTTTTTTGCCCTAGTTCATGCATTTCACATGTCTAGAAGTGAAATAAAAAATAATTTGGACAATATCTGACATATTTTGAAATTTGTCAAAAATCTGTCTTTTGTCCTGACCCCGGACCTTATGTGAAAACTAAGAAAAACTGAAAGGTACTAAAAAAAATCAAACCAATTTTGTTACACTTTTTTGCACTTGATCATGCATTTCACATGTCTAGACGTGAAATAAAAAATGATTTGGACAATATCTGACATATTTTGAAATTTGTCAAAAATCTGTATTTTGTCCTGACCCCGGACCTTGTGTGAAAACTAAGAAAAACTGAAAGGTACTAAAAAAAATCAAACCAATTTTGTTACACTTTTTTGCCCTAGTTCATGCATTTCACATGTCTAGAAGTGAAATAAAAAATGATTTGGACAATATCTGACAGATTTTGAAATTTGTCAAAAATCTGTCTTTTGTCCTGACTCCGGACCTTATGTGAAAACTAAGAAAAACTGAAAGGTACTAAAAAAAATCAAACCAATTTTGTTACACTTTTTTGCACTTGTTCGTGCATTTCACATGTCTAGACGTGAAATAAAAAATAATTTGGACAATATCTGACAGATTTTGAAATTTGTCAAAAATCTGTCTTTTGTCCTGACCCCAGACCTTATGTGAAAACTAAGAAAAACTGAAAAGTACTAAAAAAAATCAGACCAATTTTAATTCACTTTTTTTGCCCTAGTTCATGCATTTCACATGTCTAGAAGTGAAATAAAATATAATTTGGACAATATCTGACATATTTTGAAATTTGTCAAAAATCTGTCTTTTGTCCTGACCCCGGACCTTATGTGAAAACTAAGAAAAACTGAAAGGTACTAAAAAAAATCAAACCAATTTTGTTACACTTTTTTGCACTTGTTCGTGCATTTCACATGTCTAGACGTGAAATAAAAAATAATTTGGACAATATCTGACATATTTTGAAATTTGTCAAAAATCTGTCTTTTGTCCTGACCCCGGACTTTGTGAGAAAACTAAGAAAAACTGAAAGGTACTAAAAAAAATCAAACCAATTTTGTTACACATTTTTGCACTTGTTCGTGCATTTCACATGTCTAGACGTGAAATAAAAAATAATTTGGACAATATCTGACATATTTTGAAATTTGTCAAAAATCTGTCTTTTGTCCTGACCCCGGACCTTGTGTGAAAACTAAGAAAAACTGAAAGGTACTAAAAAAAATCAAACCAATTTTGTTACACTTTTTTGCCCTAGTTCATGCATTTCACATGTCTAGACATGAAATAAAAAATAATTTGGACAATATCTGACATATTTTGAAATTTGTCAAAAATCTGTCTTTTGTCCTGACCCCGGACCTTATGTGAAAACTAAGAAAAACTGCAAGGTACTACAAAAAAATCAAACCAATTTTTTTACACTTTTTTGCCCTAGTTCATGCATTTCACATGTCTAGAAGTGAAATAAAAAATGATTTGTACAATATCTGACATATTTTGAAATTTGTCAAAATTCTGTCTTTTGTCCTGACCCCGGACCTTATGTGAAAACTAAGAAAAACTGAAAAGTACTAAAAAAAATCAGACCAATTTTTTTTCACTTTTTTTGCCCTAGTTCATGCATTTCACATGTCTAGAAGTGAAATAAAAAATAATTTGGACAATATCTGAGAGATTTTAAAATTTGTCAAAAATCTGTCTTTTATCCTGACCCCGGACCTTATGTGAAAACTAAGAAAAACTGCAAGGTACTAAAAAAAATCAAACCAATTTTTTTACACTTTTTTGCCCTAGTTCATGCATTTCACATGTCTAGAAGTGAAATAAAAAATAATTTGGACAATATCTGAGAGATTTTGAAATTTGTCAAAAATCTGTCTTTTATCCTGACCCCGGACCTTATGTGAAAACTAAGAAAAACTGAAAAGTACTAAAAAAAAATCAAACCAATTTTGTTACACTTTTTTGCACTAGTTCATGCATTTCACATGTCTAGACGTGAAATAAAAAATAATTTGGACAATATCTGACATATTTTGAAATTTGTCAAAAATCTATCTTTTGTCCTGACCCCGGACCTTATGTGAAAACTAAAAAAAACTGAAAGGTACTAAAAAAAATCAAACCAATTTTTTTACACTTTTTTGCCCTAGTTCATGCATTTCACATGTCTATAAGTGAAATAAAAAATGATTTGGACAATATCTGACATATTTTGAAATTTGTCAAAATTCTGTCTTTTGTCCTGACCCCGGACCTTATGTGAAAACTAAGAAAAACTGAAAAGTACTAAAAAAAAATCAAACCAATTTTGTTACACTTTTTTGCACTAGTTCATGCATTTCACATGTCTAGACGTGAAATAAAAAATAATTTGGACAATATCTGACATATTTTGAAATTTGTCAAAAATCTGTCTTTTGTCCTGACCCCGGACCTTATGTGAAAACTAAGAAAAACTGAAAAGTACTAAAAAAAATCAAAACAATTTTGTTACACTTTTTTGCACTAGTTCATGCATTTCACATGTCTAGACGTGAAATAAAAAATAATTTGGACAATATCTGACATATTTTGAAATTTGTCAAAAATCTATCTTTTGTCCTGACCCCGGACCTAATGTGAAAACTAAAAAAAACTGAAAGGTACTAAAAAAAATCAAACCAATTTTTTTACACTTTTTTGCCCTAGTTCATGCATTTCACATGTCTAGAAATTAAATAAAAAATGATTTGGACAATATCTGACAGATTTTGAAATTTGTCAGAAATCTGTATTTTGTCCTGACCCCGGACCTTATGTGAAAACTAAGAAAAACTGAAAAGTACTAAAAAAAATCAGACCAATTTTTTTTCACTTTTTTTGCCCTAGTTCATGCATTTCACATGTCTAGAAATGAAATAAAAAATGATTTGGACAATATCTGACAGATTTTGAAATTTGTCAAAAATCTGTCTTTTGTCCTGACCCCGGACCTTATGTGAAAACTAAGAAAAACTGAAAGGTACTAAAAAAAATCAAACCAATATTTTTACACTTTTTTGCACTAGTTCATGCATTTCACATGTCTAGAAGTGAAATAAAAAATGATTTGGACAATATCTGAGAGATTTTGAAATTTGTCAAAATTCTGTCTTTTGTCCTGACCCCGGACCTTATGTGAAAACTAAAAAAAACTGAAAGGTACTAAAAAAAATCAAACCAATTTTTTTACACTTTTTTGCCCTAGTTCATGCATTTCACATGTCTAGAAGTGAAATAAAAAATGATTTGGACAATATCTGATATATTTTGAAATTTGTCAAAATTCTGTCTTTTGTCCTGACCCCGGACCTTATGTGAAAACTAAGAAAAACTGAAAGGTACTAAAAAAAATCAAACCAATATATTTACACTTTTTTGCCCTAGTTCATGCATTTCACATGTCTAGAAGTGAAATAAAAAATGATTTGGACAATATCTGACATATTTTGAAATTTGTAAAAAATCTGTCTTTTGTCCTGACCCCGGACCTTATGTGAAAACTAAGAAAAACTGAAAAGTACTAAAAAAAATCAGACCAATTTTTTTTCACTTTTTTTGCCCTAGTTCATGCATTTCACATGTCTAGAAATGAAATAAAAAATGATTTGGACAATATCTGACAGATTTTGAAATTTGTCAAAAATCTGTCTTTTGTCCTGACCCCGGATCTTATGTGAAAACTAAAAAAAACTGAAAGGTACTAAAAAAAATCAAACCAATTTTTTTACACTTTTTTGCCCTAGTTCATGCATTTCACATGTCTATAAGTGAAATAAAAAATGATTTGGACAATATCTGACATATTTTGAAATTTGTCAAAATTCTGTCTTTTGTCCTGACCCCGGACCTTATGTGAAAACTAAGAAAAACTGCAAGGTACTAAAAAAAATCAAACCAATTTTTTTACACTTTTTTGCCCTAGTTCATGCATTTCACATGTCTAGACGTGAAATAAAAAATAATTTGGACAATATCTGACATATTTAGAAATTTGTCAAAAATCTGTCTTTTGTCCTGACCCCGGACCTAATGTGAAAACTAAAAAAAACTGAAAGGTACTAAAAAAAATCAAACCAATTTTTTTACACTTTTTTGCCCTAGTTCATGCATTTCACGTGTCTAAAAGTGAAATAAAAAATGATTTGGACAATATCTGACAGATTTTGAAATTTGTCAAAAATCTGTCTTTTGTCCTGACCCCGGACCTTATGTGAAAACTAAGAAAAACTGCAAGGTACTAAAAAAAAATCAAACCAATTTTTTTACACTTTTTTGCCCTAGTTCATGCATTTCACATGTCTAGAAGTGAAATAAAAAATGATTTGGACAATATCTGACATATTTTGAAATTTGTCAAAAATCTGTCTTTTGTCCTGACCCCGGACCTTATGTGAAAACTAAGAAAAACTGCAAGGTACTAAAAAAAAATCAAACCAATTTTTTCACACTTTCTTGCCCTAGTTCATGCATTTCACATGTCTAGAAATTAAATAAAAAATGATTTGGACAATATCTGACAGATTTTGAAATTTGTCAGAAATCTGTATTTTGTCCTGACCCCGGACCTTATGTGAAAACTAAGAAAAACTGAAAAGTACTAAAAAAAATCAAACCAATTTTGTTACACTTTTTTGCACTAGTTCATGCATTTCACATGTCTAGAAATTAAATAAAAAATGATTTGGACAATATCTGACAGATTTAGAAATTTGTCAAAAATCTGTCTTTTGTCCTGACCCCGGACCATATGTGAAAACTAAGAAAAACTGAAAAGTACTAAAAAAAATCAAACCAATTTTGTTACACTTTTTTGCACTAGTTCATGCATTTCACATGTCTAGACGTGAAATAAAAAATAATTTGGACAATATCTGACATATTTTGAAATTTGTCAAAAATCTGTCTTTTGTCCTGACCCCGGACCTTATGTGAAAACTAAAAAAAACTGAAAGGTACTAAAAAAAATCAAACCAATTTTTTTACACTTTTTTGCCCTAGTTCATGCATTTCACATGTCTATAAGTGAAATAAAAAATGATTTGGACAATATCTGAGAGATTTTGAAATTTGTAAAAATTCTGTCTTTTGTCCTGACCCCGGACCTTATGTGAAAACTAAGAAAAACTGAAAAGTACTAAAAAAAATCAGACCACATTTTGTTAGACTTTTTTGCACTAGTTCATGCATTTCACATGTCTAGACGTGAAATAAAAAATAATTTGGACAATATCTGACATATTTTGAAATTTGTCAAAAATCTGTCTTTTGTCCTGACCCCGGACCTTATGTGAAAACTAAAAAAAACTGAAAGGTACTAAAAAAAATCAAACCAATTTTTTTACACTTTTTTGCCCTAGTTCATGCATTTCACATGTCTAGAAGTGAAATAAAAAATGATTTGGACAATATCTGACATATTTTGAAATTTGTAAAAATTCTGTCAGACCAATTTTTTTTCACTTTTTTTGCCCTAGTTCATGCATTTCACATGTCTAGAAGTGAAATAAAAAATAATTTGGACAATATCTGAGAGATTTTGAAATTTGTCAAAAATCTGTCTTTTGTCCTGACCCCGGACCTTATGTGAAAACTAAGAAAAACTGAAAAGTACTAAAAAAAAATCAAACCAATTTTGTTAGACTTTTTTGCACTAGTTCATGCATTTCACATGTCTAGACGTGAAATAAAAAATAATTTGGACAATATCTGACATATTTTGAAATTTGTCAAAAATCTGTCTTTTGTCCTGACCCCGGACCTTATGTGAAAACTAAGAAAAACTGAAAAGTACTAAAAAAAAATCAAACCAATTTTGTTACACTTTTTTGCACTAGTTCATGCATTTCACATGTCTAGACGTGAAATAAAAAATGATTTGGACAATATCTGACATATTTTGAAATTTGTAAAAATTCTGTCTTTTGTCCTGACCCCGGACCTTATGTGAAAACTAAGAAAAACTGAAAAGTATTAAAAAAAATCAGACCAATTTTTTTTCACTTTTTTTGCCCTAGTTCATGCATTTCACATGTCTAGAAGTGAAATAAAAAATAATTTGGACAATATCTGAGAGATTTTGAAATTTGTCAAAAATCTGTCTTTTATCCTGACCCCGGACCTTATGTGAAAACTAAAAAAAACTGAAAGGTACTAAAAAAAATCAAACCAATTTTTTTACACTTTTTTGCCCTAGTTCATGCATTTCACATGTCTAGAAATGAAATAAAAAATGATTTGGACAATATCTGACAGATTTTGAAATTTGACAAAAATCTGTCTTTTGTCCTGACCCCGGACCTTATGTGAAAACTAAGAAAAACTGAAAAGTACTAAAAAAAATCAGACCAATTTTTTTTCACTTTTTTTGCCCTAGTTCATGCATTTCACATGTCTAGAAATGAAATAAAAAATGATTTGGACAATATCTGACAGATTTTGAAATTTGTCAAAAATCTGTCTTTTGTCCTGACCCCGGACCTTATGTGAAAACTAAGAAAAACTGAAAGGTACTAAAAAAAATCAAACCAATATTTTTACACTTTTTTGCACTAGTTCATGCATTTCACATGTCTAGAAGTGAAATAAAAAATGATTTGGACAATATCTGAGAGATTTTGAAATTTGTCAAAAATCTGTCTTTTATCCTGACCCCGGACCTTATGTGAAAACTAAGAAAAACTGAAAAGTACAAAAAAAAAATCAAACCAATTTTGTTAGACTTTTTTGCACTAGTTCATGCATTTCACATGTCTAGACGTGAAATAAAAAATAATTTGGACAAATATCTGACATATTTTGAAATTTGTCAAAATTCTGTCTTTTGTCCTGACCCCGGACCTTATGTGAAAACTAAGAAAAACTGCAAGGTACTAAAAAAAATCAAACCAATTTTTTTACACTTTTTTGCCCTAGTTCATGCATTTCACATGTCTAGACGTGAAATAAAAAATAATTTGGACAATATCTGACATATTTAGAAATTTGTCAAAAATCTGTCTTTTGTCCTGACCCCGGACCTAATGTGAAAACTAAAAAAAACTGAAAGGTACTAAAAAAAATCAAACCAATTTTTTTACACTTTTTTGCCCTAGTTCATGCATTTCACGTGTCTAAAAGTGAAATAAAAAATGATTTGGACAATATCTGACAGATTTTGAAATTTGTCAAAAATCTGTCTTTTGTCCTGACCCCGGACCTTATGTGAAAACTAAGAAAAACTGCAAGGTACTAAAAAAAAATCAAACCAATTTTTTTACACTTTTTTGCCCTAGTTCATGCATTTCACATGTCTAGAAGTGAAATAAAAAATGATTTGGACAATATCTGACATATTTTGAAATTTGTCAAAAATCTGTCTTTTGTCCTGACCCCGGACCTTATGTGAAAACTAAGAAAAACTGCAAGGTACTAAAAAAAAATCAAACCAATTTTTTCACACTTTCTTGCCCTAGTTCATGCATTTCACATGTCTAGAAATTAAATAAAAAATGATTTGGACAATATCTGACAGATTTTGAAATTTGTCAGAAATCTGTATTTTGTCCTGACCCCGGACCTTATGTGAAAACTAAGAAAAACTGAAAAGTACTAAAAAAAATCAAACCAATATTTTTACACTTTTTTGCACTAGTTCATGCATTTCACATGTCTAGACGTGAAATAAAAAATAATTTGGACAATATCTGACATATTTTGAAATTTGTAAAAATTCTGTCAGACCAATTTTTTTTCACTTTTTTTGCCCTAGTTCATGCATTTCACATGTCTAGAAGTGAAATAAAAAATAATTTGGACAATATCTGAGAGATTTTGAAATTTGTCAAAAATCTGTCTTTTATCCTGACCCCGGACCTTATGTGAAAACTAAGAAAAACTGAAAAGTACAAAAAAAAAATCAAACCAATTTTGTTAGACTTTTTTGCACTAGTTCATGCATTTCACATGTCTAGACGTGAAATAAAAAATAATTTGGACAATATCTGACATATTTTGAAATTTGTCAAAATTCTGTCTTTTGTCCTGACCCCGGACCTTATGTGAAAACTAAGAAAAACTGCAAGGTACTAAAAAAAAATCAAACCAATTTTTTTACACTTTTTTGCCCTAGTTCATGCATTTCACATGTCTAGAAGTGAAATAAAAAATGATTTGGACAATATCTGACATATTTTGAAATTTGTAAAAATTCTGTCTTTTGTCCTGACCCCGGACCTTATGTGAAAACTAAGAAAAACTGAAAAGTACTAAAAAAAATCAGACCAATTTTTTTTCACTTTTTTTGCCCTAGTTCATGCATTTCACATGTCTAGAAGTGAAATAAAAAATAATTTGGACAATATCTGAGAGATTTTGAAATTTGTCAAAAATCTGTCTTTTGTCCTGACCCCGGACCTTATGTGAAAACTAAGAAAAACTGAAAAGTACTAAAAAAAAATCAAACCAATTTTGTTAGACTTTTTTGCACTAGTTCATGCATTTCACATGTCTAGACGTGAAATAAAAAATAATTTGGACAATATCTGACATATTTTGAAATTTGTCAAAAATCTGTCTTTTGTCCTGACCCCGGACCTTATGTGAAAACTAAGAAAAACTGAAAAGTACTAAAAAAAAATCAAACCAATTTTGTTACACTTTTTTGCACTAGTTCATGCATTTCACATGTCTAGACGTGAAATAAAAAATGATTTGGACAATATCTGACATATTTTGAAATTTGTAAAAATTCTGTCTTTTGTCCTGACCCCGGACCTTATGTGAAAACTAAGAAAAACTGAAAAGTATTAAAAAAAATCAGACCAATTTTTTTTCACTTTTTTTGCCCTAGTTCATGCATTTCACATGTCTAGAAGTGAAATAAAAAATAATTTGGACAATATCTGAGAGATTTTGAAATTTGTCAAAAATCTGTCTTTTATCCTGACCCCGGACCTTATGTGAAAACTAAAAAAAACTGAAAGGTACTAAAAAAAATCAAACCAATTTTTTTACACTTTTTTGCCCTAGTTCATGCATTTCACATGTCTAGAAATGAAATAAAAAATGATTTGGACAATATCTGACAGATTTTGAAATTTGACAAAAATCTGTCTTTTGTCCTGACCCCGGACCTTATGTGAAAACTAAGAAAAACTGAAAAGTACTAAAAAAAATCAGACCAATTTTTTTTCACTTTTTTTGCCCTAGTTCATGCATTTCACATGTCTAGAAATGAAATAAAAAATGATTTGGACAATATCTGACAGATTTTGAAATTTGTCAAAAATCTGTCTTTTGTCCTGACCCCGGACCTTATGTGAAAACTAAGAAAAACTGAAAGGTACTAAAAAAAATCAAACCAATATTTTTACACTTTTTTGCACTAGTTCATGCATTTCACATGTCTAGAAGTGAAATAAAAAATGATTTGGACAATATCTGAGAGATTTTGAAATTTGTCAAAAATCTGTCTTTTATCCTGACCCCGGACCTTATGTGAAAACTAAGAAAAACTGAAAAGTACAAAAAAAAAATCAAACCAATTTTGTTAGACTTTTTTGCACTAGTTCATGCATTTCACATGTCTAGACGTGAAATAAAAAATAATTTGGACAAATATCTGACATATTTTGAAATTTGTCAAAATTCTGTCTTTTGTCCTGACCCCGGACCTTATGTGAAAACTAAGAAAAACTGCAAGGTACTAAAAAAAAATCAAACCAATTTTTTTACACTTTTTTGCCCTAGTTCATGCATTTCACATGTCTATAAGTGAAATAAAAAATGATTTGGACAATATCTGACATATTTTGAAATTTGTCAAAAATCTGTCTTTTGTCCTGACCCCGGACCTTATGTGAAAACTAAGAAAAACTGAAAAGTACTAAAAAAAAATCAAACCAATTTTGTTACACTTTTTTGCACTAGTTCATGCATTTCACATGTCTAGACGTGAAATAAAAAATAATTTGGACAATATCTGACATATTTTGAAATTTGTCAAAAATCTATCTTTTGTCCTGACCCCGGACCTTATGTGAAAACTAAAAAAAACTGAAAGGTACTAAAAAAAATCAAACCAATTTTTTTACACTTTTTTGCACTAGTTCATGCATTTCACATGTCTAGAAATTAAATAAAAAATGATTTGGACAATATCTGACAGATTTTGAAATTTGTCAAAAATCTGTCTTTTGTCCTGACCCCGGACCTTATGTGAAAACTAAGAAAAACTGAAAAGTACTAAAAAAAATCAGACCAATTTTGTTAGATTTTTTGCACTAGTTCATGCATTTCACATGTCTAGACGTGAAATAAAAAATAATTTTGACAATATCTGACATATTTTGAAATTTGTCAAAAATCTGTCTTTTGTCCTGACCCCGGACCTTATGTGAAAACTAAAAAAAACTGAAAGGTACTAAAAAAAATCAAACCAATTTTTTTACACTTTTTTGCCCTAGTTCATGCATTTCACATGTCTATAAGTGAAATAAAAAATGATTTGGACAATATCTGACATATTTTGAAATTTGTCAAAATTCTGTCTTTTTTCCTGACCCCGGACCTTATGTGAAAACTAAGAAAAACTGCAAGGGACTAAAAAAAAATCAAACCAATTTTTTTACACTTTTTTGCCCTAGTTCATGCATTTCACATGTCTAGAAGTGAAATAAAAAATGATTTGGACAATATCTGACATATTTTGAAATTTGTAAAAATTCTGTCTTTTGTCCTGACCCCGGACCTTATGTGAAAACTAAGAAAAACTGAAAAGTACTAAAAAAAAATCAGACCAATTTTTTTTCACTTTTTTTGCCCTAGTTCATGCATTTCACATGTCTAGAAGTGAAATAAAAAATAATTTGGACAATATCTGAGAGATTTTGAAATTTGTCAAAAATCTGTCTTTTATCCTGACCCCGGACCTTATGTGAAAACTAAGAAAAACTGAAAAGTACAAAAAAAAATCAGACCAATTTTGTTAGATTTTTTGCACTAGTTCATGCATTTCACATGTCTAGACGTGAAATAAAAAATAATTTTGACAATATCTGACATATTTTGAAATTTGTCAAAAATCTGTCTTTTGTCCTGACCCCGGACCTTATGTGAAAACTAAAAAAAACTGAAAGGTACTAAAAAAAATCAAACCAATTTTTTTACACTTTTTTGCACTAGTTCATGCATTTCACATGTCTAGACGTGAAATAAAAAATAATTTGGACAATATCTGACATATTTTGAAATTTGTCAAAAATCTGTCTTTTGTCCTGACCCCGGACCTTATGTGAAAACTAAGAAAAACTGAAAAGTACTAAAAAAAAATCAAACCAATTTTGTTACACTTTTTTGCACTAGTTCATGCATTTCACATGTCTAGACGTGAAATAAAAAATAATTTGGACAATATCTGACATATTTTGAAATTTGTCAAAAATCTATCTTTTGTCCTGACCCCGGACCTTATGTGAAAACTAAGAAAAACTGAAAAGTATTAAAAAAAATCAGACCAATTTTTTTTCACTTTTTTTGCCCTAGTTCATGCATTTCACATGTCTAGAAGTGAAATAAAAAATAATTTGGACAATATCTGAGAGATTTTGAAATTTGTCAAAAATCTGTCTTTTATCCTGACCCCGGACCTTATGTGAAAACTAAGAAAAACTGCAAGGTACTAAAAAAAAATCAAACCAATTTTTTTACACTTTTTTGCCCTAGTTCATGCATTTCACATGTCTAGAAGTGAAATAAAAAATGATTTGGACAATATCTGACATATTTTGAAATTTGTAAAAATTCTGTCTTTTGTCCTGACCCCGGACCTTATGTGAAAACTAAGAAAAACTGAAAAGTACTAAAAAAAATCAGACCAATTTTTTTTCACTTTTTTTGCCCTAGTTCATGCATTTCACATGTCTAGAAGTGAAATAAAAAATAATTTGGACAATATCTGAGAGATTTTGAAATTTGTCAAAAATCTGTCTTTTGTCCTGACCCCGGACCTTATGTGAAAACTAAGAAAAACTGAAAAGTACTAAAAAAAAATCAAACCAATTTTGTTAGACTTTTTTGCACTAGTTCATGCATTTCACATGTCTAGACGTGAAATAAAAAATAATTTGGACAATATCTGACATATTTTGAAATTTGTCAAAAATCTGTCTTTTGTCCTGACCCCGGACCTTATGTGAAAACTAAAAAAAACTGAAAGGTACTAAAAAAAATCAAACCAATTTTTTTACACTTTTTTGCACTAGTTCATGCATTTCACATGTCTATAAGTGAAATAAAAAATGATTTGGACAATATCTGACATATTTTGAAATTTGTAAAAATTCTGTCTTTTGTCCTGACCCCGGACCTTCTGTGAAAACTAAGAAAAACTGAAAAGTACTAAAAAAAATCAGACCAATTTTTTTTCACTTTTTTTGCCCTAGTTCATGCATTTCACATGTCTAGAAGTGAAATAAAAAATAATTTGGACAATATCTGAGAGATTTTGAAATTTGTCAAAAATCTGTCTTTTGTCCTGACCCCGGACCTTATGTGAAAACTAAGAAAAACTGAAAAGTACTAAAAAAAAATCAAACCAATTTTGTTAGACTTTTTTGCACTAGTTCATGCATTTCACATGTCTAGACGTGAAATAAAAAATAATTTGGACAATATCTGACATATTTTGAAATTTGTCAAAAATCTGTCTTTTGTCCTGACCCCGGACCTTATGTGAAAACTAAGAAAAACTGAAAAGTACTAAAAAAAAATCAAACCAATTTTGTTACACTTTTTTGCACTAGTTCATGCATTTCACATGTCTAGACGTGAAATAAAAAATAATTTGGACAATATCTGAGAGATTTTGAAATTTGTCAAAAATCTGTCTTTTATCCTGACCCCGGACCTTATGTGAAAACTAAGAAAAACTGAAAAGTACTAAAAAAAATCAAACCAATTTTGTTACACTTTTTTGCACTAGTTCATGCATTTCACATGTCTAGAAATTAAATAAAAAATGATTTGGACAATATCTGACATATTTTGAAATTTGTCAAAAATCTGTCTTTTGTCCTGACCCCGGACCTTATGTGAAAACTAAAAAAAACTGAAAGGTACTAAAAAAAATCAAACCAATTTTTTTACACTTTTTTGCCCTAGTTCATGCATTTCACATGTCTAGAAATGAAATAAAAAATGATTTGGACAATATCTGACAGATTTTGAAATTTGACAAAAATCTGTCTTTTGTCCTGACCCCGGACCTTATGTGAAAACTAAGAAAAACTGAAAAGTACTAAAAAAAATCAGACCAATTTTTTTTCACTTTTTTTGCCCTAGTTCATGCATTTCACATGTCTAGAAATGAAATAAAAAATGATTTGGACAATATCTGACAGATTTTGAAATTTGTCAAAAATCTGTCTTTTGTCCTGACCCCGGACCTTATGTGAAAACTAAGAAAAACTGAAAGGTACTAAAAAAAATCAAACCAATATTTTTACACTTTTTTGCACTAGTTCATGCATTTCACATGTCTAGACGTGAAATAAAAAATAATTTTGACAATATCTGACATATTTTGAAATTTGTCAAAAATCTGTCTTTTGTCCTGACCCCGGACCTTATGTGAAAACTAAAAAAAACTGAAAGGTACTAAAAAAAATCAAACCAATTTTTTTACACTTTTTTGCACTAGTTCATGCATTTCACATGTCTAGACGTGAAATAAAAAATAATTTGGACAATATCTGACATATTTTGAAATTTGTCAAAAATCTGTCTTTTGTCCTGACCCCGGACCTTATGTGAAAACTAAGAAAAACTGAAAAGTACTAAAAAAAAATCAAACCAATTTTGTTACACTTTTTTGCACTAGTTCATGCATTTCACATGTCTAGACGTGAAATAAAAAATAATTTGGACAATATCTGACATATTTTGAAATTTGTCAAAAATCTATCTTTTGTCCTGACCCCGGACCTTATGTGAAAACTAAAAAAAACTGAAAGGTACTAAAAAAAATCAAACCAATTTTTTTACACTTTTTTGCCCTAGTTCATGCATTTCACATGTCTAGAAGTGAAATAAAAAATGATTTGGACAATATCTGACATATTTTGAAATTTGTAAAAATTCTGTCTTTTGTCCTGACCCCGGACCTTATGTGAAAACTAAGAAAAACTGAAAAGTACTAAAAAAAAATCAGACCAATTTTTTTTCACTTTTTTTGCCCTAGTTCATGCATTTCACATGTCTAGAAGTGAAATAAAAAATTATTTGGACAATATCTGAGAGATTTTGAAATTTGTCAAAAATCTGTCTTTTATCTTGACCCCGGACCTTATGTGAAAACAAAGAAAAACTGAAAAGTACAAAAAAAAATCAGACCAATTTTGTTAGATTTTTTGCACTAGTTCATGCATTTCACATGTCTAGACGTGAAATAAAAAATAATTTTGACAATATCTGACATATTTTGAAATTTGTCAAAAATCTGTCTTTTGTCCTGACCCCGGACCTTATGTGAAAACTAAAAAAAACTGAAAGGTACTAAAAAAAATCAAACCAATTTTTTTACACTTTTTTGCACTAGTTCATGCATTTCACATGTCTAGACGTGAAATAAAAAATAATTTGGACAATATCTGACATATTTTGAAATTTGTCAAAAATCTGTCTTTTGTCCTGACCCCGGACCTTATGTGAAAACTAAGAAAAACTGAAAAGTACTAAAAAAAAATCAAACCAATTTTGTTACACTTTTTTGCACTAGTTCATGCATTTCACATGTCTAGACGTGAAATAAAAAATAATTTGGACAATATCTGACATATTTTGAAATTTGTCAAAAATCTATCTTTTGTCCTGACCCCGGACCTTATGTGAAAACTAAAAAAAACTGAAAGGTACTAAAAAAAATCAAACCAATTTTTTTACACTTTTTTGCCCTAGTTCATGCATTTCACATGTCTATAAGTGAAATAAAAAATGATTTGGACAATATCTGACATATTTTGAAATTTGTCAAAATTCTGTCTTTTGTCCTGACCCCGGACCTTATGTGAAAACTAAGAAAAACTGCAAGGTACTAAAAAAAAATCAAACCAATTTTTTCACACTTTCTTGCCCTAGGTCATGCATTTCACATGTCTAGAAGTGAAATAAAAAATGATTTGGACAATATCTGACATATTTTGAAATTTGTCAAAAATCTGTCTTTTGTCCTGACCCCGGACCTTATGTGAAAACTAAAAAAAACTGAAAGGTACTAAAAAAAATCAAACCAATTTTTTTACACTTTTTTGCCCTAGTTCATGCATTTCACATGTCTAGAAGTGAAATAAAAAATGATTTGGACAATATCTGACATATTTTGAAATTTGTAAAAATTCTGTCTTTTGTCCTGACCCCGGACCTTATGTGAAAACTAAGAAAAACTGCAAGGTACTAAAAAAAATCAGACCAATTTTTTTACACTTTTTTGCCCTAGTTCATGCATTTCACATGTCTAGAAGTGAAATAAAAAATGATTTGGACAATATCTGACATATTTTGAAATTTGTAAAAAATCTGTCTTTTGTCCTGACCCCGGACCTTATGTGAAAACTAAGAAAAACTGCAAGGTACTAAAAAAAAATCAAACCAATTTTTTCACACTTTCTTGCCCTAGTTCATGCATTTCACATGTCTAGAAATTAAATAAAAAATGATTTGGACAATATCTGACAGATTTTGAAATTTGTCAGAAATCTGTATTTTGTCCTGACCCCGGACCTTATGTGAAAACTAAGAAAAACTGAAAAGTACTAAAAAAAATCAGACCAATTTTTTTTCACTTTTTTTGCCCTAGTTCATGCATTTCACATGTCTAGAAATGAAATAAAAAATGATTTGGACAATATCTGACATATTTTGAAATTTGTCAAAAATCTGTCTTTTGTCCTGACCCCGGACCTGATGTGAAAACTAAAAAAAACTGAAAGGTACTAAAAAAAATCAAACCAATTTTTTTTACACTTTTTTGCCCTAGTTCATGCATTTCACATGTCTATAAGTGAAATAAAAAATGATTTGGACAATATCTGACATATTTTGAAATTTGTCAAAATTCTGTCTTTTGTCCTGACCCCGGACCTTATGTGAAAACTAAGAAAAACTGCAAGGTACTAAAAAAAATCAAACCAATTTTTTTACACTTTTTTGCCCTAGCTCATGCATTTCACATGTCTAGAAGTGAAATAAAAAATAATTTGGACAATATCTGACAGATTTTGAAATTTGTCAAAAATCTGTCTTTTGTCCTGACCCCGGACCTTATGTGAAAACTAAGAAAAACTGAAAAGTACTAAAAAAAAATCAAACCAATTTTGTTACACTTTTTTGCACTAGTTCATGCATTTCACATGTCTAGACGTGAAATAAAAAATAATTTGGACAATATCTGACATATTTTGAAATTTGTCAAAAATCTGTCTTTTGTCCTGACCCCGGACCTTATGTGAAAACTAAAAAAAACTGAAAGGTACTAAAAAAAATCAAACCAATTTTTTTACACTTTTTTGCCCTAGTTCATGCATTTCACATGTCTATAAGTGAAATAAAAAATGATTTGGACAATATCTGACATATTTTGAAATTTGTCAAAATTCTGTCTTTTGTCCTGACCCCGGACCTTATGTGAAAACTAAGAAAAACTGCAAGGTACTAAAAAAAAATCAAACCAATTTTTTTACACTTTTTTGCCCTAGTTCATGCATTTCACATGTCTAGAAATTAAATAAAAAATGATTTGGACAATATCTGACAGATTTTGAAATTTGTCAGAAATCTGTATTTTGTCCTGACCCCGGACCTTATGTGAAAACTAAGAAAAACTGAAAGGTACTAAAAAAAATCAAACCAATATTTTTACACTTTTTTGCCCTAGTTCATGCATTTCACATGTCTAGAAGTGAAATAAAAAATGATTTGGACAATATCTGACAGATTTTGAAAATTGTCAAAAATCTGTCTTTTGTCCTGACCCCGGACCTTATGTGAAAACTAAGAAAAACTGAAAAGTACTAAAAAAAAATCAAACCAATTTTGTTACACTTTTTTGCACTAGTTCATGCATTTCACATGTCTAGACGTGAAATAAAAAATAATTTGGACAATATCTGACATATTTTGAAATTTGTCAAAAATCTGTCTTTTGTCATGACCCCGGACCTTATGTGAAAACTAAGAAAAACTGAAAAGTACTAAAAAAAATCAAACCAATTTTGTTACACTTTTTTGCACTAGTTCATGCATTTCACATGTCTAGACGTGAAATAAAAAATAATTTGGACAATATCTGACATATTTTGAAATTTGTCAAAAATCTGTCTTTTGTCCTGACCCCGGACCTTATGTGAAAACTAAAAAAAACTGAAAGGTACTAAAAAAAATCAAACCAATTTTTTTACACTTTTTTGCACTAGTTCATGCATTTCACATGTCTAGACGTGAAATAAAAAATAATTTGGACAATATCTGACATATTTTGAAATTTGTCAAAAATCTGTCTTTTGTCCTGACCCCGGACCTTATGTGAAAACTAAGAAAAACTGAAAAGTACTAAAAAAAAATCAAACCAATTTTGTTACACTTTTTTGCACTAGTTCATGCATTTCACATGTCTAGACGTGAAATAAAAAATAATTTGGACAATATCTGACATATTTTGAAATTTGTCAAAAATCTATCTTTTGTCCTGACCCCGGACCTTATGTGAAAACTAAGAAAAACTGCAAGGTACTAAAAAAAAATCAAACCAATTTTTTTACACTTTTTTGCCCTAGTTCATGCATTTCACATGTCTAGAAGTGAAATAAAAAATGATTTGGACAATATCTGACATATTTTGAAATTTGTCAAAAATCTGTCTTTTGTCCTGACCCCGGACCTTATGTGAAAACTAAGAAAAACTGCAAGGTACTAAAAAAAAATCAAACCAATTTTTTCACACTTTCTTGCCCTAGGTCATGCATTTCACATGTCTAGAAGTGAAATAAAAAATGATTTGGACAATATCTGACATATTTTGAAATTTGTCAAAAATCTGTCTTTTGTCCTGACCCCGGACCTTATGTGAAAACTAAAAAAAACTGAAAGGTACTAAAAAAAATCAAACCAATTTTTTTACACTTTTTTGCCCTAGTTCATGCATTTCACATGTCTATAAGTGAAATAAAAAATGATTTGGACAATATCTGACATATTTTGAAATTTGTAAAAATTCTGTCTTTTGTCCTGACCCCGGACCTTATGTGAAAACTAAGAAAAACTGAAAAGTACTAAAAAAAATCAGACCAATTTTTTTTCACTTTTTTTGCCCAAGTTCATGCATTTCACATGTCTAGAAGTGAAATAAAAAATAATTTGGACAATATCTGAGAGATTTTGAAATTTGTCAAAAATCTGTCTTTTATCCTGACCCCGGACCTTATGTGAAAACTAAGAAAAACTGAAAAGTACAAAAAAAAAATCAAACCAATTTTGTTACACTTTTTTGCACTAGTTCATGCATTTCACATGTCTAGACGTGAAATAAAAAATAATTTGGACAATATCTGACATATTTTGAAATTTGTCAAAAATCTGTCTTTTGTCCTGACCCCGGACCTTATGTGAAAACTAAAAAAAACTGAAAGGTACTAAAAAAAATCAAACCAATTTTTTTACACTTTTTTGCCCTAGTTCATGCATTTCACATGTCTATAAGTGAAATAAAAAATGATTTGGACAATATCTGACATATTTTGAAATTTGTAAAAATTCTGTCTTTTGTCCTGACCCCGGACCTTATGTGAAAACTAAGAAAAACTGAAAAGTACTAAAAAAAATCAGACCAATTTTTTTTCACTTTTTTTGCCCAAGTTCATGCATTTCACATGTCTAGAAGTGAAATAAAAAATAATTTGGACAATATCTGAGAGATTTTGAAATTTGTCAAAAATCTGTCTTTTATCCTGACCCCGGACCTTATGTGAAAACTAAGAAAAACTGAAAAGTACTAAAAAAAATCAAACCAATTTTGTTACACTTTTTTGCACTAGTTCATGCATTTCACATGTCTAGAAATTAAATAAAAAATGATTTGGACAATATCTGACATATTTTGAAATTTGTCAAAATTCTGTCTTTTGTCCTGACCCCGGACCTTATGTGAAAACTAAGAAAAACTGCAAGGTACTAAAAAAAAATCAAACCAATTTTTTCACACTTTCTTGCCCTAGGTCATGCATTTCACATGTCTAGAAGTGAAATAAAAAATAATTTGGACAATATCTGAGAGATTTTGAAATTTGTCAAAAATCTGTCTTTTATCCTGACCCCGGACCTTATGTGAAAACTAAGAAAAACTGAAAAGTACTAAAAAAAATCAAACCAATTTTGTTACACTTTTTTGCACTAGTTCATGCATTTCACATGTCTAGAAATTAAATAAAAAATGATTTGGACAATATCTGACATATTTTGAAATTTGTCAAAATTCTGTCTTTTGTCCTGACCCCGGACCTTATGTGAAAACTAAGAAAAACTGCAAGGTACTAAAAAAAATCAGACCAATTTTTTTACACTTTTTTGCCCTAGTTCATGCATTTCACATGTCTAGAAGTGAAATAAAAAATGATTTGGACAATATCTGACATATTTTGAAATTTGTAAAAAATCTGTCTTTTGTCCTGACCCCGGACCTTATGTGAAAACTAAGAAAAACTGCAAGGTACTAAAAAAAAATCAAACCAATTTTTTCACACTTTCTTGCCCTAGTTCATGCATTTCACATGTCTAGAAATTAAATAAAAAATGATTTGGACAATATCTGACAGATTTTGAAATTTGTCAGAAATCTGTATTTTGTCCTGACCCCGGACCTTATGTGAAAACTAAGAAAAACTGAAAAGTACTAAAAAAAATCAGACCAATTTTTTTTCACTTTTTTTGCCCTAGTTCATGCATTTCACATGTCTAGAAATGAAATAAAAAATGATTTGGACAATATCTGACATATTTTGAAATTTGTCAAAAATCTGTCTTTTGTCCTGACCCCGGACCTGATGTGAAAACTAAAAAAAACTGAAAGGTACTAAAAAAAATCAAACCAATTTTTTTTACACTTTTTTGCCCTAGTTCATGCATTTCACATGTCTATAAGTGAAATAAAAAATGATTTGGACAATATCTGACATATTTTGAAATTTGTCAAAATTCTGTCTTTTGTCCTGACCCCGGACCTTATGTGAAAACTAAGAAAAACTGCAAGGTACTAAAAAAAATCAAACCAATTTTTTTACACTTTTTTGCCCTAGCTCATGCATTTCACATGTCTAGAAGTGAAATAAAAAATAATTTGGACAATATCTGACAGATTTTGAAATTTGTCAAAAATCTGTCTTTTGTCCTGACCCCGGACCTTATGTGAAAACTAAGAAAAACTGAAAAGTACTAAAAAAAAATCAAACCAATTTTGTTACACTTTTTTGCACTAGTTCATGCATTTCACATGTCTAGACGTGAAATAAAAAATAATTTGGACAATATCTGACATATTTTGAAATTTGTCAAAAATCTGTCTTTTGTCCTGACCCCGGACCTTATGTGAAAACTAAAAAAAACTGAAAGGTACTAAAAAAAATCAAACCAATTTTTTTACACTTTTTTGCCCTAGTTCATGCATTTCACATGTCTATAAGTGAAATAAAAAATGATTTGGACAATATCTGACATATTTTGAAATTTGTCAAAATTCTGTCTTTTGTCCTGACCCCGGACCTTATGTGAAAACTAAGAAAAACTGAAAAGTACAAAAAAAAAATCAAACCAATTTTGTTAGACTTTTTTGCACTAGTTCATGCATTTCACATGTCTAGACGTGAAATAAAAAATAATTTGGACAAATATCTGACATATTTTGAAATTTGTCAAAATTCTGTCTTTTGTCCTGACCCCGGACCTTATGTGAAAACTAAGAAAAACTGCAAGGTACTAAAAAAAAATCAAACCAATTTTTTCACACTTTCTTGCCCTAGGTCATGCATTTCACATGTCTAGAAGTGAAATAAAAAATGATTTGGACAATATCTGACATATTTTGAAATTTGTCAAAAATCTGTCTTTTGTCCTGACCCCGGACCTTATGTGAAAACTAAAAAAAACTGAAAGGTACTAAAAAAAATCAAACCAATTTTTTTACACTTTTTTGCCCTAGTTCATGCATTTCACATGTCTATAAGTGAAATAAAAAATGATTTGGACAATATCTGACATATTTTGAAATTTGTAAAAATTCTGTCTTTTGTCCTGACCCCGGACCTTATGTGAAAACTAAGAAAAACTGAAAAGTACTAAAAAAAATCAGACCAATTTTTTTTCACTTTTTTTGCCCAAGTTCATGCATTTCACATGTCTAGAAGTGAAATAAAAAATAATTTGGACAATATCTGAGAGATTTTGAAATTTGTCAAAAATCTGTCTTTTATCCTGACCCCGGACCTTATGTGAAAACTAAGAAAAACTGAAAAGTACAAAAAAAAAATCAAACCAATTTTGTTACACTTTTTTGCACTAGTTCATGCATTTCACATGTCTAGACGTGAAATAAAAAATAATTTGGACAATATCTGACATATTTTGAAATTTGTCAAAAATCTGTCTTTTGTCCTGACCCCGGACCTTATGTGAAAACTAAAAAAAACTGAAAGGTACTAAAAAAAATCAAACCAATTTTTTTACACTTTTTTGCCCTAGTTCATGCATTTCACATGTCTATAAGTGAAATAAAAAATGATTTGGACAATATCTGACATATTTTGAAATTTGTAAAAATTCTGTCTTTTGTCCTGACCCCGGACCTTATGTGAAAACTAAGAAAAACTGAAAAGTACTAAAAAAAATCAGACCAATTTTTTTTCACTTTTTTTGCCCAAGTTCATGCATTTCACATGTCTAGAAGTGAAATAAAAAATAATTTGGACAATATCTGAGAGATTTTGAAATTTGTCAAAAATCTGTCTTTTATCCTGACCCCGGACCTTATGTGAAAACTAAGAAAAACTGAAAAGTACTAAAAAAAATCAAACCAATTTTGTTACACTTTTTTGCACTAGTTCATGCATTTCACATGTCTAGAAATTAAATAAAAAATGATTTGGACAATATCTGACATATTTTGAAATTTGTCAAAAATCTGTCTTTTGTCCTGACCCCGGACCTTATGTGAAAACTAAGAAAAACTGAAAAGTACTAAATAAAATCAGACCAATTTTGTTACACTTTTTTGCACTTGTTCGTGCATTTCACATGTCTAGACGTGAAATTAAAAATAATTTGGACAATATCTGACATATTTTGAAATTTGTCAAAAATCTGTCTTTTGTCCTGACCCCGGACCTTGTGTGAAAACTAAGAAAAACTGAAAGGTACTAAAAAAAATAAAACCAATTTTGTTACACTTTTTTGCCCTAGTTCATGCATTTCACATGTCTAGAAGTGAAATAAAAATGATTTGGACAATAACTGACAGATTTTGAAATTTGTCAAAAATCTGTCTTTTGTCCTGACCCCGGACCTTGTGAGAAAACTAAGAAAAACTGAAAGGTACTAAAAAAAATCAAACCAATTTTGTTACACTTTTTTGCACTTGTTCGTGCATTTCACATGTCTAGAAGTGAAATAAAAAATGATTTGGACAATATCTGACAGATTTTGAAATTTGTCAAGAATCTGTCTTTTGTCCTGACCCCGGACCTTATGTGAAAACTAAGAAAAACTGAAAGGTACTAAAAAAAATCAAACCAATTTTGTTACACTTTTTTGCACTTGTTCGTGCATTTCACATGTCTAGACGTGAAATAAAAAATGATTTGGACAATATCTGACAGATTTTGAATTTTGTCAAAAATCTGTCTTTTGTCCTGACCCCGGACCTTATGTGAAAACTAAGAAAAACTGAAAAGTACTAAAAAAAATCAGACCAATTTTTTTTCACTTTTTTTGCCCTAGTTCATGCATTTCACATGTCTAGAAGTGAAATAAAAAATAATTTGGACAATATCTGACAGATTTTGAAATTTGTCAAAAATCTGTCTTTTGTCCTGACCCCGGACCTTGTGTGAAAACTAAGAAAAACTGAAAGGTACTAAATAAAATCAAACCAATTTTGTTACACTTTTTTGCACTACTTCATGCATTTCACATGTTTAGAAGTGAAATAAAAAATAATTTGGACAATATCTGACATATTTTGAAATTTGTCAAAAATCTGTCTTTTGTCCTGACCCCGTACCTTATGTGAAAACTAAGAAAAACTGAAAAGTACTAAAAAAAATCAAACCAATTTTTTTACACTTTTTTGCCCTAGTTCATGCATTTCACATGTCTAGAAGTGAAATAAAAAATGATTTGGACAATATCTGACAGATTGTGAAATTTGTCAAAAATCTGTATTTTGTCCTGACCCCGGACCTTATGTGAAAACTAAGAAAAACTGAAAAGTACTAAAAAAAATCAGACCAATTTTTTTTTCACTTTTTTTGCCCTAGTTCATGCATTTCACATGTCTATAAGTGAAATAAAAAATGATTTGGACAATATCTGACATATTTTGAAATTTGTCAAAATTCTGTCTTTTGTCCTGACCCCGGACCTTATGTGAAAACTAAGAAAAACTGCAAGGTACTAAAAAAAAATCAAACCAATTTTTTTACACTTTTTTGCCCTAGTTCATGCATTTCACATGTCTAGAAATTAAATAAAAAATGATTTGGACAATATCTGACAGATTTTGAAATTTGTCAGAAATCTGTATTTTGTCCTGACCCCGGACCTTATGTGAAAACTAAGAAAAACTGAAAGGTACTAAAAAAAATCAAACCAATATTTTTACACTTTTTTGCCCTAGTTCATGCATTTCACATGTCTAGAAGTGAAATAAAAAATGATTTGGACAATATCTGACAGATTTTGAAAATTGTCAAAAATCTGTCTTTTGTCCTGACCCCGGACCTTATGTGAAAACTAAGAAAAACTGAAAAGTACTAAAAAAAAATCAAACCAATTTTGTTACACTTTTTTGCACTAGTTCATGCATTTCACATGTCTAGACGTGAAATAAAAAATAATTTGGACAATATCTGACATATTTTGAAATTTGTCAAAAATCTGTCTTTTGTCATGACCCCGGACCTTATGTGAAAACTAAGAAAAACTGAAAAGTACTAAAAAAAATCAAACCAATTTTGTTACACTTTTTTGCACTAGTTCATGCATTTCACATGTCTAGACGTGAAATAAAAAATAATTTGGACAATATCTGACATATTTTGAAATTTGTCAAAAATCTGTCTTTTGTCCTGACCCCGGACCTTATGTGAAAACTAAAAAAAACTGAAAGGTACTAAAAAAAATCAAACCAATTTTTTTACACTTTTTTGCACTAGTTCATGCATTTCACATGTCTAGACGTGAAATAAAAAATAATTTGGACAATATCTGACATATTTTGAAATTTGTCAAAAATCTGTCTTTTGTCCTGACCCCGGACCTTATGTGAAAACTAAGAAAAACTGAAAAGTACTAAAAAAAAATCAAACCAATTTTGTTACACTTTTTTGCACTAGTTCATGCATTTCACATGTCTAGACGTGAAATAAAAAATAATTTGGACAATATCTGACATATTTTGAAATTTGTCAAAAATCTATCTTTTGTCCTGACCCCGGACCTTATGTGAAAACTAAGAAAAACTGCAAGGTACTAAAAAAAAATCAAACCAATTTTTTTACACTTTTTTGCCCTAGTTCATGCATTTCACATGTCTAGAAGTGAAATAAAAAATGATTTGGACAATATCTGACATATTTTGAAATTTGTCAAAAATCTGTCTTTTGTCCTGACCCCGGACCTTATGTGAAAACTAAGAAAAACTGCAAGGTACTAAAAAAAAATCAAACCAATTTTTTCACACTTTCTTGCCCTAGGTCATGCATTTCACATGTCTAGAAGTGAAATAAAAAATGATTTGGACAATATCTGACATATTTTGAAATTTGTCAAAAATCTGTCTTTTGTCCTGACCCCGGACCTTATGTGAAAACTAAAAAAAACTGAAAGGTACTAAAAAAAATCAAACCAATTTTTTTACACTTTTTTGCCCTAGTTCATGCATTTCACATGTCTATAAGTGAAATAAAAAATGATTTGGACAATATCTGACATATTTTGAAATTTGTAAAAATTCTGTCTTTTGTCCTGACCCCGGACCTTATGTGAAAACTAAGAAAAACTGAAAAGTACTAAAAAAAATCAGACCAATTTTTTTTCACTTTTTTTGCCCAAGTTCATGCATTTCACATGTCTAGAAGTGAAATAAAAAATAATTTGGACAATATCTGAGAGATTTTGAAATTTGTCAAAAATCTGTCTTTTATCCTGACCCCGGACCTTATGTGAAAACTAAGAAAAACTGAAAAGTACAAAAAAAAAATCAAACCAATTTTGTTACACTTTTTTGCACTAGTTCATGCATTTCACATGTCTAGACGTGAAATAAAAAATAATTTGGACAATATCTGACATATTTTGAAATTTGTCAAAAATCTGTCTTTTGTCCTGACCCCGGACCTTATGTGAAAACTAAAAAAAACTGAAAGGTACTAAAAAAAATCAAACCAATTTTTTTACACTTTTTTGCCCTAGTTCATGCATTTCACATGTCTATAAGTGAAATAAAAAATGATTTGGACAATATCTGACATATTTTGAAATTTGTAAAAATTCTGTCTTTTGTCCTGACCCCGGACCTTATGTGAAAACTAAGAAAAACTGAAAAGTACTAAAAAAAATCAGACCAATTTTTTTTCACTTTTTTTGCCCAAGTTCATGCATTTCACATGTCTAGAAGTGAAATAAAAAATAATTTGGACAATATCTGAGAGATTTTGAAATTTGTCAAAAATCTGTCTTTTATCCTGACCCCGGACCTTATGTGAAAACTAAGAAAAACTGAAAAGTACTAAAAAAAATCAAACCAATTTTGTTACACTTTTTTGCACTAGTTCATGCATTTCACATGTCTAGAAATTAAATAAAAAATGATTTGGACAATATCTGACATATTTTGAAATTTGTCAAAAATCTGTCTTTTGTCCTGACCCCGGACCTTATGTGAAAACTAAAAAAAACTGAAAGGTACTAAAAAAAATCAAACCAATTTTTTTACACTTTTTTGCCCTAGTTCATGCATTTCACATGTCTAGAAATGAAATAAAAAATGATTTGGACAATATCTGACAGATTTTGAAATTTGACAAAAATCTGTCTTTTGTCCTGACCCCGGACCTTATGTGAAAACTAAGAAAAACTGAAAAGTACTAAAAAAAATCAGACCAATTTTTTTTCACTTTTTTTGCCCTAGTTCATGCATTTCACATGTCTAGAAATGAAATAAAAAATGATTTGGACAATATCTGACAGATTTTGAAATTTGTCAAAAATCTGTCTTTTGTCCTGACCCCGGACCTTATGTGAAAACTAAGAAAAACTGAAAGGTACTAAAAAAAATCAAACCAATATTTTTACACTTTTTTGCACTAGTTCATGCATTTCACATGTCTAGAAGTGAAATAAAAAATGATTTGGACAATATCTGAGAGATTTTGAAATTTGTCAAAAATCTGTCTTTTATCCTGACCCCGGACCTTATGTGAAAACTAAGAAAAACTGAAAAGTACTAAAAAAAATCAAACCAATTTTGTTACACTTTTTTGCACTAGTTCATGCATTTCACATGTCTAGAAATTAAATAAAAAATGATTTGGACAATATCTGACAGATTTTGAAATTTGTCAAAAATCTGTCTTTTGTCCTGACCCCGGACCTTATGTGAAAACTAAAAAAAACTGAAAGGTACTAAAAAAAATCAAACCAATTTTTTTACACTTTTTTGCCCTAGTTCATGCATTTCACATGTCTATAAGTGAAATAAAAAATGATTTGGACAATATCTGACATATTTTGAAATTTGTCAAAATTCTGTCTTTTGTCCTGACCCCGGACCTTATGTGAAAACTAAGAAAAACTGCAAGGTACTAAAAAAAAATCAAACCAATTTTTTTACACTTTTTTGCCCTAGTTCATGCATTTCACATGTCTAGAAGTGAAATAAAAAATGATTTGGACAATATCTGAGAGATTTTGAAATTTGTCAAAAATCTGTCTTTTATCCTGACCCCGGACCTTATGTGAAAACTAAGAAAAACTGAAAAGTACAAAAAAAAAATCAAACCAATTTTGTTAGACTTTTTTGCACTAGTTCATGCATTTCACATGTCTAGACGTGAAATAAAAAATAATTTGGACAAATATCTGACATATTTTGAAATTTGTCAAAATTCTGTCTTTTGTCCTGACCCCGGACCTTATGTGAAAACTAAGAAAAACTGCAAGGTACTAAAAAAAAATCAAACCAATTTTTTTACACTTTTTTGCCCTAGTTCATGCATTTCACATGTCTATAAGTGAAATAAAAAATGATTTGGACAATATCTGACATATTTTGAAATTTGTCAAAAATCTGTCTTTTGTCCTGACCCCGGACCTTATGTGAAAACTAAGAAAAACTGAAAAGTACTAAAAAAAAATCAAACCAATTTTGTTACACTTTTTTGCACTAGTTCATGCATTTCACATGTCTAGACGTGAAATAAAAAATAATTTGGACAATATCTGACATATTTTGAAATTTGTCAAAAATCTATCTTTTGTCCTGACCCCGGACCTTATGTGAAAACTAAAAAAAACTGAAAGGTACTAAAAAAAATCAAACCAATTTTTTTACACTTTTTTGCACTAGTTCATGCATTTCACATGTCTAGAAATTAAATAAAAAATGATTTGGACAATATCTGACAGATTTTGAAATTTGTCAAAAATCTGTCTTTTGTCCTGACCCCGGACCTTATGTGAAAACTAAGAAAAACTGAAAAGTACTAAAAAAAATCAGACCAATTTTGTTAGATTTTTTGCACTAGTTCATGCATTTCACATGTCTAGACGTGAAATAAAAAATAATTTTGACAATATCTGACATATTTTGAAATTTGTCAAAAATCTGTCTTTTGTCCTGACCCCGGACCTTATGTGAAAACTAAAAAAAACTGAAAGGTACTAAAAAAAATCAAACCAATTTTTTTACACTTTTTTGCCCTAGTTCATGCATTTCACATGTCTATAAGTGAAATAAAAAATGATTTGGACAATATCTGACATATTTTGAAATTTGTCAAAATTCTGTCTTTTGTCCTGACCCCGGACCTTATGTGAAAACTAAGAAAAACTGCAAGGGACTAAAAAAAAATCAAACCAATTTTTTTACACTTTTTTGCCCTAGTTCATGCATTTCACATGTCTAGAAGTGAAATAAAAAATGATTTGGACAATATCTGACATATTTTGAAATTTGTAAAAATTCTGTCTTTTGTCCTGACCCCGGACCTTATGTGAAAACTAAGAAAAACTGAAAAGTACTAAAAAAAAATCAGACCAATTTTTTTTCACTTTTTTTGCCCTAGTTCATGCATTTCACATGTCTAGAAGTGAAATAAAAAATAATTTGGACAATATCTGAGAGATTTTGAAATTTGTCAAAAATCTGTCTTTTATCCTGACCCCGGACCTTATGTGAAAACTAAGAAAAACTGAAAAGTACAAAAAAAAATCAGACCAATTTTGTTAGATTTTTTGCACTAGTTCATGCATTTCACATGTCTAGACGTGAAATAAAAAATAATTTTGACAATATCTGACATATTTTGAAATTTGTCAAAAATCTGTCTTTTGTCCTGACCCCGGACCTTATGTGAAAACTAAAAAAAACTGAAAGGTACTAAAAAAAATCAAACCAATTTTTTTACACTTTTTTGCACTAGTTCATGCATTTCACATGTCTAGACGTGAAATAAAAAATAATTTGGACAATATCTGACATATTTTGAAATTTGTCAAAAATCTATCTTTTGTCCTGACCCCGGACCTTATGTGAAAACTAAAAAAAACTGAAAGGTACTAAAAAAAATCAAACCAATTTTTTTACACTTTTTTGCCCTAGTTCATGCATTTCACATGTCTAGAAGTGAAATAAAAAATGATTTGGACAATATCTGACATATTTTGAAATTTGTCAAAAATCTGTCTTTTGTCCTGACCCCGGACCTTATGTGAAAACTAAGAAAAACTGCAAGGTACTAAAAAAAAATCAAACCAATTTTTTCACACTTTCTTGCCCTAGGTCATGCATTTCACATGTCTAGAAGTGAAATAAAAAATGATTTGGACAATATCTGACATATTTTGAAATTTGTCAAAAATCTGTCTTTTGTCCTGACCCCGGACCTTATGTGAAAACTAAAAAAAACTGAAAGGTACTAAAAAAAATCAAACCAATTTTTTTACACTTTTTTGCCCTAGTTCATGCATTTCACATGTCTAGAAGTGAAATAAAAAATGATTTGGACAATATCTGACATATTTTGAAATTTGTAAAAATTCTGTCTTTTGTCCTGACCCCGGACCTTATGTGAAAACTAAGAAAAACTGCAAGGTACTAAAAAAAATCAGACCAATTTTTTTACACTTTTTTGCCCTAGTTCATGCATTTCACATGTCTAGACGTGAAATAAAAAATAATTTGGACAATATCTGACATATTTTGAAATTTGTCAAAAATCTGTCTTTTGTCCTGACCCCGGACCTTATGTGAAAACTAAAAAAAACTGAAAGGTACTAAAAAAAATCAAACCAATTTTTTTACACTTTTTTGCCCTAGTTCATGCATTTCACATGTCTAGAAGTGAAATAAAAAATGATTTGGACAATATCTGACATATTTTGAAATTTGTAAAAATTCTGTCTTTTGTCCTGACCCCGGACCTTATGTGAAAACTAAGAAAAACTGCAAGGTACTAAAAAAAATCAGACCAATTTTTTTACACTTTTTTGCCCTAGTTCATGCATTTCACATGTCTAGACGTGAAATAAAAAATAATTTGGACAATATCTGACATATTTTGAAATTTGTCAAAAATCTGTCTTTTGTCCTGACCCCGGACCTTATGTGAAAACTAAAAAAAACTGAAAGGTACTAAAAAAAATCAAACCAATTTTTTTACACTTTTTTGCCCTAGTTCATGCATTTCACATGTCTAGAAGTGAAATAAAAAATGATTTGGACAATATCTGACATATTTTGAAATTTGTAAAAAATCTGTCTTTTGTCCTGACCCCGGACCTTATGTGAAAACTAAGAAAAACTGCAAGGTACTAAAAAAAAATCAAACCAATTTTTTCACACTTTCTTGCCCTAGTTCATGCATTTCACATGTCTAGAAGTGAAATAAAAAATGATTTGGACAATATCTGAGAGATTTTGAAATTTGTCAAAAATCTGTCTTTTATCCTGACCCCGGACCTTATGTGAAAACTAAGAAAAACTGAAAAGTACAAAAAAAAAATCAAACCAATTTTGTTAGACTTTTTTGCACTAGTTCATGCATTTCACATGTCTAGACGTGAAATAAAAAATAATTTGGACAAATATCTGACATATTTTGAAATTTGTCAAAATTCTGTCTTTTGTCCTGACCCCGGACCTTATGTGAAAACTAAGAAAAACTGCAAGGTACTAAAAAAAAATCAAACCAATTTTTTTACACTTTTTTGCCCTAGTTCATGCATTTCACATGTCTATAAGTGAAATAAAAAATGATTTGGACAATATCTGACATATTTTGAAATTTGTCAAAAATCTGTCTTTTGTCCTGACCCCGGACCTTATGTGAAAACTAAGAAAAACTGAAAAGTACTAAAAAAAAATCAAACCAATTTTGTTACACTTTTTTGCACTAGTTCATGCATTTCACATGTCTAGACGTGAAATAAAAAATAATTTGGACAATATCTGACATATTTTGAAATTTGTCAAAAATCTATCTTTTGTCCTGACCCCGGACCTTATGTGAAAACTAAAAAAAACTGAAAGGTACTAAAAAAAATCAAACCAATTTTTTTACACTTTTTTGCACTAGTTCATGCATTTCACATGTCTAGAAATTAAATAAAAAATGATTTGGACAATATCTGACAGATTTTGAAATTTGTCAAAAATCTGTCTTTTGTCCTGACCCCGGACCTTATGTGAAAACTAAGAAAAACTGAAAAGTACTAAAAAAAATCAGACCAATTTTGTTAGATTTTTTGCACTAGTTCATGCATTTCACATGTCTAGACGTGAAATAAAAAATAATTTTGACAATATCTGACATATTTTGAAATTTGTCAAAAATCTGTCTTTTGTCCTGACCCCGGACCTTATGTGAAAACTAAAAAAAACTGAAAGGTACTAAAAAAAATCAAACCAATTTTTTTACACTTTTTTGCACTAGTTCATGCATTTCACATGTCTAGACGTGAAATAAAAAATAATTTGGACAATATCTGACATATTTTGAAATTTGTCAAAAATCTGTCTTTTGTCCTGACCCCGGACCTTATGTGAAAACTAAGAAAAACTGAAAAGTACTAAAAAAAAATCAAACCAATTTTGTTACACTTTTTTGCACTAGTTCATGCATTTCACATGTCTAGACGTGAAATAAAAAATAATTTGGACAATATCTGACATATTTTGAAATTTGTCAAAAATCTATCTTTTGTCCTGACCCCGGACCTTATGTGAAAACTAAAAAAAACTGAAAGGTACTAAAAAAAATCAAACCAATTTTTTTACACTTTTTTGCCCTAGTTCATGCATTTCACATGTCTATAAGTGAAATAAAAAATGATTTGGACAATATCTGACATATTTTGAAATTTGTCAAAATTCTGTCTTTTGTCCTGACCCCGGACCTTATGTGAAAACTAAGAAAAACTGCAAGGTACTAAAAAAAAATCAAACCAATTTTTTTACACTTTTTTGCCCTAGTTCATGCATTTCACATGTCTAGAAGTGAAATAAAAAATGATTTGGACAATATCTGACATATTTTGAAATTTGTCAAAAATCTGTCTTTTGTCCTGACCCCGGACCTTATGTGAAAACTAAGAAAAACTGAAAGGTACTAAAAAAAATCAAACCAATTTTGTTACACTTTTTTGCCCTAGTTCATGCATTTCACATGTCTAGACGTGAAATAGAATATAATTTGGACAATATCTGACATATTTTGAAATTTGTCAAAAATCTGTCTTTTGTCCTGTCCCCGGACCTTATGTGAAAACTAAAAAAAACTGAAAGGTACTAAAAAAAATCAAACCAATTTTTTTACACTTTTTTGCCCTAGTTCATGCATTTCACGTGTCTATAAGTGAAATAAAAAATGATTTGGACAATATCTGACATATTTTGAAATTTGTCAAAATTTTGTCTTTTGTCCTGACCCCGGACCTTATGTGAAAACTAAGAAAAACTGCAAGGTACTAAAAAAAAATCAAACCAATTTTTTTACACTTTTTTGCCCTAGTTCATGCATTTCACATGTCTAGAAGTGAAATAAAAAATGATTTGGACAATATCTGACATATTTTGAAATTTGTAAAAATTCTGTCTTTTGTCCTGACCCCGGACCTTATGTGAAAACTAAGAAAAACTGAAAAGTACTAAAAAAAAATCAGACCAATTTTTTTTCACTTTTTTTGCCCTAGTTCATGCATTTCACATGTCTAGAAGTGAAATAAAAAATAATTTGGACAATATCTGAGAGATTTTGAAATCTGTCAAAAATCTGTCTTTTATCCTGACCCCGGACCTTATGTGAAAACTAAGAAAAACTGAAAAGTACAAAAAAAAAATCAAACCAATTTTGTTAGACTTTTTTGCACTAGTTCATGCATTTCACATGTCTAGAAGTGAAATAAAAAATGATTTGGACAATATCTGAGAGATTTTGAAATTTGTCAAAAATCTGTCTTTTATCCTGACCCCGGACCTTATGTGAAAACTAAGAAAAACTGAAAAGTACTAAAAAAAATCAGACCAATTTTGTTAGACTTTTTTGCACTAGTTCATGCATTTCACATGTCTAGACGTGAAATAAAAAATAATTTGGACAATATCTGACATATTTTGAAATTTGTCAAAATTCTGTCTTTTGTCCTGACCCCGGACCTTATGTGAAAACTAAGAAAAACTGAAAAGTACTAAAAAAAATCAGACCAATTTTTTTTCACTTTTTTTGCCCTAGTTCATGCATTTCACATGTCTAGAAATGAAATAAAAAATGATTTGGACAATATCTGACAGATTTTGAAATTTGTCAAAATTCTGTCTTTTGTCCTGACCCCGGACCTTATGTGAAAACTAAGAAAAACTGAAAAGTACTAAAAAAAATCAGACCAATTTTTTTTCACTTTTTTTGCCCTAGTTCATGCATTTCACATGTCTAGAAATGAAATAAAAAATGATTTGGACAATATCTGACAGATTTTGAAATTTGTCAAAAATCTGTCTTTTGTCCTGACCCCGGACCTTATGTGAAAACTAAGAAAAACTGAAAGGTACTAAAAAAAAATCAAACCAATTTTTTTACACTTTTTTGCCCTAGTTCATGCATTTCACATGTCTAGAAGTGAAATAAAAAATAATTTGGACAATATCTGAGAGATTTTGAAATTTGTCAAAAATCTGTCTTTTATCCTGACCCCGGACCTTATGTGAAAACTAAGAAAAACTGAAAAGTACTAAAAAAAAATCAAACCAATTTTGTTACACTTTTTTGCACTAGTTCATGCATTTCACATGTCTAGACGTGAAATAAAAAATAATTTGGACAATATCTGACATATTTTGAAATTTGTCAAAAATCTATCTTTTGTCCTGACCCCGGACCTTATGTGAAAACTAAAAAAAACTGAAAGGTACTAAAAAAAATCAAACCAATTTTTTCACACTTTCTTGCCCTAGTTCATGCATTTCACATGTCTAGAAATTAAATAAAAAATGATTTGGACAATATCTGACAGATTTTGAAATTTGTCAGAAATCTGTATTTTGTCCTGACCCCGGACCTTATGTGAAAACTAAGAAAAACTGAAAAGTACTAAAAAAAATCAGACCAATTTTTTTTCACTTTTTTTGCCCTAGTTCATGCATTTCACATGTCTAGAAATGAAATAAAAAATTATTTGGACAATATCTGACAGATTTTGAAATTTGTCAAAAATCTGTCTTTTGTCCTGACCCCGGACCTTATGTGAAAACTAAGAAAAACTGAAAAGTACTAAAAAAAATCAGACCAATTTTTTTTCACTTTTTTTGCCCTAGTTCATGCATTTCACATGTCTAGAAATGAAATAAAAAATGATTTGGACAATATCTGACAGATTTTGAAATTTGTCAAAAATCTGTCTTTTGTCCTGACCCCGGACCTTATGTGAAAACTAAGAAAAACTGAAAGGTACTAAAAAAAATCAAACCAATATTTTTACACTTTTTTGCACAAGTTCATGCATTTCACATGTCTAGAAGTGAAATAAAAAATGATTTGGACAATATCTGAGAGATTTTGAAATTTGTCAAAAATCTGTCTTTTATCCTGACCCCGGACCTTATGTGAAAACTAAGAAAAACTGAAAAGTACTAAAAAAAATCAAACCAATTTTGTTACACTTTTTTGCACTAGTTCATGCATTTCACATGTCTAGAAATTAAATAAACAATGATTTGGACAATATCTGACATATTTTGAAATTTTTAAAAAATCTGTCTTTTGTCCTTACCCCAGACCTTATGTGAAAACTAAGAAAAACTGAAAAGTACTAAAAAAAATCAGACCAATTTTTTTTCACTTTTTTTGCCCTAGTTCATGCATTTCACATGTCTAGAAATTAAATAAAAAATGATTTGGACAATATCTGACAGATTTTGAAATTTGTCAAAAATCTGTCTTTTGTCCTGACCCCGGACCTTATGTGAAAACTAAGAAAAACTGAAAAGTACTAAAAAAAATCACACCAATTTTTTTACACTTTTTTGCACTTGTTCGTGCATTTCACATGTCTAGACGTGAAATAAAAAATAATTTGGACAATATCTGACATATTTTGAAATTTGTCAAAAATCTGTCTTTTGTCCTGACCCCGGACCTTGTGAGAAAACTAAGAAAAACTGAAAGGTACTAAAAAAAATCAAACCAATTTTGTTACACTTTTTTGCACTTGTTCGTGCATTTCACATGTCTAGACGTGAAATTAAAAATAATTTGGACAATATCTGACATATTTTGAAATTTGTCAAAAATCTGTCTTTTGTCCTGACCCCGGACCTTGTGTGAAAACTAAAAAAAACTGAAAGGTACTAAAACAAATCAAACCAATTTTGTTACACTTTTTTGCACTTGTTCGTGCATTTCACATGTCTAGACGTGAAATAAAAAATTATTTGGACAATATCTGACATATTTTGAAATTTGTCAAAAATCTGTCTTTTGTCCTGACCCCGGACCTTGTGTGAAAACTAAGAAAAACTGAAAGGTACTAAAAAAAATCAAACCAATTTTGTTACACTTTTTTGCACTTGTTCGTGCATTTCACATGTCTAGAAGTGAAATAAAAAATGATTTGGACAATATCTGACAGATTTTGAAATTTGTCAAGAATCTGTCTTTTGTCCTGACACCGGACCTTATGTGAAAACTAAGAAAAACTGAAAGGTACTAAAAAAAATCAAACCAATTTTGTTACACTTTTTTGCACTTGTTCGTGCATTTCACATGTCTAGACGTGAAATAAAAAATGATTTGGACAATATCTGACAGATTTAGAATTTTGTCAAAAATCTGTCTTTTGTCCTGACCCCGGACCTTATGTGAAAACTAAGAAAAACTGAAAGGTACTAAAAAAAACCAAACCAATTTTGATAAACTTTTTTGCATTAGTTCATGCATTTCACATGTCTAGAAGTGAAATAAAAAATAATTTGGACAATATCTGACATATTTTGAAATTTGTCAAAAATCTTTCTTTTGTCCTGACCCCGGACCTTGTGAGAAAACTAAGAAAAACTGAAAGGTACTAAAAAAAATCAAACCAATTTTGTTACACTTTTTAGCACTTGTTCGTGCATTTCACATGTCTAGACGTGAAATTAAAAATAATTTGGACAATATCTGACATATTTTGAAATTTGTCAAAAATCTTTCTTTTGTCCTGACCCCGGACCTTGTGAGAAAACTAAGAAAAACTGAAAGGTACTAAAAAAAATCAAACCAATTTTGTTACACTTTTTAGCACTTGTTCGTGCATTTCACATGTCTAGACGTGAAATTAAAAATAATTTGGACAATATCTGACATATTTTGAAATTTGTCAAAAATCTGTCTTTTGTCCTGACCCCGGACCTTGTGTGAAAACTAAGAAAAACTGAAAAGTACTAAAAAAAATCAAACCAATTTTTTTACACTTTTTTGCCCTAGTTCATGCATTTCACATGTCTAGAAGTGAAATAAAAAATGATTTGGACAATATCTGACAGATTTTGAATTTTGTCAAAAATCTGTCTTTTGTCCTGACCCCGGACCTTATGTGAAAACTAAGAAAAACTGAAAAGTACTAAAAAAAATCAGACCAATTTTTTTTCACTTTTTTTGCCCTAGTTCATGCATTTCACATGTCTAGAAGTGAAATAAAAAATAATTTGGACAATATCTGACAGATTTTGAAATTTGTCAAAAATCTGTCTTTTGTCCTGACCCCGGACCTTATGTGAAAACTAAGAAAAACTGAAAAGTAGTAAATAAAATCAAACCAATTTTGTTACACTTTTTTGCACTACTTCATGCATTTCACATGTTTAGAAGTGAAATAAAAAATAATTTGGACAATATCTGACATATTTTGAAATTTGTCAAAAATCTGTCTTTTGTCCTGACCCCGGACCTTGTGAGAAAACTAAGAAAAACTGAAAGGTACTAAAAAAAATCAAACCAATTTTGTTACACTTTTTTGCACTTGTTCGTGCATTTCACATGTCTAGACGTGAAATAAAAAATAATTTGGACAATATCTGACATATTTTGAAATTTGTCAAAAATCTGTCTTTTGTCCTGACCCCGGACCTTGTGAGAAAACTAAGAAAAACTGAAAGGTACTAAAAAAAATCAAACCAATTTTGTTACACTTTTTTGCACTTGTTCGTGCATTTCACATGTCTAGACGTGAAATTAAAAATAATTTGGACAATATCTGACATATTTTGAAATTTGTCAAAAATCTGTCTTTTGTCCTGACCCCGGACCTTGTGTGAAAACTAAAAAAAACTGAAAGGTACTAAAACAAATCAAACCAATTTTTTTACACTTTTTTGCCCTAGTTCATGCATTTCACATGTCTAGAAGTGAAATAAAAAATGATTTGGACAATATCTGACAGATTTTGAATTTTGTCAAAAATCTGTCTTTTGTCCTGACCCCGGACCTTATGTGAAAACTAAGAAAAACTGAAAAGTACTAAAAAAAATCAGACCAATTTTTTTTCACTTTTTTTGCCCTAGTTCATGCATTTCACATGTCTAGAAGTGAAATAAAAAATAATTTGGACAATATCTGACAGATTTTGAAATTTGTCAAAAATCTGTCTTTTGTCCTGACCCCGGACCTTATGTGAAAACTAAGAAAAACTGAAAGGTACTAAAAAAAATCAAACCAATATATTTACACTTTTTTGCCCTAGTTCATGCATTTCACATGTCTAGAAGTGAAATAAAAAATGATTTGGACAATATCTGACATATTTTGAAATTTGTAAAAAATCTGTCTTTTGTCCTGACCCCGGACCTTATGTGAAAACTAAGAAAAACTGAAAAGTACTAAAAAAAATCAGACCAATTTTTTTTCACTTTTTTTGCCCTAGTTCATGCATTTCACATGTCTAGAAATGAAATAAAAAATGATTTGGACAATATCTGACAGATTTTGAAATTTGTCAAAAATCTGTCTTTTGTCCTGACCCCGGATCTTATGTGAAAACTAAAAAAAACTGAAAGGTACTAAAAAAAATCAAACCAATTTTTTTACACTTTTTTTGCCCTAGTTCATGCATTTCACATGTCTAGACGTGAAATAAAAAATAATTTGGACAATATCTGACAGATTTTGAAATTTGTCAAAAATCTGTCTTTTGTCCTGACCCCGGACCTTATGTGAAAACTAAGAAAAACTGAAAAGTACTAAAAAAAATCAGACCAATTTTGTTAGACTTTTTTGCACTAGTTCATGCATTTCACATGTCTAGACGTGAAATAAAAAATAATTTGGACAATATCTGACATATTTTGAAATTTCTCAAAAATCTGTCTTTTGTCCTGACCCCGGACCTTATGTGAAAACTAAAAAAAACTGAAAGGTACTAAAAAAAATCAAACCAATTTTTTTACACTTTTTTGCCCTAGTTCATGCATTTCACATGTCTATAAGTGAAATAAAAAATGATTTGGACAATATCTGACATATTTTGAAATTTGTCAAAATTCTGTCGTTTGTCCTGACCCCGGACCTTATGTGAAAACTAAGAAAAACTGCAAGGTACTAAAAAAAAATCAAACCAATTTTTTTACACTTTTTTGCCCTAGTTCATGCATTTCACATGTCTAGAAGTGAAATAAAAAATGATTTGGACAATATCTGACATATTTTGAAATTTGTCAAAAATCTGTCTTTTGTCCTGACCCCGGACCTTATGTGAAAACTAAGAAAAACTGCAAGGTACTAAAAAAAAATCAAACCAATTTTTTCACACTTTCTTGCCCTAGTTCATGCATTTCACATGTCTAGAAATTAAATAAAAAATGATTTGGACAATATCTGACAGATTTTGAAATTTGTCAAAAATCTGTATTTTGTCCTGACCCCGGACCATATGTGAAAACTAAGAAAAACTGAAAAGTACTAAAAAAAATCAGACCAATTTTGTTAGACTTTTTTGCCCTAGTTCATGCATTTCACATGTCTAGAAGTGAAATAAAAAATGATTTGGACAATATCTGACATATTTTGAAATTTGTCAAAAATCTGTCTTTTGTCCTGACCCCGGACCTTATGTGAAAACTAAGAAAAACTGCAAGGTACTAAAAAAAAATCAAACCAATTTTTTCACACTTTCTTGCCCTAGTTCATGCATTTCACATGTCTAGAAATTAAATAAAAAATGATTTGGACAATATCTGACAGATTTTGAAATTTGTCAGAAATCTGTATTTTGTCCTGACCCCGGACCTTATGTGAAAACTAAGAAAAACTGAAAAGTACTAAAAAAAATCAAACCAATTTTGTTACACTTTTTTGCACTAGTTCATGCATTTCACATGTCTAGAAATTAAATAAAAAATGATTTGGACAATATCTGACAGATTTAGAAATTTGTCAAAAATCTGTCTTTTGTCCTGACCCCGGACCATATGTGAAAACTAAGAAAAACTGAAAAGTACTAAAAAAAATCAGACCAATTTTGTTAGACTTTTTTGCACTAGTTCATGCATTTCACATGTCTAGACGTGAAATAAAAAATAATTTGGACAATATCTGACATATTTTGAAATTTGTCAAAAATCTGTCTTTTGTCCTGACCCCGGACCTTATGTGAAAACTAAAAAAAACTGAAAGGTACTAAAAAAAATCAAACCAATTTTTTTACACTTTTTTGCCCTAGTTCATGCATTTCACATGTCTATAAGTGAAATAAAAAATGATTTGGACAATATCTGACAGATTTTGAAATTTGTAAAAATTCTGTCTTTTGTCCTGACCCCGGACCTTATGTGAAAACTAAGAAAAACTGCGAGGTACTAAAAAAAAATCAAACCAATTTTTTCACACTTTCTTGCCCTAGTTCATGCATTTCACATGTCTAGAAATTAAATAAAAAATGATTTGGACAATATCTGACAGATTTTGAAATTTGTCAGAAATCTGTATTTTGTCCTGACCCCGGACCTTATGTGAAAACTAAGAAAAACTGAAAAGTACTAAAAAAAATCAGACCAATTTTTTTTCACTTTTTTTGCCCTAGTTCATGCATTTCACATGTCTAGAAATGAAATAAAAAATTATTTGGACAATATCTGACAGATTTTGAAATTTGTCAAAAATCTGTCTTTTGTCCTGACCCCGGACCTTATGTGAAAACTAAGAAAAACTGAAAAGTACTAAAAAAAATCAGACCAATTTTTTTTCACTTTTTTTGCCCTAGTTCATGCATTTCACATGTCTAGAAATGAAATAAAAAATGATTTGGACAATATCTGACAGATTTTGAAATTTGTCAAAAATCTGTCTTTTGTCCTGACCCCGGACCTTATGTGAAAACTAAGAAAAACTGAAAGGTACTAAAAAAAATCAAACCAATATTTTTACACTTTTTTGCACAAGTTCATGCATTTCACATGTCTAGAAGTGAAATAAAAAATGATTTGGACAATATCTGAGAGATTTTGAAATTTGTCAAAAATCTGTCTTTTATCCTGACCCCGGACCTTATGTGAAAACTAAGAAAAACTGAAAAGTACTAAAAAAAATCAAACCAATTTTGTTACACTTTTTTGCACTAGTTCATGCATTTCACATGTCTAGAAATTAAATAAACAATGATTTGGACAATATCTGACATATTTTGAAATTTTTAAAAAATCTGTCTTTTGTCCTTACCCCAGACCTTATGTGAAAACTAAGAAAAACTGAAAAGTACTAAAAAAAATCAGACCAATTTTTTTTCACTTTGTTTGCCCTAGTTCATGCATTTCACATGTCTAGAAATTAAATAAAAAATGATTTGGACAATATCTGACAGATTTTGAAATTTGTCAAAAATCTGTCTTTTGTCCTGACCCCGGACCTTATGTGAAAACTAAGAAAAACTGAAAAGTACTAAAAAAAATCACACCAATTTTTTTACACTTTTTTGCACTTGTTCGTGCATTTCACATGTCTAGACGTGAAATAAAAAATTATTTGGACAATATCTGACATATTTTGAAATTTGTCAAAAATCTGTCTTTTGTCCTGACCCCGGACCTTGTGTGAAAACTAAGAAAAACTGAAAGGTACTAAAAAAAATCAAACCAATTTTGTTACACTTTTTTGCCCTAGTTCATGCATTTCACATGTCTAGAAGTGAAATAAAAATGATTTGGACAATAACTGACAGATTTTGAAATTTGTCAAAAATCTGTCTTTTGTCCTGACCCCGGACCTTGTGAGAAAACTAAGAAAAACTGAAAGGTACTAAAAAAAATCAAACCAATTTTTTTACACTTTTTTGCCCTAGTTCATGCATTTCACATGTCTAGAAGTGAAATAAAAAATGATTTGGACAATATCTGACAGATTTTGAATTTTGTCAAAAATCTGTCTTTTGTCCTGACCCCGGACCTTATGTGAAAACTAAGAAAAACTGAAAAGTACTAAAAAAAATCAGACCAATTTTTTTTCACTTTTTTTGCCCTAGTTCATGCATTTCACATGTCTAGAAGTGAAATAAAAAATAATTTGGACAATATCTGACAGATTTTGAAATTTGTCAAAAATCTGTCTTTTGTCCTGACCCCGGACCTTATGTGAAAACTAAGAAAAACTGAAAAGTAGTAAATAAAATCAAACCAATTTTGTTACACTTTTTTGCACTACTTCATGCATTTCACATGTTTAGAAGTGAAATAAAAAATAATTTGGACAATATCTGACATATTTTGAAATTTGTCAAAAATCTGTCTTTTGTCCTGACCCCGGACCTTGTGAGAAAACTAAGAAAAACTGAAAGGTACTAAAAAAAATCAAACCAATTTTGTTACACTTTTTTGCACTTGTTCGTGCATTTCACATGTCTAGACGTGAAATTAAAAATAATTTGGACAATATCTGACATATTTTGAAATTTGTCAAAAATCTGTCTTTTGTCCTGACCCCGGACCTTGTGTGAAAACTAAAAAAAACTGAAAGGTACTAAAACAAATCAAACCAATTTTGTTACACTTTTTTGCACTTGTTCGTGCATTTCACATGTCTAGACGTGAAATAAAAAATTATTTGGACAATATCTGACATATTTTGAAATTTGTCAAAAATCTGTCTTTTGTCCTGACCCCGGACCTTGTGTGAAAACTAAGAAAAACTGAAAGGTACTAAAAAAAATCAAACCAATTTTGTTACACTTTTTTGCCCTAGTTCATGCATTTCACATGTCTAGAAGTGAAATAAAAATGATTTGGACAATAACTGACAGATTTTGAAATTTGTCAAAAATCTGTCTTTTGTCCTGACCCCGGACCTTGTGAGAAAACTAAGAAAAACTGAAAGGTACTAAAAAAAATCAAACCAATTTTGTTACACTTTTTTGCACTTGTTCGTGCATTTCACATGTCTAGAAGTGAAATAAAAAATGATTTGGACAATATCTGACAGATTTTGAAATTTGTCAAGAATCTGTCTTTTGTCCTGACACCGGACCTTATGTGAAAACTAAGAAAAACTGAAAGGTACTAAAAAAAACCAAACCAATTTTGATAAACTTTTTTGCATTAGTTCATGCATTTCACATGTCTAGAAGTGAAATAAAAAATAATTTGGACAATATCTGACATATTTTGAAATTTGTCAAAAATCTTTCTTTTGTCCTGACCCCGGACCTTGTGAGAAAACTAAGAAAAACTGAAAGGTACTAAAAAAAATCAAACCAATTTTGTTACACTTTTTAGCACTTGTTCGTGCATTTCACATGTCTAGACGTGAAATTAAAAATAATTTGGACAATATCTGACATATTTTGAAATTTGTCAAAAATCTTTCTTTTGTCCTGACCCCGGACCTTGTGAGAAAACTAAGAAAAACTGAAAGGTACTAAAAAAAATCAAACCAATTTTGTTACACTTTTTAGCACTTGTTCGTGCATTTCACATGTCTAGACGTGAAATTAAAAATAATTTGGACAATATCTGACATATTTTGAAATTTGTCAAAAATCTGTCTTTTGTCCTGACCCCGGACCTTGTGTGAAAACTAAGAAAAACTGAAAAGTACTAAAAAAAATCAAACCAATTTTTTTACACTTTTTTGCCCTAGTTCATGCATTTCACATGTCTAGAAGTGAAATAAAAAATGATTTGGACAATATCTGACAGATTTTGAATTTTGTCAAAAATCTGTCTTTTGTCCTGACCCCGGACCTTATGTGAAAACTAAGAAAAACTGAAAAGTACTAAAAAAAATCAGACCAATTTTTTTTCACTTTTTTTGCCCTAGTTCATGCATTTCACATGTCTAGAAGTGAAATAAAAAATAATTTGGACAATATCTGACAGATTTTGAAATTTGTCAAAAATCTGTCTTTTGTCCTGACCCCGGACCTTATGTGAAAACTAAGAAAAACTGAAAAGTAGTAAATAAAATCAAACCAATTTTGTTACACTTTTTTGCACTACTTCATGCATTTCACATGTTTAGAAGTGAAATAAAAAATAATTTGGACAATATCTGACATATTTTGAAATTTGTCAAAAATCTGTCTTTTGTCCTGACCCCGGACCTTGTGAGAAAACTAAGAAAAACTGAAAGGTACTAAAAAAAATCAAACCAATTTTGTTACACTTTTTTGCACTTGTTCGTGCATTTCACATGTCTAGACGTGAAATAAAAAATAATTTGGACAATATCTGACATATTTTGAAATTTGTCAAAAATCTGTCTTTTGTCCTGACCCCGGACCTTGTGAGAAAACTAAGAAAAACTGAAAGGTACTAAAAAAAATCAAACCAATTTTGTTACACTTTTTTGCACTTGTTCGTGCATTTCACATGTCTAGACGTGAAATTAAAAATAATTTGGACAATATCTGACATATTTTGAAATTTGTCAAAAATCTGTCTTTTGTCCTGACCCCGGACCTTGTGTGAAAACTAAAAAAAACTGAAAGGTACTAAAACAAATCAAACCAATTTTTTTACACTTTTTTGCCCTAGTTCATGCATTTCACATGTCTAGAAGTGAAATAAAAAATGATTTGGACAATATCTGACAGATTTTGAATTTTGTCAAAAATCTGTCTTTTGTCCTGACCCCGGACCTTATGTGAAAACTAAGAAAAACTGAAAAGTACTAAAAAAAATCAGACCAATTTTTTTTCACTTTTTTTGCCCTAGTTCATGCATTTCACATGTCTAGAAGTGAAATAAAAAATAATTTGGACAATATCTGACAGATTTTGAAATTTGTCAAAAATCTGTCTTTTGTCCTGACCCCGGACCTTATGTGAAAACTAAGAAAAACTGAAAAGTAGTAAATAAAATCAAACCAATTTTGTTACACTTTTTTGCACTACTTCATGCATTTCACATGTTTAGAAGTGAAATAAAAAATAATTTGGACAATATCTGACATATTTTGAAATTTGTCAAAAATCTGTCTTTTGTCCTGACCCCGGACCTTGTGAGAAAACTAAGAAAAACTGAAAGGTACTAAAAAAAATCAAACCAATTTTGTTACACTTTTTTGCACTTGTTCGTGCATTTCACATGTCTAGACGTGAAATAAAAAATAATTTGGACAATATCTGACATATTTTGAAATTTGTCAAAAATCTGTCTTTTGTCCTGACCCCGGACCTTGTGAGAAAACTAAGAAAAACTGAAAGGTACTAAAAAAAATCAAACCAATTTTGTTACACTTTTTTGCACTTGTTCGTGCATTTCACATGTCTAGACGTGAAATTAAAAATAATTTGGACAATATCTGACATATTTTGAAATTTGTCAAAAATCTGTCTTTTGTCCTGACCCCGGACCTTGTGTGAAAACTAAAAAAAACTGAAAGGTACTAAAACAAATCAAACCAATTTTTTTACACTTTTTTGCCCTAGTTCATGCATTTCACATGTCTAGAAGTGAAATAAAAAATGATTTGGACAATATCTGACAGATTTTGAATTTTGTCAAAAATCTGTCTTTTGTCCTGACCCCGGACCTTATGTGAAAACTAAGAAAAACTGAAAAGTACTAAAAAAAATCAGACCAATTTTTTTTCACTTTTTTTGCCCTAGTTCATGCATTTCACATGTCTAGAAGTGAAATAAAAAATAATTTGGACAATATCTGACAGATTTTGAAATTTGTCAAAAATCTGTCTTTTGTCCTGACCCCGGACCTTATGTGAAAACTAAGAAAAACTGAAAAGTAGTAAATAAAATCAAACCAATTTTGTTACACTTTTTTGCACTACTTCATGCATTTCACATGTTTAGAAGTGAAATAAAAAATAATTTGGACAATATCTGACATATTTTGAAATTTGTCAAAAATCTGTCTTTTGTCCTGACCCCGGACCTTGTGAGAAAACTAAGAAAAACTGAAAGGTACTAAAAAAAATCAAACCAATTTTGTTACACTTTTTTGCACTTGTTCGTGCATTTCACATGTCTAGACGTGAAATAAAAAATAATTTGGACAATATCTGACATATTTTGAAATTTGTCAAAAATCTGTCTTTTGTCCTGACCCCGGACCTTGTGAGAAAACTAAGAAAAACTGAAAGGTACTAAAAAAAATCAAACCAATTTTGTTACACTTTTTTGCACTTGTTCGTGCATTTCACATGTCTAGACGTGAAATTAAAAATAATTTGGACAATATCTGACATATTTTGAAATTTGTCAAAAATCTGTCTTTTGTCCTGACCCCGGACCTTGTGTGAAAACTAAAAAAAACTGAAAGGTACTAAAACAAATCAAACCAATTTTGTTACACTTTTTTGCACTTGTTCGTGCATTTCACATGTCTAGACGTGAAATAAAAAATTATTTGGACAATATCTGACATATTTTGAAATTTGTCAAAAATCTGTCTTTTGTCCTGACCCCGGACCTTATGTGAAAACTAAGAAAAACTGAAAAGTACTAAAAAAAATCACACCAATTTTTTTACACTTTTTTGCACTTGTTCGTGCATTTCACATGTCTAGACGTGAAATAAAAAATTATTTGGACAATATCTGACATATTTTGAAATTTGTCAAAAATCTGTCTTTTGTCCTGACCCCGGACCTTGTGTGAAAACTAAGAAAAACTGAAAGGTACTAAAAAAAAATCAAACCAATTTTGTTACACTTTTTTGCCCTAGTTCATGCATTTCACATGTCTAGAAGTGAAATAAAAATGATTTGGACAATAACTGACAGATTTTGAAATTTGTCAAAAATCTGTCTTTTGTCCTGACCCCGGACCTTGTGAGAAAACTAAGAAAAACTGAAAGGTACTAAAAAAAATCAAACCAATTTTGTTACACTTTTTTGCACTTGTTCGTGCATTTCACATGTCTAGAAGTGAAATAAAAAATGATTTGGACAATATCTGACAGATTTTGAAATTTGTCAAGAATCTGTCTTTTGTCCTGACACCGGACCTTATGTGAAAACTAAGAAAAACTGAAAGGTACTAAAAAAAATCAAACCAATTTTGTTACACTTTTTTGCACTTGTTCGTGCATTTCACATGTCTAGACGTGAAATAAAAAATGATTTGGACAATATCTGACAGATTTTGAATTTTGTCAAAAATCTGTCTTTTGTCCTGACCCCGGACCTTATGTGAAAACTAAGAAAAACTGAAAGGTACTAAAAAAAACCAAACCAATTTTGATAAACTTTTTTGCATTAGTTCATGCATTTCACATGTCTAGAAGTGAAATAAAAAATAATTTGGACAATATCTGACATATTTTGAAATTTGTCAAAAATCTTTCTTTTGTCCTGACCCCGGACCTTGTGAGAAAACTAAGAAAAACTGAAAGGTACTAAAAAAAATCAAACCAATTTTGTTACACTTTTTAGCACTTGTTCGTGCATTTCACATGTCTAGACGTGAAATTAAAAATAATTTGGACAATATCTGACATATTTTGAAATTTGTCAAAAATCTTTCTTTTGTCCTGACCCCGGACCTTGTGAGAAAACTAAGAAAAACTGAAAGGTACTAAAAAAAATCAAACCAATTTTGTTACACTTTTTTGCACTTGTTCGTGCATTTCACATGTCTAGACGTGAAATTAAAAATAATTTGGACAATATCTGACATATTTTGAAATTTGTCAAAAATCTGTCTTTTGTCCTGACCCCGGACCTTGTGTGAAAACTAAAAAAAACTGAAAGGTACTAAAACAAATCAAACCAATTTTGTTACACTTTTTTGCACTTGTTCGTGCATTTCACATGTCTAGACGTGAAATAAAAAATTATTTGGACAATATCTGACATATTTTGAAATTTGTCAAAAATCTGTCTTTTGTCCTGACCCCGGACCTTATGTGAAAACTAAGAAAAACTGAAAAGTACTAAAAAAAATCACACCAATTTTTTTACACTTTTTTGCACTTGTTCGTGCATTTCACATGTCTAGACGTGAAATAAAAAATTATTTGGACAATATCTGACATATTTTGAAATTTGTCAAAAATCTGTCTTTTGTCCTGACCCCGGACCTTGTGTGAAAACTAAGAAAAACTGAAAGGTACTAAAAAAAATCAAACCAATTTTGTTACACTTTTTTGCCCTAGTTCATGCATTTCACATGTCTAGAAGTGAAATAAAAATGATTTGGACAATAACTGACAGATTTTGAAATTTGTCAAAAATCTGTCTTTTGTCCTGACCCCGGACCTTGTGAGAAAACTAAGAAAAACTGAAAGGTACTAAAAAAAATCAAACCAATTTTTTTACACTTTTTTGCCCTAGTTCATGCATTTCACATGTCTAGAAGTGAAATAAAAAATGATTTGGACAATATCTGACAGATTTTGAATTTTGTCAAAAATCTGTCTTTTGTCCTGACCCCGGACCTTATGTGAAAACTAAGGAAAACTGAAAAGTACTAAAAAAAATCAGACCAATTTTTTTTCACTTTTTTTGCCCTAGTTCATGCATTTCACATGTCTAGAAGTGAAATAAAAAATAATTTGGACAATATCTGACAGATTTTGAAATTTGTCAGAAATCTGTATTTTGTCCTGACCCCGGACCTTATGTGAAAACTAAGAAAATCTGAAAAGTACTAAAAAAAATCAAACCAATTTTGTTACACTTTTTTGCACTAGTTCATGCATTTCACATGTCTAGAAATTAAATAAAAAATGATTTGGACAATATCTGACAGATTTTGAAATTTGTCAAAAATCTGTCTTTTGTCCTGACCCCGGACCTTATGTGAAAACTAAGAAAAACTGAAAAGTACTAAAAAAAATCACACCAATTTTTTTACACTTTTTTGCACTTGTTCGTGCATTTCACATGTCTAGAAGTGAAATAAAAAATAATTTGGACAATATCTGACATATTTTGAAATTTGTCAAAAATCTGTCTTTTGTCCTGACCCCGGACCTTATGTGAAAACTAAGAAAAACTGAAAGGTACTAAAAAAAACCAAACCAATTTTGATAAACTTTTTTGCATTAGTTCATGCATTTCACATGTCTAGAAGTGAAATAAAAAATAATTTGGACAATATCTGACATATTTTGAAATTTGTCAAAAATCTTTCTTTTGTCCTGACCCCGGACCTTGTGAGAAAACTAAGAAAAACTGAAAGGTACTAAAAAAAATCAAACCAATTTTGTTACACTTTTTAGCACTTGTTCGTGCATTTCACATGTCTAGACGTGAAATTAAAAATAATTTGGACAATATCTGACATATTTTGAAATTTGTCAAAAATCTGTCTTTTGTCCTGACCCCGGACCTTGTGTGAAAACTAAGAAAAACTGAAAAGTACTAAAAAAAATCAAACCAATTTTTTTACACTTTTTTGCCCTAGTTCATGCATTTCACATGTCTAGAAGTGAAATAAAAAATGATTTGGACAATATCTGACAGATTTTGAATTTTGTCAAAAATCTGTCTTTTGTCCTGACCCCGGACCTTATGTGAAAACTAAGAAAAACTGAAAAGTACTAAAAAAAATCAGACCAATTTTTTTTCACTTTTTTTGCCCTAGTTCATGCATTTCACATGTCTAGAAGTGAAATAAAAAATAATTTGGACAATATCTGACAGATTTTGAAATTTGTCAAAAATCTGTCTTTTGTCCTGACCCCGGACCTTATGTGAAAACTAAGAAAAACTGAAAAGTACTAAAAAAAATCACACCAATTTTTTTACACTTTTTTGCACTTGTTCGTGCATTTCACATGTCTAGACGTGAAATAAAAAATTATTTGGACAATATCTGACATATTTTGAAATTTGTCAAAAATCTGTCTTTTGTCCTGACCCCGGACCTTGTGTGAAAACTAAGAAAAACTGAAAGGTACTAAAAAAAATCAAACCAATTTTGTTACACTTTTTTGCCCTAGTTCATGCATTTCACATGTCTAGAAGTGAAATAAAAATGATTTGGACAATAACTGACAGATTTTGAAATTTGTCAAAAATCTGTCTTTTGTCCTGACCCCGGACCTTGTGAGAAAACTAAGAAAAACTGAAAGGTACTAAAAAAAATCAAACCAATTTTTTTACACTTTTTTGCCCTAGTTCATGCATTTCACATGTCTAGAAGTGAAATAAAAAATGATTTGGACAATATCTGACAGATTTTGAATTTTGTCAAAAATCTGTCTTTTGTCCTGACCCCGGACCTTATGTGAAAACTAAGAAAAACTGAAAAGTACTAAAAAAAATCAGACCAATTTTTTTTCACTTTTTTTGCCCTAGTTCATGCATTTCACATGTCTAGAAGTGAAATAAAAAATAATTTGGACAATATCTGACAGATTTTGAAATTTGTCAAAAATCTGTCTTTTGTCCTGACCCCGGACCTTATGTGAAAACTAAGAAAAACTGAAAAGTAGTAAATAAAATCAAACCAATTTTGTTACACTTTTTTGCACTACTTCATGCATTTCACATGTTTAGAAGTGAAATAAAAAATAATTTGGACAATATCTGACATATTTTGAAATTTGTCAAAAATCTGTCTTTTGTCCTGACCCCGGACCTTGTGAGAAAACTAAGAAAAACTGAAAGGTACTAAAAAAAATCAAACCAATTTTGTTACACTTTTTTGCACTTGTTCGTGCATTTCACATGTCTAGACGTGAAATAAAAAATAATTTGGACAATATCTGACATATTTTGAAATTTGTCAAAAATCTGTCTTTTGTCCTGACCCCGGACCTTGTGAGAAAACTAAGAAAAACTGAAAGGTACTAAAAAAAATCAAACCAATTTTGTTACACTTTTTTGCACTTGTTCGTGCATTTCACATGTCTAGACGTGAAATTAAAAATAATTTGGACAATATCTGACATATTTTGAAATTTGTCAAAAATCTGTCTTTTGTCCTGACCCCGGACCTTGTGTGAAAACTAAAAAAAACTGAAAGGTACTAAAACAAATCAAACCAATTTTGTTACACTTTTTTGCACTTGTTCGTGCATTTCACATGTCTAGACGTGAAATAAAAAATTATTTGGACAATATCTGACAGATTTTGAATTTTGTCAAAAATCTGTCTTTTGTCCTGACCCCGGACCTTATGTGAAAACTAAGGAAAACTGAAAAGTACTAAAAAAAATCAGACCAATTTTTTTTCACTTTTTTTGCCCTAGTTCATGCATTTCACATGTCTAGAAGTGAAATAAAAAATAATTTGGACAATATCTGACAGATTTTGAAATTTGTCAGAAATCTGTATTTTGTCCTGACCCCGGACCTTATGTGAAAACTAAGAAAATCTGAAAAGTACTAAAAAAAATCAAACCAATTTTGTTACACTTTTTTGCACTAGTTCATGCATTTCACATGTCTAGAAATTAAATAAAAAATGATTTGGACAATATCTGACAGATTTTGAAATTTGTCAAAAATCTGTCTTTTGTCCTGACCCCGGACCTTGTGATAAAAACTAAGAAAAACTGAAAGGTACTAAAAAAAATCAAACCAATTTTTTTACACTTTTTTGCCCTAGTTCATGCATTTCACATGTCTAGAAGTGAAATAAAAAATGATTTGGACAATATCTGACAGATTTTGAATTTTGTCAAAAATCTGTCTTTTGTCCTGACCCCGGACCTTATGTGAAAACTAAGAAAAACTGAAAAGTACTAAAAAAAATCAGACCAATTTTTTTTCACTTTTTTTGCCCTAGTTCATGCATTTCACATGTCTAGAAGTGAAATAAAAAATAATTTGGACAATATCTGACAGATTTTGAAATTTGTCAAAAATCTGTCTTTTGTCCTGACCCCGGACCTTATGTGAAAACTAAGAAAAACTGAAAAGTAGTAAATAAAATCAAACCAATTTTGTTACACTTTTTTGCACTACTTCATGCATTTCACATGTTTAGAAGTGAAATAAAAAATAATTTGGACAATATCTGACATATTTTGAAATTTGTCAAAAATCTGTCTTTTGTCCTGACCCCGGACCTTGTGAGAAAACTAAGAAAAACTGAAAGGTACTAAAAAAAATCAAACCAATTTTGTTACACTTTTTTGCACTTGTTCGTGCATTTCACATGTCTAGACGTGAAATAAAAAATAATTTGGACAATATCTGACATATTTTGAAATTTGTCAAAAATCTGTCTTTTGTCCTGACCCCGGACCTTGTGAGAAAACTAAGAAAAACTGAAAGGTACTAAAAAAAATCAAACCAATTTTGTTACACTTTTTTGCACTTGTTCGTGCATTTCACATGTCTAGACGTGAAATTAAAAATAATTTGGACAATATCTGACATATTTTGAAATTTGTCAAAAATCTGTCTTTTGTCCTGACCCCGGACCTTGTGTGAAAACTAAAAAAAACTGAAAGGTACTAAAACAAATCAAACCAATTTTGTTACACTTTTTTGCACTTGTTCGTGCATTTCACATGTCTAGACGTGAAATAAAAAATTATTTGGACAATATCTGACAGATTTTGAATTTTGTCAAAAATCTGTCTTTTGTCCTGACCCCGGACCTTATGTGAAAACTAAGGAAAACTGAAAAGTACTAAAAAAAATCAGACCAATTTTTTTTCACTTTTTTTGCCCTAGTTCATGCATTTCACATGTCTAGAAGTGAAATAAAAAATAATTTGGACAATATCTGACAGATTTTGAAATTTGTCAGAAATCTGTATTTTGTCCTGACCCCGGACCTTATGTGAAAACTAAGAAAATCTGAAAAGTACTAAAAAAAATCAAACCAATTTTGTTACACTTTTTTGCACTAGTTCATGCATTTCACATGTCTAGAAATTAAATAAAAAATGATTTGGACAATATCTGACAGATTTTGAAATTTGTCAAAAATCTGTCTTTTGTCCTGACCCCGGACCTTATGTGAAAACTAAGAAAAACTGAAAAGTACTAAAAAAAATCACACCAATTTTTTTACACTTTTTTGCACTTGTTCGTGCATTTCACATGTCTAGACGTGAAATAAAAAATTATTTGGACAATATCTGACATATTTTGAAATTTGTCAAAAATCTGTCTTTTGTCCTGACCCCGGACCTTATGTGAAAACTAAGAAAAACTGAAAGGTACTAAAAAAAACCAAACCAATTTTGATAAACTTTTTTGCATTAGTTCATGCATTTCACATGTCTAGAAGTGAAATAAAAAATAATTTGGACAATATCTGACATATTTTGAAATTTGTCAAAAATCTTTCTTTTGTCCTGACCCCGGACCTTGTGAGAAAACTAAGAAAAACTGAAAGGTACTAAAAAAAATCAAACCAATTTTGTTACACTTTTTAGCACTTGTTCGTGCATTTCACATGTCTAGACGTGAAATTAAAAATAATTTGGACAATATCTGACATATTTTGAAATTTGTCAAAAATCTGTCTTTTGTCCTGACCCCGGACCTTGTGTGAAAACTAAGAAAAACTGAAAAGTACTAAAAAAAATCAAACCAATTTTTTTAACACTTTTTTGCCCTAGTTCATGCATTTCACATGTCTAGAAGTGAAATAAAAAATGATTTGGACAATATCTGACAGATTTTGAATTTTGTCAAAAATCTGTCTTTTGTCCTGACCCCGGACCTTATGTGAAAACTAAGAAAAACTGAAAAGTACTAAAAAAAATCAGACCAATTTTTTTTCACTTTTTTTGCCCTAGTTCATGCATTTCACATGTCTAGAAGTGAAATAAAAAATAATTTGGACAATATCTGACAGATTTTGAAATTTGTCAAAAATCTGTCTTTTGTCCTGACCCCGGACCTTATGTGAAAACTAAGAAAAACTGAAAAGTACTAAAAAAAATCACACCAATTTTTTTACACTTTTTTGCACTTGTTCGTGCATTTCACATGTCTAGACGTGAAATAAAAAATTATTTGGACAATATCTGACATATTTTGAAATTTGTCAAAAATCTGTCTTTTGTCCTGACCCCGGACCTTGTGAGAAAACTAAGAAAAACTGAAAGGTACTAAAAAAAATCAAACCAATTTTTTTACACTTTTTTGCCCTAGTTCATGCATTTCACATGTCTAGAAGTGAAATAAAAAATGATTTGGACAATATCTGACAGATTTTGAATTTTGTCAAAAATCTGTCTTTTGTCCTGACCCCGGACCTTATGTGAAAACTAAGAAAAACTGAAAAGTACTAAAAAAAATCAGACCAATTTTTTTTCACTTTTTTTGCCCTAGTTCATGCATTTCACATGTCTAGAAGTGAAATAAAAAATAATTTGGACAATATCTGACAGATTTTGAAATTTGTCAAAAATCTGTCTTTTGTCCTGACCCCGGACCTTATGTGAAAACTAAGAAAAACTGAAAAGTAGTAAATAAAATCAAACCAATTTTGTTACACTTTTTTGCACTACTTCATGCATTTCACATGTTTAGAAGTGAAATAAAAAATAATTTGGACAATATCTGACATATTTTGAAATTTGTCAAAAATCTGTCTTTTGTCCTGACCCCGGACCTTGTGAGAAAACTAAGAAAAACTGAAAGGTACTAAAAAAAATCAAACCAATTTTGTTACACTTTTTTGCACTTGTTCGTGCATTTCACATGTCTAGACGTGAAATAAAAAATAATTTGGACAATATCTGACATATTTTGAAATTTGTCAAAAATCTGTCTTTTGTCCTGACCCCGGACCTTGTGAGAAAACTAAGAAAAACTGAAAGGTACTAAAAAAAATCAAACCAATTTTGTTACACTTTTTTGCACTTGTTCGTGCATTTCACATGTCTAGACGTGAAATTAAAAATAATTTGGACAATATCTGACATATTTTGAAATTTGTCAAAAATCTGTCTTTTGTCCTGACCCCGGACCTTGTGTGAAAACTAAAAAAAACTGAAAGGTACTAAAACAAATCAAACCAATTTTGTTACACTTTTTTGCACTTGTTCGTGCATTTCACATGTCTAGACGTGAAATAAAAAATTATTTGGACAATATCTGACATATTTTGAAATTTGTCAAAAATCTGTCTTTTGTCCTGACCCCGGACCTTATGTGAAAACTAAGAAAAACTGAAAAGTACTAAAAAAAATCACACCAATTTTTTTACACTTTTTTGCACTTGTTCGTGCATTTCACATGTCTAGACGTGAAATAAAAAATTATTTGGACAATATCTGACATATTTTGAAATTTGTCAAAAATCTGTCTTTTGTCCTGACCCCGGACCTTATGTGAAAACTAAGAAAAACTGAAAAGTACTAAAAAAAATCACACCAATTTTTTTACACTTTTTTGCACTTGTTCGTGCATTTCACATGTCTAGACGTGAAATAAAAAATTATTTGGACAATATCTGACATATTTTGAAATTTGTCAAAAATCTGTCTTTTGTCCTGACCCCGGACCTTATGTGAAAACTAAGAAAAACTGAAAAGTACTAAAAAAAATCACACCAATTTTTTTACACTTTTTTGCACTTGTTCGTGCATTTCACATGTCTAGACGTGAAATAAAAAATTATTTGGACAATATCTGACATATTTTGAAATTTGTCAAAAATCTGTCTTTTGTCCTGACCCCGGACCTTATGTGAAAACTAAGAAAAACTGAAAAGTACTAAAAAAAATCACACCAATTTTTTTACACTTTTTTGCACTTGTTCGTGCATTTCACATGTCTAGACGTGAAATAAAAAATTATTTGGACAATATCTGACATATTTTGAAATTTGTCAAAAATCTGTCTTTTGTCCTGACCCCGGACCTTATGTGAAAACTAAGAAAAACTGAAAAGTACTAAAAAAAATCACACCAATTTTTTTACACTTTTTTGCACTTGTTCGTGCATTTCACATGTCTAGAAGTGAAATAAAAATGATTTGGACAATAACTGACAGATTTTGAAATTTGTCAAAAATCTGTCTTTTGTCCTGACCCCGGACCTTGTGAGAAAACTAAGAAAAACTGAAAGGTACTAAAAAAAATCAAACCAATTTTTTTACACTTTTTTGCCCTAGTTCATGCATTTCACATGTCTAGAAGTGAAATAAAAAATGATTTGGACAATATCTGACAGATTTTGAATTTTGTCAAAAATCTGTCTTTTGTCCTGACCCCGGACCTTATGTGAAAACTAAGAAAAACTGAAAAGTACTAAAAAAAATCAGACCAATTTTTTTTCACTTTTTTTGCCCTAGTTCATGCATTTCACATGTCTAGAAGTGAAATAAAAAATAATTTGGACAATATCTGACAGATTTTGAAATTTGTCAAAAATCTGTCTTTTGTCCTGACCCCGGACCTTATGTGAAAACTAAGAAAAACTGAAAAGTAGTAAATAAAATCAAACCAATTTTGTTACACTTTTTTGCACTACTTCATGCATTTCACATGTTTAGAAGTGAAATAAAAAATAATTTGGACAATATCTGACATATTTTGAAATTTGTCAAAAATCTGTCTTTTGTCCTGACCCCGGACCTTGTGAGAAAACTAAGAAAAACTGAAAGGTACTAAAAAAAATCAAACCAATTTTGTTACACTTTTTTGCACTTGTTCGTGCATTTCACATGTCTAGACGTGAAATAAAAAATAATTTGGACAATATCTGACATATTTTGAAATTTGTCAAAAATCTGTCTTTTGTCCTGACCCCGGACCTTGTGAGAAAACTAAGAAAAACTGAAAGGTACTAAAAAAAATCAAACCAATTTTGTTACACTTTTTTGCACTTGTTCGTGCATTTCACATGTCTAGACGTGAAATTAAAAATAATTTGGACAATATCTGACATATTTTGAAATTTGTCAAAAATCTGTCTTTTGTCCTGACCCCGGACCTTGTGTGAAAACTAAAAAAAACTGAAAGGTACTAAAACAAATCAAACCAATTTTGTTACACTTTTTTGCACTTGTTCGTGCATTTCACATGTCTAGACGTGAAATAAAAAATTATTTGGACAATATCTGACAGATTTTGAATTTTGTCAAAAATCTGTCTTTTGTCCTGACCCCGGACCTTATGTGAAAACTAAGGAAAACTGAAAAGTACTAAAAAAAATCAGACCAATTTTTTTTCACTTTTTTTGCCCTAGTTCATGCATTTCACATGTCTAGAAGTGAAATAAAAAATAATTTGGACAATATCTGACAGATTTTGAAATTTGTCAGAAATCTGTATTTTGTCCTGACCCCGGACCTTATGTGAAAACTAAGAAAATCTGAAAAGTACTAAAAAAAATCAAACCAATTTTGTTACACTTTTTTGCACTAGTTCATGCATTTCACATGTCTAGAAATTAAATAAAAAATGATTTGGACAATATCTGACAGATTTTGAAATTTGTCAAAAATCTGTCTTTTGTCCTGACCCCGGACCTTGTGAGAAAACTAAGAAAAACTGAAAGGTACTAAAAAAAATCAAACCAATTTTTTTACACTTTTTTGCCCTAGTTCATGCATTTCACATGTCTAGAAGTGAAATAAAAAATGATTTGGACAATATCTGACAGATTTTGAATTTTGTCAAAAATCTGTCTTTTGTCCTGACCCCGGACCTTATGTGAAAACTAAGAAAAACTGAAAAGTACTAAAAAAAATCAGACCAATTTTTTTTCACTTTTTTTGCCCTAGTTCATGCATTTCACATGTCTAGAAGTGAAATAAAAAATAATTTGGACAATATCTGACAGATTTTGAAATTTGTCAAAAATCTGTCTTTTGTCCTGACCCCGGACCTTATGTGAAAACTAAGAAAAACTGAAAAGTAGTAAATAAAATCAAACCAATTTTGTTACACTTTTTTGCACTACTTCATGCATTTCACATGTTTAGAAGTGAAATAAAAAATAATTTGGACAATATCTGACATATTTTGAAATTTGTCAAAAATCTGTCTTTTGTCCTGACCCCGGACCTTGTGAGAAAACTAAGAAAAACTGAAAGGTACTAAAAAAAATCAAACCAATTTTGTTACACTTTTTTGCACTTGTTCGTGCATTTCACATGTCTAGACGTGAAATAAAAAATAATTTGGACAATATCTGACATATTTTGAAATTTGTCAAAAATCTGTCTTTTGTCCTGACCCCGGACCTTGTGAGAAAACTAAGAAAAACTGAAAGGTACTAAAAAAAATCAAACCAATTTTGTTACACTTTTTTGCACTTGTTCGTGCATTTCACATGTCTAGACGTGAAATTAAAAATAATTTGGACAATATCTGACATATTTTGAAATTTGTCAAAAATCTGTCTTTTGTCCTGACCCCGGACCTTGTGTGAAAACTAAAAAAAACTGAAAGGTACTAAAACAAATCAAACCAATTTTGTTACACTTTTTTGCACTTGTTCGTGCATTTCACATGTCTAGACGTGAAATAAAAAATTATTTGGACAATATCTGACAGATTTTGAATTTTGTCAAAAATCTGTCTTTTGTCCTGACCCCGGACCTTATGTGAAAACTAAGGAAAACTGAAAAGTACTAAAAAAAATCAGACCAATTTTTTTTCACTTTTTTTGCCCTAGTTCATGCATTTCACATGTCTAGAAGTGAAATAAAAAATAATTTGGACAATATCTGACAGATTTTGAAATTTGTCAGAAATCTGTATTTTGTCCTGACCCCGGACCTTATGTGAAAACTAAGAAAATCTGAAAAGTACTAAAAAAAATCAAACCAATTTTGTTACACTTTTTTGCACTAGTTCATGCATTTCACATGTCTAGAAATTAAATAAAAAATGATTTGGACAATATCTGACAGATTTTGAAATTTGTCAAAAATCTGTCTTTTGTCCTGACCCCGGACCTTATGTGAAAACTAAGAAAAACTGAAAAGTACTAAAAAAAATCACACCAATTTTTTTACACTTTTTTGCACTTGTTCGTGCATTTCACATGTCTAGACGTGAAATAAAAAATTATTTGGACAATATCTGACATATTTTGAAATTTGTCAAAAATCTGTCTTTTGTCCTGACCCCGGACCTTATGTGAAAACTAAGAAAAACTGAAAGGTACTAAAAAAAACCAAACCAATTTTGATAAACTTTTTTGCATTAGTTCATGCATTTCACATGTCTAGAAGTGAAATAAAAAATAATTTGGACAATATCTGACATATTTTGAAATTTGTCAAAAATCTTTCTTTTGTCCTGACCCCGGACCTTGTGAGAAAACTAAGAAAAACTGAAAGGTACTAAAAAAAATCAAACCAATTTTGTTACACTTTTTAGCACTTGTTCGTGCATTTCACATGTCTAGACGTGAAATTAAAAATAATTTGGACAATATCTGACATATTTTGAAATTTGTCAAAAATCTGTCTTTTGTCCTGACCCCGGACCTTGTGTGAAAACTAAGAAAAACTGAAAAGTACTAAAAAAAATCAAACCAATTTTTTTAACACTTTTTTGCCCTAGTTCATGCATTTCACATGTCTAGAAGTGAAATAAAAAATGATTTGGACAATATCTGACAGATTTTGAATTTTGTCAAAAATCTGTCTTTTGTCCTGACCCCGGACCTTATGTGAAAACTAAGAAAAACTGAAAAGTACTAAAAAAAATCAGACCAATTTTTTTTCACTTTTTTTGCCCTAGTTCATGCATTTCACATGTCTAGAAGTGAAATAAAAAATAATTTGGACAATATCTGACAGATTTTGAAATTTGTCAAAAATCTGTCTTTTGTCCTGACCCCGGACCTTATGTGAAAACTAAGAAAAACTGAAAAGTACTAAAAAAAATCACACCAATTTTTTTACACTTTTTTGCACTTGTTCGTGCATTTCACATGTCTAGACGTGAAATAAAAAATTATTTGGACAATATCTGACATATTTTGAAATTTGTCAAAAATCTGTCTTTTGTCCTGACCCCGGACCTTGTGTGAAAACTAAGAAAAACTGAAAGGTACTAAAAAAAATCAAACCAATTTTGTTACACTTTTTTGCCCTAGTTCATGCATTTCACATGTCTAGAAGTGAAATAAAAATGATTTGGACAATAACTGACAGATTTTGAAATTTGTCAAAAATCTGTCTTTTGTCCTGACCCCGGACCTTGTGAGAAAACTAAGAAAAACTGAAAGGTACTAAAAAAAATCAAACCAATTTTTTTACACTTTTTTGCCCTAGTTCATGCATTTCACATGTCTAGAAGTGAAATAAAAAATGATTTGGACAATATCTGACAGATTTTGAATTTTGTCAAAAATCTGTCTTTTGTCCTGACCCCGGACCTTATGTGAAAACTAAGAAAAACTGAAAAGTACTAAAAAAAATCAGACCAATTTTTTTTCACTTTTTTTGCCCTAGTTCATGCATTTCACATGTCTAGAAGTGAAATAAAAAATAATTTGGACAATATCTGACAGATTTTGAAATTTGTCAAAAATCTGTCTTTTGTCCTGACCCCGGACCTTATGTGAAAACTAAGAAAAACTGAAAAGTAGTAAATAAAATCAAACCAATTTTGTTACACTTTTTTGCACTACTTCATGCATTTCACATGTTTAGAAGTGAAATAAAAAATAATTTGGACAATATCTGACATATTTTGAAATTTGTCAAAAATCTGTCTTTTGTCCTGACCCCGGACCTTGTGAGAAAACTAAGAAAAACTGAAAGGTACTAAAAAAAATCAAACCAATTTTGTTACACTTTTTTGCACTTGTTCGTGCATTTCACATGTCTAGACGTGAAATAAAAAATAATTTGGACAATATCTGACATATTTTGAAATTTGTCAAAAATCTGTCTTTTGTCCTGACCCCGGACCTTGTGAGAAAACTAAGAAAAACTGAAAGGTACTAAAAAAAATCAAACCAATTTTGTTACACTTTTTTGCACTTGTTCGTGCATTTCACATGTCTAGACGTGAAATTAAAAATAATTTGGACAATATCTGACATATTTTGAAATTTGTCAAAAATCTGTCTTTTGTCCTGACCCCGGACCTTGTGTGAAAACTAAAAAAAACTGAAAGGTACTAAAACAAATCAAACCAATTTTGTTACACTTTTTTGCACTTGTTCGTGCATTTCACATGTCTAGACGTGAAATAAAAAATTATTTGGACAATATCTGACATATTTTGAAATTTGTCAAAAATCTGTCTTTTGTCCTGACCCCGGACCTTATGTGAAAACTAAGAAAAACTGAAAAGTACTAAAAAAAATCACACCAATTTTTTTACACTTTTTTGCACTTGTTCGTGCATTTCACATGTCTAGACGTGAAATAAAAAATTATTTGGACAATATCTGACATATTTTGAAATTTGTCAAAAATCTGTCTTTTGTCCTGACCCCGGACCTTGTGTGAAAACTAAGAAAAACTGAAAGGTACTAAAAAAAATCAAACCAATTTTGTTACACTTTTTTGCCCTAGTTCATGCATTTCACATGTCTAGAAGTGAAATAAAAATGATTTGGACAATAACTGACAGATTTTGAAATTTGTCAAAAATCTGTCTTTTGTCCTGACCCCGGACCTTGTGAGAAAACTAAGAAAAACTGAAAGGTACTAAAAAAAATCAAACCAATTTTTTTACACTTTTTTGCCCTAGTTCATGCATTTCACATGTCTAGAAGTGAAATAAAAAATGATTTGGACAATATCTGACAGATTTTGAATTTTGTCAAAAATCTGTCTTTTGTCCTGACCCCGGACCTTATGTGAAAACTAAGAAAAACTGAAAAGTACTAAAAAAAATCAGACCAATTTTTTTTCACTTTTTTTGCCCTAGTTCATGCATTTCACATGTCTAGAAGTGAAATAAAAAATAATTTGGACAATATCTGACAGATTTTGAAATTTGTCAAAAATCTGTCTTTTGTCCTGACCCCGGACCTTATGTGAAAACTAAGAAAAACTGAAAAGTAGTAAATAAAATCAAACCAATTTTGTTACACTTTTTTGCACTACTTCATGCATTTCACATGTTTAGAAGTGAAATAAAAAATAATTTGGACAATATCTGACATATTTTGAAATTTGTCAAAAATCTGTCTTTTGTCCTGACCCCGGACCTTGTGAGAAAACTAAGAAAAACTGAAAGGTACTAAAAAAAATCAAACCAATTTTGTTACACTTTTTTGCACTTGTTCGTGCATTTCACATGTCTAGACGTGAAATAAAAAATAATTTGGACAATATCTGACATATTTTGAAATTTGTCAAAAATCTGTCTTTTGTCCTGACCCCGGACCTTGTGAGAAAACTAAGAAAAACTGAAAGGTACTAAAAAAAATCAAACCAATTTTGTTACACTTTTTTGCACTTGTTCGTGCATTTCACATGTCTAGACGTGAAATTAAAAATAATTTGGACAATATCTGACAGATTTTGAAATTTGTCAAGAATCTGTCTTTTGTCCTGACCCCGGACCTTATGTGAAAACTAAGAAAAACTGAAAGGTACTAAAAAAAACCAAACCAATTTTGATAAACTTTTTTGCATTAGTTCATGCATTTCACATGTCTAGAAGTGAAATAAAAAATAATTTGGACAGTATCTGACATATTTTGAAATTTGTCAAAAATCTTTCTTTTGTCCTGACCCCGGACCTTGTGAGAAAACTAAGAAAAACTGAAAGGTACTAAAAAAAATCAAACCAATTTTGTTACACTTTTTAGCACTTGTTCGTGCATTTCACATGTCTAGACGTGAAATTAAAAATAATTTGGACAATATCTGACATATTTTGAAATTTGTCAAAAATCTGTCTTTTGTCCTGACCCCGGACCTTGTGTGAAAACTAAGAAAAACTGAAAAGTACTAAAAAAAATCAGACCAATTTTTTTTCACTTTTTTTGCCCTAGTTCATGCATTTCACATGTCTAGAAGTGAAATAAAAAATAATTTGGACAATATCTGACAGATTTTGAAATTTGTCAAAAATCTGTCTTTTGTCCTGACCCCGGACCTTATGTGAAAACTAAGAAAAACTGAAAAGTAGTAAATAAAATCAAACCAATTTTGTTACACTTTTTTGCACTACTTCATGCATTTCACATGTTTAGAAGTGAAATAAAAAATAATTTGGACAATATCTGACAGATTTTGAAATTTGTCAAAAATCTGTCTTTTGTCCTGACCCCGGACCTTATGTGAAAACTAAGAAAAACTGAAAAGTAGTAAATAAAATCAAACCAATTTTGTTACACTTTTTTGCACTACTTCATGCATTTCACATGTTTAGAAGTGAAATAAAAAATAATTTGGACAATATCTGACATATTTTGAAATTTGTCAAAAATCTGTCTTTTGTCCTGACCCCGGACCTTGTGAGAAAACTAAGAAAAACTGAAAGGTACTAAAAAAAATCAAACCAATTTTGTTACACTTTTTTGCACTTGTTCGTGCATTTCACATGTCTAGACGTGAAATAAAAAATAATTTGGACAATATCTGACATATTTTGAAATTTGTCAAAAATCTGTCTTTTGTCCTGACCCCGGACCTTATGTGAAAACTAAGAAAAACTGAAAAGTAGTAAATAAAATCAAACCAATTTTGTTACACTTTTTTGCACTACTTCATGCATTTCACATGTTTAGAAGTGAAATAAAAAATAATTTGGACAATATCTGACAGATTTTGAAATTTGTCAAAAATCTGTCTTTTGTCCTGACCCCGGACCTTATGTGAAAACTAAGAAAAACTGAAAAGTAGTAAATAAAATCAAACCAATTTTGTTACACTTTTTTGCACTACTTCATGCATTTCACATGTTTAGAAGTGAAATAAAAAATAATTTGGACAATATCTGACATATTTTGAAATTTGTCAAAAATCTGTCTTTTGTCCTGACCCCGGACCTTGTGAGAAAACTAAGAAAAACTGAAAGGTACTAAAAAAAATCAAACCAATTTTGTTACACTTTTTTGCACTTGTTCGTGCATTTCACATGTCTAGACGTGAAATAAAAAATAATTTGGACAATATCTGACATATTTTGAAATTTGTCAAAAATCTGTCTTTTGTCCTGACCCCGGACCTTGTGAGAAAACTAAGAAAAACTGAAAGGTACTAAAAAAAATCAAACCAATTTTGTTACACTTTTTTGCACTTGTTCGTGCATTTCACATGTCTAGACGTGAAATTAAAAATAATTTGGACAATATCTGACATATTTTGAAATTTGTCAAAAATCTGTCTTTTGTCCTGACCCCGGACCTTGTGTGAAAACTAAAAAAAACTGAAAGGTACTAAAACAAATCAAACCAATTTTGTTACACTTTTTTGCACTTGTTCGTGCATTTCACATGTCTAGACGTGAAATAAAAAATTATTTGGACAATATCTGACATATTTTGAAATTTGTCAAAAATCTGTCTTTTGTCCTGACCCCGGACCTTGTGTGAAAACTAAGAAAAACTGAAAGGTACTAAAAAAAATCAAACCAATTTTGTTACACTTTTTTGCCCTAGTTCATGCATTTCACATGTCTAGAAGTGAAATAAAAATGATTTGGACAATAACTGACAGATTTTGAAATTTGTCAAAAATCTGTCTTTTGTCCTGACCCCGGACCTTGTGAGAAAACTAAGAAAAACTGAAAGGTACTAAAAAAAATCAAACCAATTTTGTTACACTTTTTTGCACTTGTTCGTGCATTTCACATGTCTAGAAGTGAAATAAAAAATGATTTGGACAATATCTGACAGATTTTGAAATTTGTCAAGAATCTGTCTTTTGTCCTGACACCGGACCTTATGTGAAAACTAAGAAAAACTGAAAGGTACTAAAAAAAATCAAACCAATTTTGTTACACTTTTTTGCACTTGTTCGTGCATTTCACATGTCTAGACGTGAAATAAAAAATGATTTGGACAATATCTGACAGATTTTGAATTTTGTCAAAAATCTGTCTTTTGTCCTGACCCCGGACCTTATGTGAAAACTAAGAAAAACTGAAAGGTACTAAAAAAAACCAAACCAATTTTGATAAACTTTTTTGCATTAGTTCATGCATTTCACATGTCTAGAAGTGAAATAAAAAATAATTTGGACAATATCTGACATATTTTGAAATTTGTCAAAAATCTTTCTTTTGTCCTGACCCCGGACCTTGTGAGAAAACTAAGAAAAACTGAAAGGTACTAAAAAAAATCAAACCAATTTTGTTACACTTTTTAGCACTTGTTCGTGCATTTCACATGTCTAGACGTGAAATTAAAAATAATTTGGACAATATCTGACATATTTTGAAATTTGTCAAAAATCTGTCTTTTGTCCTGACCCCGGACCTTGTGTGAAAACTAAGAAAAACTGAAAAGTACTAAAAAAAATCAAACCAATTTTTTTACACTTTTTTGCCCTAGTTCATGCATTTCACATGTCTAGAAGTGAAATAAAAAATGATTTGGACAATATCTGACAGATTTTGAATTTTGTCAAAAATCTGTCTTTTGTCCTGACCCCGGACCTTATGTGAAAACTAAGAAAAACTGAAAAGTACTAAAAAAAATCAGACCAATTTTTTTTCACTTTTTTTGCCCTAGTTCATGCATTTCACATGTCTAGAAGTGAAATAAAAAATAATTTGGACAATATCTGACAGATTTTGAAATTTGTCAAAAATCTGTCTTTTGTCCTGACCCCGGACCTTATGTGAAAACTAAGAAAAACTGAAAAGTAGTAAATAAAATCAAACCAATTTTGTTACACTTTTTTGCACTACTTCATGCATTTCACATGTTTAGAAGTGAAATAAAAAATAATTTGGACAATATCTGACAGATTTTGAAATTTGTCAAAAATCTGTCTTTTGTCCTGACCCCGGACCTTATGTGAAAACTAAGAAAAACTGAAAAGTAGTAAATAAAATCAAACCAATTTTGTTACACTTTTTTGCACTACTTCATGCATTTCACATGTTTAGAAGTGAAATAAAAAATAATTTGGACAATATCTGACATATTTTGAAATTTGTCAAAAATCTGTCTTTTGTCCTGACCCCGGACCTTGTGTGAAAACTAAGAAAAACTGAAAGGTACTAAAAAAAATCAAACCAATTTTGTTACACTTTTTTGCCCTAGTTCATGCATTTCACATGTCTAGAAGTGAAATAAAAATGATTTGGACAATAACTGACAGATTTTGAAATTTGTCAAAAATCTGTCTTTTGTCCTGACCCCGGACCTTGTGAGAAAACTAAGAAAAACTGAAAGGTACTAAAAAAAATCAAACCAATTTTGTTACACTTTTTTGCACTTGTTCGTGCATTTCACATGTCTAGAAGTGAAATAAAAAATGATTTGGACAATATCTGACAGATTTTGAAATTTGTCAAGAATCTGTCTTTTGTCCTGACACCGGACCTTATGTGAAAACTAAGAAAAACTGAAAGGTACTAAAAAAAATCAAACCAATTTTGTTACACTTTTTTGCACTTGTTCGTGCATTTCACATGTCTAGACGTGAAATAAAAAATGATTTGGACAATATCTGACAGATTTTGAATTTTGTCAAAAATCTGTCTTTTGTCCTGACCCCGGACCTTATGTGAAAACTAAGAAAAACTGAAAGGTACTAAAAAAAACCAAACCAATTTTGATAAACTTTTTTGCATTAGTTCATGCATTTCACATGTCTAGAAGTGAAATAAAAAATAATTTGGACAATATCTGACATATTTTGAAATTTGTCAAAAATCTTTCTTTTGTCCTGACCCCGGACCTTGTGAGAAAACTAAGAAAAACTGAAAGGTACTAAAAAAAATCAAACCAATTTTGTTACACTTTTTAGCACTTGTTCGTGCATTTCACATGTCTAGACGTGAAATTAAAAATAATTTGGACAATATCTGACATATTTTGAAATTTGTCAAAAATCTGTCTTTTGTCCTGACCCCGGACCTTGTGTGAAAACTAAGAAAAACTGAAAAGTACTAAAAAAAATCAAACCAATTTTTTTACACTTTTTTGCCCTAGTTCATGCATTTCACATGTCTAGAAGTGAAATAAAAAATGATTTGGACAATATCTGACAGATTTTGAATTTTGTCAAAAATCTGTCTTTTGTCCTGACCCCGGACCTTATGTGAAAACTAAGAAAAACTGAAAAGTACTAAAAAAAATCAGACCAATTTTTTTTCACTTTTTTTGCCCTAGTTCATGCATTTCACATGTCTAGAAGTGAAATAAAAAATAATTTGGACAATATCTGACAGATTTTGAAATTTGTCAAAAATCTGTCTTTTGTCCTGACCCCGGACCTTATGTGAAAACTAAGAAAAACTGAAAAGTAGTAAATAAAATCAAAACAATTTTGTTACACTTTTTTGCACTACTTCATGCATTTCACATGTTTAGAAGTGAAATAAAAAATAATTTGGACAATATCTGACATATTTTGAAATTTGTCAAAAATCTGTCTTTTGTCCTGACCCCGGACCTTGTGAGAAAACTAAGAAAAACTGAAAGGTACTAAAAAAAATCAAACCAATTTTGTTACACTTTTTTGCACTTGTTCGTGCATTTCACATGTCTAGACGTGAAATAAAAAATAATTTGGACAATATCTGACATATTTTGAAATTTGTCAAAAATCTGTCTTTTGTCCTGACCCCGGACCTTGTGAGAAAACTAAGAAAAACTGAAAGGTACTAAAAAAAATCAAACCAATTTTGTTACACTTTTTTGCACTTGTTCGTGCATTTCACATGTCTAGACGTGAAATTAAAAATAATTTGGACAATATCTGACATATTTTGAAATTTGTAAAAAATCTGTCTTTTGTCCTGACCCCGGACCTTATGTGAAAACTAAGAAAAACTGAAAGGTACTAAAAAAAATCAAACCAATTTTGTTACACTTTTTTGCCCTAGTTCATGCATTTCACATGTCTAGAAGTGAAATAAAAAATGATTTGGACAATATCTGACAGATTTTGAAATTTGTCAAGAATCTGTCTTTTGTCCTGACACCGGACCTTATGTGAAAACTAAGAAAAACTGAAAGGTACTAAAAAAAATCAAACCAATTTTGTTACACTTTTTTGCACTTGTTCGTGCATTTCACATGTCTAGACGTGAAATAAAAAATGATTTGGACAATATCTGACAGATTTTGAATTTTGTCAAAAATCTGTCTTTTGTCCTGACCCCGGACCTTATGTGAAAACTAAGAAAAACTGAAAAGTACTAAAAAAAATCAGACCAATTTTTTTTCACTTTTTTTGCCCTAGTTCATGCATTTCACATGTCTAGAAGTGAAATAAAAAATAATTTGGACAATATCTGACAGATTTTGAAATTTGTCAAAAATCTGTCTTTTGTCCTGACCCCGGACCTTATGTGAAAACTAAGAAAAACTGAAAAGTAGTAAATAAAATCAAAACAATTTTGTTACACTTTTTTGCACTACTTCATGCATTTCACATGTTTAGAAGTGAAATAAAAAATAATTTGGACAATATCTGACATATTTTGAAATTTGTCAAAAATCTGTCTTTTGTCCTGACCCCGGACCTTGTGAGAAAACTAAGAAAAACTGAAAGGTACTAAAAAAAATCAAACCAATTTTGTTACACTTTTTTGCACTTGTTCGTGCATTTCACATGTCTAGACGTGAAATAAAAAATAATTTGGACAATATCTGACATATTTTGAAATTTGTCAAAAATCTGTCTTTTGTCCTGACCCCGGACCTTGTGAGAAAACTAAGAAAAACTGAAAGGTACTAAAAAAAATCAAACCAATTTTGTTACACTTTTTTGCACTTGTTCGTGCATTTCACATGTCTAGACGTGAAATTAAAAATAATTTGGACAATATCTGACATATTTTGAAATTTGTCAAAAATCTGTCTTTTGTCCTGACCCCGGACCTTATGTGAAAACTAAGAAAAACTGAAAGGTACTAAAAAAAATCAAACCAATTTTGTTACACTTTTTTGCCCTAGTTCATGCATTTCACATGTCTAGAAGTGAAATAAAAAATGATTTGGACAATATCTGACAGATTTTGAAATTTGTCAAGAATCTGTCTTTTGTCCTGACACCGGACCTTATGTGAAAACTAAGAAAAACTGAAAGGTACTAAAAAAAATCAAACCAATTTTGTTACACTTTTTTGCACTTGTTCGTGCATTTCACATGTCTAGACGTGAAATAAAAAATGATTTGGACAATATCTGACAGATTTTGAATTTTGTCAAAAATCTGTCTTTTGTCCTGACCCCGGACCTTATGTGAAAACTAAGAAAAACTGAAAGGTACTAAAAAAAACCAAACCAATTTTGATAAACTTTTTTGCATTAGTTCATGCATTTCACATGTCTAGAAGTGAAATAAAAAATAATTTGGACAATATCTGACATATTTTGAAATTTGTCAAAAATCTGTCTTTTGTCCTGACCCCGGACCTTGTGAGAAAACTAAGAAAAACTGAAAGGTACTAAAAAAAATCAAACCAATTTTGTTACACTTTTTTGCACTTGTTCGTGCATTTCACATGTCTAGACGTGAAATAAAAAATAATTTGGACAATATCTGACATATTTTGAAATTTGTCAAAAATCTGTCTTTTGTCCTGACCCCGGACCTTGTGAGAAAACTAAGAAAAACTGAAAGGTACTAAAAAAAATCAAACCAATTTTGTTACACTTTTTTGCACTTGTTCGTGCATTTCACATGTCTAGACGTGAAATTAAAAATAATTTGGACAATATCTGACATATTTTGAAATTTGTAAAAAATCTGTCTTTTGTCCTGACCCCGGACCTTATGTGAAAACTAAGAAAAACTGAAAGGTACTAAAAAAAATCAAACCAATTTTGTTACACTTTTTTGCCCTAGTTCATGCATTTCACATGTCTAGAAGTGAAATAAAAAATGATTTGGACAATATCTGACAGATTTTGAAATTTGTCAAGAATCTGTCTTTTGTCCTGACACCGGACCTTATGTGAAAACTAAGAAAAACTGAAAGGTACTAAAAAAAATCAAACCAATTTTGTTACACTTTTTTGCACTTGTTCGTGCATTTCACATGTCTAGACGTGAAATAAAAAATGATTTGGACAATATCTGACAGATTTTGAATTTTGTCAAAAATCTGTCTTTTGTCCTGACCCCGGACCTTATGTGAAAACTAAGAAAAACTGAAAAGTACTAAAAAAAATCAGACCAATTTTTTTTCACTTTTTTTGCCCTAGTTCATGCATTTCACATGTCTAGAAGTGAAATAAAAAATAATTTGGACAATATCTGACAGATTTTGAAATTTGTCAAAAATCTGTCTTTTGTCCTGACCCCGGACCTTATGTGAAAACTAAGAAAAACTGAAAAGTAGTAAATAAAATCAAAACAATTTTGTTACACTTTTTTGCACTACTTCATGCATTTCACATGTTTAGAAGTGAAATAAAAAATAATTTGGACAATATCTGACATATTTTGAAATTTGTCAAAAATCTGTCTTTTGTCCTGACCCCGGACCTTGTGAGAAAACTAAGAAAAACTGAAAGGTACTAAAAAAAATCAAACCAATTTTGTTACACTTTTTTGCACTTGTTCGTGCATTTCACATGTCTAGACGTGAAATAAAAAATAATTTGGACAATATCTGACATATTTTGAAATTTGTCAAAAATCTGTCTTTTGTCCTGACCCCGGACCTTGTGAGAAAACTAAGAAAAACTGAAAGGTACTAAAAAAAATCAAACCAATTTTGTTACACTTTTTTGCACTTGTTCGTGCATTTCACATGTCTAGACGTGAAATTAAAAATAATTTGGACAATATCTGACATATTTTGAAATTTGTCAAAAATCTGTCTTTTGTCCTGACCCCGGACCTTATGTGAAAACTAAGAAAAACTGAAAGGTACTAAAAAAAATCAAACCAATTTTGTTACACTTTTTTGCCCTAGTTCATGCATTTCACATGTCTAGAAGTGAAATAAAAAATGATTTGGACAATATCTGACAGATTTTGAAATTTGTCAAGAATCTGTCTTTTGTCCTGACACCGGACCTTATGTGAAAACTAAGAAAAACTGAAAGGTACTAAAAAAAATCAAACCAATTTTGTTACACTTTTTTGCACTTGTTCGTGCATTTCACATGTCTAGACGTGAAATAAAAAATGATTTGGACAATATCTGACAGATTTTGAATTTTGTCAAAAATCTGTCTTTTGTCCTGACCCCGGACCTTATGTGAAAACTAAGAAAAACTGAAAGGTACTAAAAAAAACCAAACCAATTTTGATAAACTTTTTTGCATTAGTTCATGCATTTCACATGTCTAGAAGTGAAATAAAAAATAATTTGGACAATATCTGACATATTTTGAAATTTGTCAAAAATCTGTCTTTTGTCCTGACCCCGGACCTTGTGAGAAAACTAAGAAAAACTGAAAGGTACTAAAAAAAATCAAACCAATTTTTTTACACTTTTTTGCCCTAGTTCATGCATTTCACATGTCTAGAAGTGAAATAAAAAATGATTTGGACAATATCTGACAGATTTTGAATTTTGTCAAAAATCTGTCTTTTGTCCTGACCCCGGACCTTATGTGAAAACTAAGAAAAACTGAAAAGTACTAAATAAAATCAAGCCAATTTTGTTACACATTTTTGCACTACTTCATGCATTTCACATGTTTAGAAGTGAAATAAAAAATTATTTGGACAATATCTGACAGATTTTGAAATTTGTCAAAAATCTGTCTTTTGTCCTGACCCCGGACCTTGTGAGAAAACTAAGAAAAACTGAAAGGTACTAAATAAAATCAGACCAATTTTGTTACACTTTTTTGCACTTGTTCGTGCATTTCACATGTCTAGACGTGAAATTAAAAATAATTTGGACAATATCTGACATATTTTGAAATTTGTCAAAAATCTGTCTTTTGTCCTGACCCCGGACCTTGTGTGAAAACTAAGAAAAACTGAAAGGTACTAAAAAAAATCAAACCAATTTTGTTACACTTTTTTGCCCTAGTTCATGCATTTCACATGTCTAGAAGTGAAATAAAAATGATTTGGACAATAACTGACAGATTTTGAAATTTGTCAAAAATCTGTCTTTTGTCCTGACCCCGGACCTTGTGAGAAAACTAAGAAAAACTGAAAGGTACTAAAAAAAATCAAACCAATTTTGTTACACTTTTTTGCACTTGTTCGTGCATTTCACATGTCTAGAAGTGAAATAAAAAATGATTTGGACAATATCTGACAGATTTTGAAATTTGTCAAGAATCTGTCTTTTGTCCTGACCCCGGACCTTATGTGAAAACTAAGAAAAACTGAAAGGTACTAAAAAAATCAAACCAATTTTGTTACACTTTTTTGCACTTGTTCGTGCATTTCACATGTCTAGACGTGAAATAAAAAATGATTTGGACAATATCTGACAGATTTTGAATTTTGTCAAAAATCTGTCTTTTGTCCTGACCCCGGACCTTATGTGAAAACTAAGAAAAACTGAAAAGTACTAAAAAAAATCAGACCAATTTTTTTTCACTTTTTTTGCCCTAGTTCATGCATTTCACATGTCTAGAAGTGAAATAAAAAATAATTTGGACAATATCTGACAGATTTTGAAATTTGTCAAAAATCTGTCTTTTGTCCTGACCCCGGACCTTGTGTGAAAACTAAGAAAAACTGAAAGGTACTAAATAAAAATCAAACCAATTTTGTTACACTTTTTTGCACTACTTCATGCATTTCACATGTTTAGAAGTGAAATAAAAAATAATTTGGACAATATCTGACATATTTTGAAATTTGTCAAAAATCTGTCTTTTGTCCTGACCCCGTACCTTATGTGAAAACTAAGAAAAACTGAAAAGTACTAAAAAAAATCAAACCAATTTTTTTACACTTTTTTGCCCTAGTTCATGCATTTCACATGTCTAGAAGTGAAATAAAAAATGATTTGGACAATATCTGACAGATTGTGAAATTTGTCAAAAATCTGTCTTTTGTCCTGACCCCGGACCTTATGTGAAAACTAAGAAAAACTGAAAAGTACTAAAAAAAATCAGACCAATTTTTTTTCACTTTTTTTGCCCTAGTTCATGCATTTCACATTTCTAGAAGTGAAAAAAAAAATAATTTGGACAATATCTGACAGATTTTGAAATTTGTCAAAAATCTGTCTTTTGTCCTGACCCCGGACCTTGTGTGAAAACTAAGAAAAACTGAAAGGTACTAAAAAAAACCAAACCAATTTTGATAAACTTTTTTGCACTTGTTCGTGCATTTCACATGTCTAGAAGTGAAATAAAAAATGATTTGGACAATATCTGACAGATTTTGAAATTTGTCAAGAATCTGTCTTTTGTCCTGACCCCGGACCTTATGTGAAAACTAAGAAAAACTGAAAGGTACTAAAAAAAATCAAACCAATTTTGTTACACTTTTTTGCACTTGTTCGTGCATTTCACATGTCTAGACGTGAAATAAAAAATGATTTGGACAATATCTGACAGATTTTGAATTTTGTCAAAAATCTGTCTTTTGTCCTGACCCGGGACCTTATGTGAAAACTAAGAAAAACTGAAAAGTACTAAAAAAAATCAGACCAATTTTTTTTCACTTTTTTTGCCCTAGTTCATGCATTTCACATGTCTAGAAGTGAAATAAAAAATAATTTGGACAATATCTGACAGATTTTGAAATTTGTCAAAAATCTGTCTTTTGTCCTGACCCCGGACCTTGTGTGAAAACTAAGAAAAACTGAAAGGTACTAAATAAAATCAAACCAATTTTGTTACACTTTTTTGCACTACTTCATGCATTTCACATGTTTAGAAGTGAAATAAAAAATAATTTGGACAATATCTGACATATTTTGAAATTTGTCAAAAATCTGTCTTTTGTCCTGACCCCGTACCTTATGTGAAAACTAAGAAAAACTGAAAAGTACTAAAAAAAATCAAACCAATTTTTTTACACTTTTTTGCCCTAGTTCATGCATTTCACATGTCTAGAAGTGAAATAAAAAATGATTTGGACAATATCTGACAGATTGTGAAATTTGTCAAAAATCTGTCTTTTGTCCTGACCCCGGACCTTATGTGAAAACTAAGAAAAACTGAAAAGTACTAAAAAAAATCAGACCAATTTTTTTTCACTTTTTTTGCCCTAGTTCATGCATTTCACATGTCTAGAAGTGAAATAAAAAATAATTTGGACAATATCTGACAGATTTTGAAATTTGTCAAAAATCTGTCTTTTGTCCTGACCCCGGACCTTGTGTGAAAACTAAGAAAAACTGAAAGGTACTAAAAAAAACCAAACCAATTTTGATAAACTTTTTTGCACTTGTTCGTGCATTTCACATGTCTAGAAGTGAAATAAAAAATGATTTGGACAATATCTGACAGATTTTGAAATTTGTCAAGAATCTGTCTTTTGTCCTGACCCCGGACCTTATGTGAAAACTAAGAAAAACTGAAAGGTACTAAAAAAAATCAAACCAATTTTGTTACACTTTTTTGCACTTGTTCGTGCATTTCACATGTCTAGACGTGAAATAAAAAATGATTTGGACAATATCTGACAGATTTTGAATTTTGTCAAAAATCTGTCTTTTGTCCTGACCCCGGACCTTATGTGAAAACTAAGAAAAACTGAAAAGTACTAAAAAAAATCAGACCAATTTTTTTTCACTTTTTTTGCCCTAGTTCATGCATTTCACATGTCTAGAAGTGAAATAAAAAATAATTTGGACAATATCTGACAGATTTTGAAATTTGTCAAAAATCTGTCTTTTGTCCTGACCCCGGACCTTGTGTGAAAACTAAGAAAAACTGAAAGGTACTAAATAAAATCAAACCAATTTTGTTACACTTTTTTGCACTACTTCATGCATTTCACATGTTTAGAAGTGAAATAAAAAATAATTTGGACAATATCTGACATATTTTGAAATTTGTCAAAAATCTGTCTTTTGTCCTGACCCCGTACCTTATGTGAAAACTAAGAAAAACTGAAAAGTACTAAAAAAAATCAAACCAATTTTTTTACACTTTTTTGCCCTAGTTCATGCATTTCACATGTCTAGAAGTGAAATAAAAAATGATTTGGACAATATCTGACAGATTGTGAAATTTGTCAAAAATCTGTCTTTTGTCCTGACCTCGGACCTTATGTGAAAACTAAGAAAAACTGAAAAGTACTAAAAAAAATCAGACCAATTTTTTTTCACTTTTTTTGCCCTAGTTCATGCATTTCACATGTCTAGAAGTGAAATAAAAAATAATTTGGACAATATCTGACAGATTTTGAAATTTGTCAAAAATCTGTCTTTTGTCCTGACCCCGGACCTTGTGTGAAAACTAAGAAAAACTGAAAGGTACTAAAAAAAACCAAACCAATTTTGATAAACTTTTTTGCACTTGTTCGTGCATTTCACATGTCTAGAAGTGAAATAAAAAATGATTTGGACAATATCTGACAGATTTTGAAATTTGTCAAGAATCTGTCTTTTGTCCTGACCCCGGACCTTATGTGAAAACTAAGAAAAACTGAAAGGTACTAAAAAAAATCAAACCAATTTTGTTACACTTTTTTGCACTTGTTCGTGCATTTCACATGTCTAGACGTGAAATAAAAAATGATTTGGACAATATCTGACAGATTTTGAATTTTGTCAAAAATCTGTCTTTTGTCCTGACCCCGGACCTTATGTGAAAACTAAGAAAAACTGAAAAGTACTAAAAAAAATCAGACCAATTTTTTTTCACTTTTTTTGCCCTAGTTCATGCATTTCACATGTCTAGAAGTGAAATAAAAAATAATTTGGACAATATCTGACAGATTTTGAAATTTGTCAAAAATCTGTCTTTTGTCCTGACCCCGGACCTTGTGTGAAAACTAAGAAAAACTGAAAGGTACTAAATAAAATCAAACCAATTTTGTTACACTTTTTTGCACTACTTCATGCATTTCACATGTTTAGAAGTGAAATAAAAAATAATTTGGACAATATCTGACATATTTTGAAATTTGTCAAAAATCTGTCTTTTGTCCTGACCCCGTACCTTATGTGAAAACTAAGAAAAACTGAAAAGTACTAAAAAAAACCAAACCAATTTTGATAAACTTTTTTGCACTTGTTCGTGCATTTCACATGTCTAGAAGTGAAATAAAAAATGATTTGGACAATATCTGACAGATTTTGAAATTTGTCAAGAATCTGTCTTTTGTCCTGACCCCGGACCTTATGTGAAAACTAAGAAAAACTGAAAGGTACTAAAAAAAATCAAACCAATTTTGTTACACTTTTTTGCACTTGTTCGTGCATTTCACATGTCTAGACGTGAAATAAAAAATGATTTGGACAATATCTGACAGATTTTGAATTTTGTCAAAAATCTGTCTTTTGTCCTGACCCCGGACCTTATGTGAAAACTAAGAAAAACTGAAAAGTACTAAAAAAAATCAGACCAATTTTTTTTCACTTTTTTTGCCCTAGTTCATGCATTTCACATGTCTAGAAGTGAAATAAAAAATAATTTGGACAATATCTGACAGATTTTGAAATTTGTCAAAAATCTGTCTTTTGTCCTGACCCCGGACCTTGTGTGAAAACTAAGAAAAACTGAAAGGTACTAAATAAAATCAAACCAATTTTGTTACACTTTTTTGCACTACTTCATGCATTTCACATGTTTAGAAGTGAAATAAAAAATAATTTGGACAATATCTGACATATTTTGAAATTTGTCAAAAATCTGTCTTTTGTCCTGACCCCGTACCTTATGTGAAAACTAAGAAAAACTGAAAAGTACTAAAAAAAATCAAACCAATTTTTTTACACTTTTTTGCCCTAGTTCATGCATTTCACATGTCTAGAAGTGAAATAAAAAATGATTTGGACAATATCTGACAGATTGTGAAATTTGTCAAAAATCTGTATTTTGTCCTGACCCCGGACCTTATGTGAAAACTAAGAAAAACTGAAAAGTACTAAATAAAATCAGACCAATTTTGTTACACTTTTTTGCACTTGTTCGTGCATTTCACATGTCTAGACGTGAAATTAAAAATAATTTGGACAATATCTGACATATTTTGAAATTTGTCAAAAATCTGTCTTTTGTCCTGACCCCGGACCTTGTGTGAAAACTAAGAAAAACTGAAAGGTACTAAAAAAAATCAAACCAATTTTGTTACACTTTTTTGCCCTAGTTCATGCATTTCACATGTCTAGAAGTGAAATAAAAATGATTTGGACAATAACTGACAGATTTTGAAATTTGTCAAAAATCTGTCTTTTGTCCTGACCCCGGACCTTGTGAGAAAACTAAGAAAAACTGAAAGGTACTAAAAAAAATCAAACCAATTTTGTTACACTTTTTTGCACTTGTTCGTGCATTTCACATGTCTAGAAGTGAAATAAAAAATGATTTGGACAATATCTGACAGATTTTGAAATTTGTCAAGAATCTGTCTTTTGTCCTGACCCCGGACCTTATGTGAAAACTAAGAAAAACTGAAAGGTACTAAAAAAAATCAAACCAATTTTGTTACACTTTTTTGCACTTGTTCGTGCATTTCACATGTCTAGACGTGAAATAAAAAATGATTTGGACAATATCTGACAGATTTTGAATTTTGTCAAAAATCTGTCTTTTGTCCTGACCCCGGACCTTATGTGAAAACTAAGAAAAACTGAAAAGTACTAAAAAAAATCAGACCAATTTTTTTTCACTTTTTTTGCCCTAGTTCATGCATTTCACATGTCTAGAAGTGAAATAAAAAATAATTTGGACAATATCTGACAGATTTTGAAATTTGTCAAAAATCTGTCTTTTGTCCTGACCCCAGACCTTGTGTGAAAACTAAGAAAAACTGAAAGATACTAAATAAAATCAAACCAATTTTGTTACACTTTTTTGCACTACTTCATGCATTTCACATGTTTAGAAGTGAAATAAAAAATAATTTGGACAATATCTGACATATTTTGAAATTTGTCAAAAATCTGTCTTTTGTCCTGACCCCGTACCTTATGTGAAAACTAAGAAAAACTGAAAAGTACTAAAAAAAATCAAACCAATTTTTTTACACTTTTTTGCCCTAGTTCATGCATTTCACATGTCTAGAAGTGAAATAAAAAATGATTTGGACAATATCTGACAGATTGTGAAATTTGTCAAAAATCTGTCTTTTGTCCTGACCCCGGACCTTGTGTGAAAACTAAGAAAAACTGAAAGGTACTAAAAAAAATCAAACCAATTTTGTTACACTTTTTTGCCCTAGTTCATGCATTTCACATGTCTAGAAGTGAAATAAAAATGATTTGGACAATAACTGACAGATTTTGAAATTTGTCAAAAATCTGTCTTTTGTCCTGACCCCGGACCTTGTGAGAAAACTAAGAAAAACTGAAAGGTACTAAAAAAAATCAAACCAATTTTGTTACACTTTTTTGCACTTGTTCGTGCATTTCACATGTCTAGAAGTGAAATAAAAAATGAATTGGACAATATCTGACAGATTTTGAAATTTGTCAAGAATCTGTCTTTTGTCCTGACCCCGGACCTTATGTGAAAACTAAGAAAAACTGAAAGGTACTAAAAAAAATCAAACCAATTTTGTTACACTTTTTTGCACTTGTTCGTGCATTTCACATGTCTAGACGTGAAATAAAAAATGATTTGGACAATATCTGACAGATTTTGAAATTTGTCAAGAATCTGTCTTTTGTCCTGACCCCGGACCTTATGTGAAAACTAAGAAAAACTGAAAGGTACTAAAAAAAATCAAACCAATTTTGTTACACTTTTTTGCACTTGTTCGTGCATTTCACATGTCTAGACGTGAAATAAAAAATGATTTGGACAATATCTGACAGATTTTGAATTTTGTCAAAAATCTGTCTTTTGTCCTGACCCCGGACCTTATGTGAAAACTAAGAAAAACTGAAAAGTACTAAAAAAAATCAGACCAATTTTTTTTCACTTTTTTTGCCCTAGTTCATGCATTTCACATGTCTAGAAGTGAAATAAAAAATAATTTGGACAATATCTGACAGATTTTGAAATTTGTCAAAAATCTGTCTTTTGTCCTGACCCCGGACCTTGTGTGAAAACTAAGAAAAACTGAAAGGTACTAAATAAAATCAAACCAATTTTGTTACACTTTTTTGCACTACTTCATGCATTTCACATGTTTAGAAGTGAAATAAAAAATAATTTGGACAATATCTGACATATTTTGAAATTTGTCAAAAATCTGTCTTTTGTCCTGACCCCGTACCTTATGTGAAAACTAAGAAAAACTGAAAAGTACTAAAAAAAATCAAACCAATTTTTTTACACTTTTTTGCCCTAGTTCATGCATTTCACATGTCTAGAAGTGAAATAAAAAATGATTTGGACAATATCTGACAGATTGTGAAATTTGTCAAAAATCTGTATTTTGTCCTGACCCCGGACCTTATGTGAAAACTAAGAAAAACTGAAAAGTACTAAAAAAAATCAGACCAATTTTTTTTTCACTTTTTTTGCCCTAGTTCATGCATTTCACATGTCTAGAAGTGAAATAAAAAATAATTTGGACAATATCTGACAGATTTTGAAATTTGTCAAAAATCTGTCTTTTGTCCTGACCCCGGACCTTGTGAGAAAACTAAGAAAAACTGAAAGGTACTAAAAAAAATCAAACCAATTTTGTTACACTTTTTTGCACTTGTTCGTGCATTTCACATGTCTAGACGTGAAATAAAAAATAATTTGGACAATATCTGACAGATTTTGAAATTTGTCAAAAATCTGTCTTTTGTCCTGACCCCGGACCTTATGTGAAAACTAAGAAAAACTGAAAAGTACTAAAAAAAATCAAACCAATTTTTTTACACTTTTTTGCCCTAGTTCATGCATTTCACATGTCTAGAAGTGAAATAAAAAATGATTTGGACAATATCTGACAGATTTTGAATTTTGTCAAAAATCTGTCTTTTGTCCTGACCCCGGACCTTATGTGAAAACTAAGAAAAACTGAAAAGTACTAAAAAAAATCAGACCAATTTTTTTTCACTTTTTTTGCCCTAGTTCATGCATTTCACATGTCTAGAAGTGAAATAAAAAATGATTTGGACAATATCTGACAGATTTTGAAATTTGTCAAGAATCTGTCTTTTGTCCTGACCCCGGACCTTATGTGAAAACTAAGAAAAACTGAAAGGTACTAAAAAAAATCAAACCAATTTTGTTACACTTTTTTGCACTTGTTCGTGCATTTCACATGTCTAGACGTGAAATAAAAAATGATTTGGACAATATCTGACAGATTTTGAATTTTGTCAAAAATCTGTCTTTTGTCCTGACCCCGGACCTTATGTGAAAACTAAGAAAAACTGAAAAGTACTAAAAAAAATCAGACCAATTTTTTTTCACTTTTTTTGCCCTAGTTCATGCATTTCACATGTCTAGAAGTGAAATAAAAAATAATTTGGACAATATCTGACAGATTTTGAAATTTGTCAAAAATCTGTCTTTTGTCCTGACCCCAGACCTTGTGTGAAAACTAAGAAAAACTGAAAGGTACTAAATAAAATCAAACCAATTTTGTTACACTTTTTTGCACTACTTCATGCATTTCACATGTTTAGAAGTGAAATAAAAAATAATTTGGACAATATCTGACATATTTTGAAATTTGTCAAAAATCTGTCTTTTGTCCTGACCCCGTACCTTATGTGAAAACTAAGAAAAACTGAAAAGTACTAAAAAAAATCAAACCAATTTTTTTACACTTTTTTGCCCTAGTTCATGCATTTCACATGTCTAGAAGTGAAATAAAAAATGATTTGGACAATATCTGACAGATTGTGAAATTTGTCAAAAATCTGTCTTTTGTCCTGACCCCGGACCTTGTGTGAAAACTAAGAAAAACTGAAAGGTACTAAAAAAAATCAAACCAATTTTGTTACACTTTTTTGCCCTAGTTCATGCATTTCACATGTCTAGAAGTGAAATAAAAATGATTTGGACAATAACTGACAGATTTTGAAATTTGTCAAAAATCTGTCTTTTGTCCTGACCCCGGACCTTGTGAGAAAACTAAGAAAAACTGAAAGGTACTAAAAAAAATCAAACCAATTTTGTTACACTTTTTTGCACTTGTTCGTGCATTTCACATGTCTAGAAGTGAAATAAAAAATGAATTGGACAATATCTGACAGATTTTGAAATTTGTCAAGAATCTGTCTTTTGTCCTGACCCCGGACCTTATGTGAAAACTAAGAAAAACTGAAAGGTACTAAAAAAAATCAAACCAATTTTGTTACACTTTTTTGCACTTGTTCGTGCATTTCACATGTCTAGACGTGAAATAAAAAATGATTTGGACAATATCTGACAGATTTTGAAATTTGTCAAGAATCTGTCTTTTGTCCTGACCCCGGACCTTATGTGAAAACTAAGAAAAACTGAAAGGTACTAAAAAAAATCAAACCAATTTTGTTACACTTTTTTGCACTTGTTCGTGCATTTCACATGTCTAGACGTGAAATAAAAAATTATTTGGACAATATCTGACAGATTTTGAATTTTGTCAAAAATCTGTCTTTTGTCCTGACCCCGGACCTTATGTGAAAACTAAGAAAAACTGAAAAGTACTAAAAAAAATCAGACCAATTTTTTTTCACTTTTTTTGCCCTAGTTCATGCATTTCACATGTCTAGAAGTGAAATAAAAAATAATTTGGACAATATCTGACAGATTTTGAAATTTGTCAAAAATCTGTCTTTTGTCCTGACCCCGGACCTTGTGTGAAAACTAAGAAAAACTGAAAGGTACTAAATAAAATCAAACCAATTTTGTTACACTTTTTTGCACTACTTCATGCATTTCACATGTCTAGAAGTGAAATAAAAAATGATTTGGACAATATCTGACAGATTTTGAAATTTGTCAAAAATCTGTCTTTTGTCCTGACCCCGGACCTTGTGAGAAAACTAAGAAAAACTGAAAGGTACTAAAAAAAATCAAACCAATTTTGTTACACTTTTTTGCACTTGTTCGTGCATTTCACATGTCTAGACGTGAAATAAAAAATAATTTGGACAATATCTGACAGATTTTGAAATTTGTCAAAAATCTGTCTTTTGTCCTGACCCCGGACCTTATGTGAAAACTAAGAAAAACTGAAAAGTACTAAAAAAAATCAAACCAATTTTTTTACACTTTTTTGCCCTAGTTCATGCATTTCACATGTCTAGAAGTGAAATAAAAAATGATTTGGACAATATCTGACAGATTTTGAATTTTGTCAAAAATCTGTCTTTTGTCCTGACCCCGGACCTTATGTGAAAACTAAGAAAAACTGAAAAGTACTAAAAAAAATCAGACCAATTTTTTTTCACTTTTTTTGCCCTAGTTCATGCATTTCACATGTCTAGAAGTGAAATAAAAAATAATTTGGACAATATCTGACAGATTTTGAAATTTGTCAAAAATCTGTCTTTTGTCCTGACCCCGGACCTTATGTGAAAACTAAGAAAAACTGAAAAGTACTAAATAAAATCAGACCAATTTTGTTACACTTTTTTGCACTTGTTCGTGCATTTCACATGTCTAGACGTGAAATTAAAAATAATTTGGACAATATCTGACATATTTTGAAATTTGTCAAAAATCTGTCTTTTGTCCTGACCCCGGACCTTGTGTGAAAACTAAGAAAAACTGAAAGGTACTAAAAAAAATCAAACCAATTTTGTTACACTTTTTTGCCCTAGTTCATGCATTTCACATGTCTAGAAGTGAAATAAAAATGATTTGGACAATATCTGACAGATTTTGAATTTTGTCAAAAATCTGTCTTTTGTCCTGACCCCGGACCTTATGTGAAAACTAAGAAAAACTGAAAAGTACTAAAAAAAATCAGACCAATTTTTTTTTCACTTTTTTTGCCCTAGTTCATGCATTTCACATGTCTAGAAGTGAAATAAAAATGATTTGGACAATATCTGACAGATTTTGAATTTTGTCAAAAATCTGTCTTTTGTCCTGACCCCGGACCTTATGTGAAAACTAAGAAAAACTGAAAAGTACTAAATAAAATCAGACCAATTTTGTTACACTTTTTTGCACTTGTTCGTGCATTTCACATGTCTAGACGTGAAATTAAAAATAATTTGGACAATATCTGACATATTTTGAAATTTGTCAAAAATCTGTCTTTTGTCCTGACCCCGGACCTTGTGTGAAAACTAAGAAAAACTGAAAGGTACTAAATAAAATCAAACCAATTTTGTTACACTTTTTTGCACTACTTCATGCATTTCACATGTTTAGAAGTGAAATAAAAAATAATTTGGACAATATCTGACATATTTTGAAATTTGTCAAAAATCTGTCTTTTGTCCTGACCCCGTACCTTATGTGAAAACTAAGAAAAACTGAAAAGTACTAAAAAAAATCAAACCAATTTTTTTACACTTTTTTGCCCTAGTTCATGCATTTCACATGTCTAGAAGTGAAATAAAAAATGATTTGGACAATATCTGACAGATTGTGAAATTTGTCAAAAATCTGTCTTTTGTCCTGACCCCGGACCTTATGTGAAAACTAAGAAAAACTGAAAAGTACTAAAAAAAATCAGACCAATTTTTTTTCACTTTTTTTGCCCTAGTTCATGCATTTCACATGTCTAGAAGTGAAATAAAAAATAATTTGGACAATATCTGACAGATTTTGAAATTTGTCAAAAATCTGTCTTTTGTCCTGACCCCGGACCTTGTGTGAAAACTAAGAAAAACTGAAAGGTACTAAATAAAATCAAACCAATTTTGTTACACTTTTTTGCACTACTTCATGCATTTCACATGTTTAGAAGTGAAATAAAAAATAATTTGGACAATATCTGACATATTTTGAAATTTGTCAAAAATCTGTCTTTTGTCCTGACCCCGTACCTTATGTGAAAACTAAGAAAAACTGAAAAGTACTAAAAAAAATCAAACCAATTTTTTTACACTTTTTTGCCCTAGTTCATGCATTTCACATGTCTAGAAGTGAAATAAAAAATGATTTGGACAATATCTGACAGATTGTGAAATTTGTCAAAAATCTGTATTTTGTCCTGACCCCGGACCTTATGTGAAAACTAAGAAAAACTGAAAAGTACTAAATAAAATCAGACCAATTTTGTTACACTTTTTTGCACTTGTTCGTGCATTTCACATGTCTAGACGTGAAATTAAAAATAATTTGGACAATATCTGACATATTTTGAAATTTGTCAAAAATCTGTCTTTTGTCCTGACCCCGGACCTTGTGTGAAAACTAAGAAAAACTGAAAGGTACTAAAAAAAATCAAACCAATTTTGTTACACTTTTTTGCCCTAGTTCATGCATTTCACATGTTTAGACGTGAAATAAAAAATAATTTGGACAATATCTGACATATTTTGAAATTTGTCAAAAATCTGTCTTTTGTCCTGACCCCAGACCTTATGTGAAAACTAAGAAAAACTGAAAGGTACTAAAAAAAATCAGACCAATTTTTTTTAACTTTTTTTGCCCTATTTCATGCATTTCACATGTCTAGAAGTGAAATAAAAAATAATTTGGACAATATCTGGCATATTTTGAAATTTGTCAAAAATCTGTCTTCTGTCCTGACCCCGGACCTTATGTGAAAACTAAGAAAAACTTAAAGGTACTAAAAAAAATCAAACCAATTTTTTTACACTTTTTTGCCCTAGTTCATGCATTTCACATGTCTATAAGTGAAATAAAAAATGATTTGGACAATATCTGACATATTTTGAAATTTGTCAAAATTCTGTCTTTTGTCCTGACCCCGGACCTTATGTGAAAACTAAGAAAAACTGCAAGGTACTAAAAAAAAATCAAACCAATTTTTTTACACTTTTTTGCCCTAGTTCATGCATTTCACATGTCTAGAAGTGAAATAAAAAATGATTTGGACAATATCTGACATATTTTGAAATTTGTCAAAAATCTGTCTTTTGTCCTGACCCCGGACCTTATGTGAAAACTAAGAAAAACTGCAAGGTACTAAAAAAAAATCAAACCAATTTTTTCACACTTTCTTGCCCTAGGTCATGCATTTCACATGTCTAGAAATTAAATAAAAAATGATTTGGACAATATCTGACAGATTTTGAAATTTGTCAGAAATCTGTATTTTGTCCTGACCCCAGACCTTGTGAGAAAACTAAGAAAAACTGAAAGGTACTAAAAAAAATCAAACCAATTTTGTTACACTTTTTTGCCCTAGTTCATGCATTTCACATGTCTAGACATGAAATAAAAAATAATTTGGACAATATCTGACATATTTTGAAATTTGTCAAAAATCTGTCTTTTGTCCTGACCCCGGACCTTGTGAGAAAACTAAGAAAAACTGAAAGGTACTAAAAAAAATCAAACCAATTTTGTTACACTTTTTTGCACTTGTTCGTGCATTTCACATGTCTAGACGTGAAATAGAAAATAATTTGGACAATATCTGACATATTTTGAAATTTGTCAAAAATCTGTCTTTTGTCCTGACCCCGGACCTTGTGAGAAAACTAAGAAAAACTGAAAGGTACTAAAAAAAATCAAACCAATTTTGTTACACTTTTTTGCACTTGTTCATGCATTTCACATGTCTAGACGTGAAATAAAAAATAATTTGGACAATATCTGACATATTTTGAAATTTGTCAAAAATCTGTCTTTTGTCCTGACCCCGGACCTTGTGAGAAAACTAAGAAAAACTGAAAGGTACTAAAAAAAATCAAACCAATTTTGTTACACTTTTTTGCACTTGTTCATGCATTTCACATGTCTAGACGTGAAATAAAAAATTATTTGGACAATATCTGACATAATTTGAAATTTGTCAAAAATCTGTCTTTTGTCCTGACCCCGGACCTTGTGAGAAAACTAAGAAAAACTGAAAGGTACTAAAAAAAAATCAAACCAATTTTGTTACACTTTTTTGCACTTGTTCGTGCATTTCACATGTCTAGAAGTGAAATAAAAAATAATTTGGATAATATCTGACATATTTTGAAATTTGTCAAAAATCTGTCTTTTGTCCTGACCCCGGACCTTATGTGAAAACTAAGAAAAACTGAAAAGTACTAAAAAAAATCAGACCAATTTTTTTACACTTTTTTTGCCCTAGTTCATGCATTTCACATGTCTAGAAGTGAAATAAAAAATAATTTGGACAATATCTGACATATTTTGAAATTTGTCAAAAATCTGTCTTTTGTCCTGACCCCGGACCTTATGTGAAAACTAAGAAAAACTGAAAAGTACTAAAAAAAATCAGACCAATTTTGTTACACTTTTTTGCACTTGTTCGTGCATTTCACATGTCTAGACGTGAAATAAAAAATAATTTGGACAATATCTGACATATTTTGAAATTTGTCAAAAATCTGTCTTTTGTCCTGACCCCGGACCTTATGTGAAAACTAAGAAAAACTGCAAGGTAATAAAAAAAAATCAGACCAATTTTTTTTCACTTTTTTTGCCCTAGTTCATGCATTTCACATGTCTAGAAGTGAAATAAAAAATAATTTGGACAATATCTGACATATTTTGAAAGTTCTCAAAAATCTGTCTTTTGTCCTGACACCGGACCTTGTGAGAAAACTAAGAAAAACTGAAAGGTACTAAAAAAAATCAAACCAATTTTGTTACACTTTTTTGCACTTGTTCATGCATTTCACATGTCTAGACGTGAAATAAAAAATTATTTGGACAATATCTGACATAATTTGAAATTTGTCAAAAATCTGTCTTTTGTCCTGACCCCGGACCTTATGTGAAAACTAAGAAAAACTGAAAAGTACTAAAAAAAATCAGACCAATTTTTTTTTACTTTTTTTGCCCTAGTTCATGCATTTCACATGTCTAGATATGAAATAAAAAATGATTTGGACAATATCTGACAGATTTTGAAATTTGTCAAAAATCTGTCTTTTGTCCTGACCCCGGACCTTATGTGAAAACTAAAAAAAACTGAAAGGTACTAAAAAAAATCAAACCAATTTTTTTACACTTTTTTGCCCTAGTTCATGCATTTCACATGTCTATAAGTGAAATAAAAAATGATTTGGACAATATCTGACATATTTTGAAATTTGTCAAAATTCTGTCTTTTATCCTGACCCCGGACCTTATGTGAAAACTAAGAAAAACTGCAAGGTACTAAAAAAAAATCAAACCAATTTTTTTACACTTTTTTGCCCTAGTTCATGCATTTCACATGTCTAGAAGTGAAATAAAAAATGATTTGGACAATATCTGACATATTTTGAAATTTGTCAAAAATCTGTCTTATGTCCTGACCCCGGACCTTATGTGAAAACTAAGAAAAACTGCAAGGTACTAAAAAAAAATCAAACCAATTTTTTCAAACTTTCTTGCCCTAGTTCATGCATTTCACATGTCTAGAAATTAAATAAAAAATGATTTGGACAATATCTGACAGATTTTGATATTTGTCAGAAATCTGTATTTTGTCCTGACCCCGGACCTTATGTGAAAACTAAGAAAAACTGAAAAGTACTAAAAAAAATCAAACCAATTTTGTTACACTTTTTTGCACTAGTTCATGCATTTCACATGTCTAGACGTGAAATAAAAAATGATTTGGACAATATCTGACAGATTTTGAAATTTGTCAAAAATCTGTCTTTTGTCCTGACCCCGGACCTTATGTGAAAACTAAAAAAAACTGAAAGGTACTAAAAAAAATCAAACCAATTTTTTTACACTTTTTTGCCCTAGTTCATGCATTTCACATGTCTATAAGTGAAATAAAAAATGATTTGGACAATATCTGAGAGATTTTGAAATTTGTCAAAAATCTGTCTTTTATCCTGACCCCGGACCTTATGTGAAAACTAAGAAAAACTGAAAAGTACTAAAAAAAAATCAAACCAATTTTGTTACACTTTTTTGCACTAGTTCATGCATTTCACATGTCTAGACGTGAAATAAAAAATAATTTGGACAATATCTGACATATTTTGAAATTTGTCAAAAATCTGTCTTTTGTCCTGACCCCGGACCTTATGTGAAAACTAAAAAAAACTGAAAGGTACTAAAAAAAATCAAACCAATTTTTTTACACTTTTTTGACCTAGTTCATGCATTTCACATGTCTATAAGTGAAATAAAAAATGATTTGGACAATATCTGACATATTTTGAAATTTGTCAAAATTCTGTCTTTTGTCCTGACCCCGGACCTTATGTGAAAACTAAGAAAAACTGCAAGGTACTAAAAAAAAATCAAACCAATTTTTTTACACTTTTTTGCCCTAGTTCATGCATTTCACATGTCTAGAAGTGAAATAAAAAATGATTTGGACAATATCTGACATATTTTGAAATTTGTCAAAAATCTGTCTTTTGTCCTGACCCCGGACCTTATGTGAAAACTAAGAAAAACTGCAAGGTACTAAAAAAAAATCAAACCAATTTTTTTACACTTTTTTGCCCTAGTTCATGCATTTCACATGTCTAGAAGTGAAATAAAAAATGATTTGGACAATATCTGACATATTTAGAAATTTGTCAAAAATCTGTCTTTTGTCCTGACCCCGGACCTTATGTGAAAACTAAGAAAAACTGCATGGTACTAAAAAAAAATCAAACCAATTTTTTCACACTTTCTTGCCCTAGTTCATGCATTTCACAATGTCTAGAAATTAAATAAAAAATGATTTGGACAATATCTGACAGATTTTGAAATTTGTCAGAAATCTGTATTTTGTCCTGACCCCGGACCTTATGTGAAAACTAAGAAAAACTGAAAGGTACTAAAAAAAATCAAACCAATATTTTTACACTTTTTTGCCCTAGTTCATGCATTTCACATGTCTAGAAGTGAAATAAAAAATGATTTGGACAATATCTGACAGATTTTGAAATTTGTCAAAAATCTGTCTTTTGTCCTGACCCCGGACCTTATGTGAAAACTAAGAAAAACTGAAAAGTACTAAAAAAAAATCAAACCAATTTTGTTACACTTTTTTGCACTAGTTCATGCATTTCACATGTCTAGACGTGAAATAAAAAATAATTTGGACAATATCTGACATATTTTGAAATTTGTCAAAAATCTGTCTTTTGTCCTGACCCCGGACCTTATGTGAAAACTGAAAAAAACTGAAAGGTACTAAAAAAAATCAAACCAATTTTTTTACACTTTTTTGCCCTAGTTCATGCATTTCACATGTCTATAAGTGAAATAAAAAATGATTTGGACAATATCTGACATATTTTGAAATTTGTCAAAATTCTGTCTTTTGTCCTGACCCCGGACCTTATGTGAAAACTAAGAAAAACTGAAAAGTAGTAAAAAAATTCAGACCAATTTTTTTTCACTTTTTTTGCCCTAGTTCATGCATTTCACATGTCTAGAAGTGAAATAAAAAATAATTTGGACAATATCTGAGAGATTTTGAAATTTGTCAAAAATCTGTCTTTTATCCTGACCCCGGACCTTATGTGAAAACTAAGAAAAACTGAAAAGTACTAAAAAAAAATCAAACCAATTTTGTTACACTTTTTTGCACTAGTTCATGCATTTCACATGTCTAGACGTGAAATCAAAAATAATTTGGACAATATCTGACATATTTTGAAATTTGTCAAAAATCTGTCTTTTGTCCTGACCCCGGACCTTATGTGAAAACTAAAAAAAACTGAAAGGTACTAAAAAAAATCAAACCAATTTTTTTACACTTTTTTGACCTAGTTCATGCATTTCACATGTCTATAAGTGAAATAAAAAATGATTTGGACAATATCTGACATATTTTGAAATTTGTCAAAAATCTGTCTTTTGTCCTGACCCCGGACCTTATGTGAAAACTAAGAAAAACTGCAAGGTACTAAAAAAAAATCAAACCAATTTTTTTACACTTTTTTGCCCTAGTTCATGCATTTCACATGTCTAGAAGTGAAATAAAAAATGATTTGGACAATATCTGACATATTTAGAAATTTGTCAAAAATCTGTCTTTTGTCCTGACCCCGGACCTTATGTGAAAACTAAGAAAAACTGCAAGGTACTAAAAAAAAATCAAACCAATTTTTTCACACTTTCTTGCCCTAGTTCATGCATTTCACAATGTCTAGAAATTAAATAAAAAATGATTTGGACAATATCTGACAGATTTTGAAATTTGTCAGAAATCTGTATTTTGTCCTGACCCCGGACCTTATGTGAAAACTAAGAAAAACTGAAAGGTACTAAAAAAAATCAAACCAATATTTTTACACTTTTTTGCCCTAGTTCATGCATTTCACAATGTCTAGAAATTAAATAAAAAATGATTTGGACAATATCTGACAGATTTTGAAATTTGTCAGAAATCTGTATTTTGTCCTGACCCCAGACCTTATGTGAAAACTAAGAAAAACTGAAAGGTACTAAAAAAAATCAAACCAATATTTTTACACTTTTTTGCCCTAGTTCATGCATTTCACATGTCTAGAAGTGAAATAAAAAATGATTTGGACAATATCTGACAGATTTTGAAATTTGTCAAAAATCTGTCTTTTGTCCTGACCCCGGACCTTATGTGAAAACTAAGAAAAACTGAAAAGTACTAAAAAAAAATCAAACCAATTTTGTTACACTTTTTTGCACTAGTTCATGCATTTCACATGTCTAGACGTGAAATAAAAAATAATTTGGACAATATCTGACATATTTTGAAATTTGTCAAAAATCTGTCTTTTGTCATGACCCCGGACCTTATGTGAAAACTAAGAAAAACTGAAAAGTACAAAAAAAAAGTCAAACCAATTTTGTTACACTTTTTTGCACCAGTTCATGCATTTCACATGTCTAGACGTGAAATAAAAAATAATTTGGACAATATCTGACATATTTTGAAATTTGTCAAAAATCTGTCTTTTGTCCTGACCCCGGACCTTATGTGAAAACTGAAAAAAACTGAAAGGTACTAAAAAAAATCAAACCAATTTTTTTACACTTTTTTGCCCTAGTTCATGCATTTCACATGTCTATAAGTGAAATAAAAAATGATTTGGACAATATCTGACATATTTTGAAATTTGTCAAAATTCTGTCTTTTGTCCTGACCCCGGACCTTATGTGAAAACTAAGAAAAACTGCAAGGTACTAAAAAAAAATCAAACCAATTTTTTTACACTTTTTTGCCCTAGTTCATGCATTTCACATGTCTAGAAGTGAAATAAAAAATGATTTGGACAATATCTGACATATTTTGAAATTTGTCAAAAATCTGTCTTATGTCCTGACCCCGGACCTTATGTGAAAACTAAGAAAAACTGCAAGGTACTAAAAAAAAATCAAACCAATTTTTTCAAACTTTCTTGCCCTAGTTCATGCATTTCACATGTCTAGAAATTAAATAAAAAATGATTTGGACAATATCTGACAGATTTTGATATTTGTCAGAAATCTGTATTTTGTCCTGACCCCGGACCTTATGTGAAAACTAAGAAAAACTGAAAGGTACTAAAAAAAATCAAACCAATATTTTTACACTTTTTTGCCCTAGTTCATGCATTTCACATGTCTAGAAGTGAAATAAAAAATGATTTGGACAATATCTGACAGATTTTGAAATTTGTCAAAAATCTGTCTTTTGTCCTGACCCCGGACCTTATGTGAAAACTAAGAAAAACTGAAAAGTACTAAAAAAAAATCAAACCAATTTTGTTACACTTTTTTGCACTAGTTCATGCATTTCACATGTCTAGACGTGAAATAAAAAATAATTTGGACAATATCTGACATATTTTGAAATTTGTCAAAAATCTGTCTTTTGTCATGACCCCGGACCTTATGTGAAAACTAAGAAAAACTGAAAAGTACTAAAAAAAAATCAAACCAATTTTGTTACACTTTTTTGCACTAGTTCATGCATTTCACATGTCTAGACGTGAAATAAAAAATAATTTGGACAATATCTGACATATTTTGAAATTTGTCAAAAATCTGTCTTTTGTCCTGACCCCGGACCTTATGTGAAAACTAAAAAAAACTGAAAGGTACTAAAAAAAATCAAACCAATTTTTTTACACTTTTTTGCCCTAGTTCATGCATTTCACATGTCTATGAGTGAAATAAAAAATGATTTGGACAATATCTGACATATTTTGAAATTTGTCAAAATTCTGTCTTTTGTCCTGCCCCGGACCTTGTGTGAAAACTAAGAAAAACTGAAAGGTACTAAAAAAAATCAAACCAATTTTGTTACACTTTTTTGCTCTAGTTCATGCATTTCACATGTCTAGAAGTGAAATAAAAATGATTTGGACAATAACTGACAGATTTTGAAATTTGTCAAAAATCTGTCTTTTGTCCTGACCCCGGACCTTGTGAGAAAACTAAGAAAAACTGAAAGGTACTAAAAAAAATCAAACCAATTTTGTTACACTTTTTTGCACTTTTTCGTGCATTTCACATGTCTAGAAGTGAAATAAAAAATGATTTGGACAATATCTGACAGATTTTGAAATTTGTCAAGAATCTGTCTTTTGTCCTGACCCCGGACCTTATGTGAAAACTAAGAAAAACTGAAAGGTACTAAAAAAAATCAAACCAATTTTGTTACACTTTTTTGCACTTGTTCGTGCATTTCACATGTCTAGACGTGAAATAAAAAATGATTTGGACAATATCTGACAGATTTTGAATTTTGTCAAAAATCTGTCTTTTGTCCTGACCCCGGACCTTATGTGAAAACTAAGAAAAACTGAAAAGTACTAAAAAAAATCAGACCAATTTTTTTTTCACTTTTTTTGCCCTAGTTCATGCATTTCACATGTCTAGAAGTGAAATAAAAAATAATTTGGACAATATCTGACAGATTTTGAAATTTGTCAAAAATCTGTCTTTTGTCCTGACCCCGGACCTTGTGTGAAAACTAAGAAAAACTGAAAGGTACTAAAAAAAATCAAACCAATTTTGTTACACTTTTTTGCACTTGTTCGTGCATTTCACATGTCTAGACGTGAAATAAAAAATGATTTGGACAATATCTGACAGATTTTGAATTTTGTCAAAAATCTGTCTTTTGTCCTGACCCCGGACCTTATGTGAAAACTAAGAAAAACTGAAAAGTACTAAAAAAAATCAGACCAATTTTTTTTCACTTTTTTTGCCCTAGTTCATGCATTTCACATGTCTAGAAGTGAAATAAAAAATAATTTGGACAATATCTGACAGATTTTGAAATTTGTCAAAAATCTGTCTTTTGTCCTGACCCCGGACCTTGTGTGAAAACTAAGAAAAACTGAAAGGTACTAAATAAAATCAAACCAATTTTGTTACACTTTTTTGCACTACTTCATGCATTTCACATGTTTAGAAGTGAAATAAAAAATAATTTGGACAATATCTGACATATTTTGAAATTTGTCAAAAATCTGTCTTTTGTCCTGACCCCGTACCTTATGTGAAAACTAAGAAAAACTGAAAAGTACTAAAAAAAATCAAACCAATTTTTTTACACTTTTTTGCCCTAGTTCATGCATTTCACATGTCTAGAAGTGAAATAAAAAATGATTTGGACAATATCTGACAGATTGTGAAATTTGTCAAAAATCTGTATTTTGTCCTGACCCCGGACCTTATGTGAAAACTAAGAAAAACTGAAAAGTACTAAAAAAAATCAGACCAATTTTTTTTTCACTTTTTTTGCCCTAGTTCATGCATTTCACATGTCTAGAAGTGAAATAAAAAATAATTTGGACAATATCTGACAGATTTTGAAATTTGTCAAAAATCTGTCTTTTGTCCTGACCCCGGACCTTATGTGAAAACTAAGAAAAACTGAAAAGTACTAAATAAAATCAGACCAATTTTGTTACACTTTTTTGCACTTGTTCGTGCATTTCACATGTCTAGACGTGAAATTAAAAATAATTTGGACAATATCTGACATATTTTGAAATTTGTCAAAAATCTGTCTTTTGTCCTGACCCCGGACCTTGTGTGAAAACTAAGAAAAACTGAAAGGTACTAAATAAAATCAAACCAATTTTGTTACACTTTTTTGCACTACTTCATGCATTTCACATGTTTAGAAGTGAAATAAAAAATAATTTGGACAATATCTGACATATTTTGAAATTTGTCAAAAATCTGTCTTTTGTCCTGACCCCGTACCTTATGTGAAAACTAAGAAAAACTGAAAGGTACTAAAAAAAATCAAACCAATTTTTTTACACTTTTTTGCCCTAGTTCATGCATTTCACATGTCTATAAGTGAAATAAAAAATGATTTGGACAATATCTGACATATTTTGAAATTTGTCAAAATTCTGTCTTTTGTCCTGACCCCGGACCTTATGTGAAAACTAAGAAAAACTGCAAGGTGCTAAAAAAATCAAACCAATATTTTTACACTTTTTTGCCCTAGTTCATGCATTTCACATGTCTAGAAGTGAAATAAAAAATGATTTGGACAATATCTGACATATTTTGAAATTTGTCAAAAATCTGTCTTTTGTCCTGACCCCGGACCTTATGTGAAAACTAAAAAAAACTGAAAGGTACTAAAAAAAATCAAACCAATTTTTTTACACTTTTTTGCCCTAGTTCATGCATTTCACATGTCTATAAGTGAAATAAAAAATGATTTGGACAATATCTGACATATTTTGAAATTTGTCAAAATTCTGTCTTTTGTCCTGACCCCGGACCTTATGTGAAAACTAAGAAAAACTGCAAGGTGCTAAAAAAAAATCAAACCAATTTTGTTACACTTTTTTGCCCTAGTTCATGCATTTCACATGTCTATAAGTGAAATTAAAAATAATTTGGACAATATCTGACATATTTTGAAATTTGTCAAAAATCTGTCTTTTGTCCTGACCCCGGACCTTGTGTGAAAACTAAGAAAAACTGAAAGGTACTAAAAAAAATCAAACCAATTTTGTTACACTTTTTTGCCCTAGTTCATGCATTTCACATGTCTAGAAGTGAAATAAAAATGATTTGGACAATAACTGACAGATTTTGAAATTTGTCAAAAATCTGTCTTTTGTCCTGACCCCGGACCTTGTGAGAAAACTAAGAAAAACTGAAAGGTACTAAAAAAAATCAAACCAATTTTGTTACACTTTTTTGCACTTGTTCGTGCATTTCACATGTCTAGAAGTGAAATAAAAAATGATTTGGACAATATCTGACAGATTTTGAAATTTGTCAAGAATCTGTCTTTTGTCCTGACCCCGGACCTTATGTGAAAACTAAGAAAAACTGAAAGGTACTAAAAAAAATCAAACCAATTTTGTTACACTTTTTTGCACTTGTTCGTGCATTTCACATGTCTAGACGTGAAATAAAAAATGATTTGGACAATATCTGACAGATTTTGAATTTTGTCAAAAATCTGTCTTTTGTCCTGACCCCGGACCTTATGTGAAAACTAAGAAAAACTGAAAAGTACTAAAAAAAATCAGACCAATTTTTTTTCACTTTTTTTGCCCTAGTTCATGCATTTCACATGTCTAGAAGTGAAATAAAAAATAATTTGGACAATATCTGACAGATTTTGAAATTTGTCAAAAATCTGTCTTTTGTCCTGACCCCGGACCTTGTGTGAAAACTAAGAAAAACTGAAAGGTACTAAATAAAATCAAACCAATTTTGTTACACTTTTTTGCACTTGTTCGTGCATTTCACATGTCTAGAAGTGAAATAAAAAATGATTTGGACAATATCTGACAGATTTTGAAATTTGTCAAGAATCTGTCTTTTGTCCTGACCCCGGACCTTATGTGAAAACTAAGAAAAACTGAAAGGTACTAAAAAAAATCAAACCAATTTTGTTACACTTTTTTGCACTTGTTCGTGCATTTCACATGTCTAGACGTGAAATAAAAAATGATTTGGACAATATCTGACAGATTTTGAATTTTGTCAAAAATCTGTCTTTTGTCCTGACCCCGGACCTTATGTGAAAACTAAGAAAAACTGAAAAGTACTAAAAAAAATCAGACCAATTTTTTTTCACTTTTTTTGCCCTAGTTCATGCATTTCACATGTCTAGAAGTGAAATAAAAAATAATTTGGACAATATCTGACAGATTTTGAAATTTGTCAAAAATCTGTCTTTTGTCCTGACCCCGGACCTTGTGTGAAAACTAAGAAAAACTGAAAGGTACTAAATAAAATCAAACCAATTTTGTTACACTTTTTTGCACTACTTCATGCATTTCACATGTTTAGAAGTGAAATAAAAAATAATTTGGACAATATCTGACATATTTTGAAATTTGTCAAAAATCTGTCTTTTGTCCTGACCCCGTACCTTATGTGAAAACTAAGAAAAACTGAAAAGTACTAAAAAAAATCAAACCAATTTTTTTACACTTTTTTGCCCTAGTTCATGCATTTCACATGTCTAGAAGTGAAATAAAAAATGATTTGGACAATATCTGACAGATTGTGAAATTTGTCAAAAATCTGTATTTTGTCCTGACCCCGGACCTTATGTGAAAACTAAGAAAAACTGAAAAGTACTAAAAAAAATCAGACCAATTTTTTTTTCACTTTTTTTGCCCTATTTCATGCATTTCACATGTCTAGAAGTGAAATAAAAAATAATTTGGACAATATCTGACAGATTTTGAAATTTGTCAAAAATCTGTCTTTTGTCCTGACCCCGGACCTTATGTGAAAACTAAAAAAAACTGAAAGGTACTAAAAAAAATCAAACCAATTTTTTTACACTTTTTTGCCCTAGTTCATGCATTTCACATGTCTATAAGTGAAATAAAAAATGATTTGGACAATATCTGACATATTTTGAAATTTGTCAAAATTCTGTCTTTTGTCCTGACCCCGGACCTTATGTGAAAACTAAGAAAAACTGCAAGGTGCTAAAAAAAAATCAAACCAATTTTTTTACACTTTTTTGCCCTAGTTCATGCATTTCACATGTCTAGAAGTGAAATAAAAAATGATTTGGACAATATCTGACATATTTTGAAATTTGTAAAAAATCTGTCTTTTGTCCTGACCCCGGACCTTATGTGAAAACTAAGAAAAACTGAAAAGTACTAAAAAAAATCAAACCAATTTTGTTACACTTTTATCACTAGTTCATGCATTTCACATGTCTAGACGTGAAATAAAAAATTATTTGGACAATATCTGACATATTTTGAAATTTGTCAAAAATCTGTCTTTTGTCCTGACCCCGGACCTTATGTGAAAACTAAGAAAAACTGAAAGGTACTAAAAAAAATCAAACCAATTTTGTTACACTTTTTTGCACTTGTTCGTGCATTTCACATGTCTAGACGTGAAATTAAAAATAATTTGGACAATATCTGACATATTTTGAAATTTGTCAAAAATCTGTCTTTTGTCCTGACCCCAGACCTTATGTGAAAACTAAGAAAAACTGAAAAGTACTAAAAAAAATCAGACCAATTTTTTTTTCACTTTTTTGCCCTAGTTCATGCATTTCACATGTCTAGAAGTGAAATAAAATATAATTTGGACAATATCTGACATATTTTGAAATTTGTCAAAAATCTGTCTTTTGTCCTGACCCCGGACCTTATGTGAAAACTAAGAAAAACTGAAAAGTAGTAAATAAAATCAAACCAATTTTGTTACACTTTTTTGCACTTGTTCGTGCATTTCACATGTCTAGACGTGAAATAAAAAATTATTTGGACAATATCTGACATATTTTGAAATTTGTCAAAAATCTGTCTTTTGTCCTGACCCCGGACCTTGTGAGAAAACTAAGAAAAACTGAAAGGTACTAAAAAAAATCAAACCAATTTTGTTACACTTTTTTGCACTTGTTCGTGCATTTCACATGTCTAGAAGTGAAATAAAAAATGATTTGGACAATATCTGACAGATTTTGAAATTTGTCAAGAATCTGTCTTTTTTCCTGACCCCGGACCTTATGTGAAAACTAAGAAAAACTGAAAGGTACTAAAAAAAATCAAACCAATTTTGTTACACTTTTTTGCACTTGTTCGTGCATTTCACATGTCTAGACGTGAAATAAAAAATTATTTGGACAATATCTGACATATTTTGAAATTTGTCAAAAATCTGTCTTTTGTCCTGACCCCGGACCTTGTGTGAAAACTAAGAAAAACTGAAAGGTACTAAAAAAAACCAAACCAATTTTGATAAACTTTTTTGCATTAGTTCATGCATTTCACATGTCTAGAAGTGAAATAAAAAATGATTTGGACAATATCTGACAGATTTTGAAATTTGTCAAAAATCTGTCTTTTGTCCTGACCCCGGACCTTATGTGAAAACTAAGAAAAACTGAAAAGTACTAAAAAAAATCAGACCAATTTTTTTTCACTTTTTTTGCCCTAGTTCATGCATTTCACATGTCTAGAAGTGAGATAAAAAATAATTTGGACAATATCTGACATATTTTGAAATTTGTCAAAAATCTGTCTTTTGTCCTGACCCCGGACCTTGTGAGAAAACTAAGAAAAACTGAAAGGTACTAAAAAAAATCAAACCAATTTTGTTACACTTTTTTGAACTTGTTCGTGCATTTCACATGTCTAGACGTGAAATTAAAAATAATTTGGACAATATCTGACATATTTTGAAATTTGTCAAAAATCGGTCTTTTGTCCTGACCCCAGACCTTATGTGAAAACTAAGAAAAACTGAAAAGTACTAAAAAAAATCAGACCAATTTTTTTACACTTTTTTTGCCCTAGTTCATGCATTTCACATGTCTAGAAGTGAAATAAAAAATAATTTGGACAATATCTGACATATTTTGAAATTTGTCAAAAATCTGTCTTTTGTCCTGACCCCGGACCTTATGTGAAAACTAAGAAAAACTGAAAAGTACTAAATAAAATCAGACCAATTTTGTTACACTTTTTTGCACTTGTTCGTGCATTTCACATGTCTAGACGTGAAATTAAAAATAATTTGGACAATATCTGACATATTTTGAAATTTGTCAAAAATCTGTCTTTTGTCCTGACCCCAGACCTTATGTGAAAACTAAGAAAAACTGAAAAGTACTAAAAAAAATCAGACCAATTTTTTTACACTTTTTTTGCCCTAGTTCATGCATTTCACATGTCTAGAAGTGAAATAAAAAATAATTTGGACAATATCTGACAGATTTTGAAATTTGTCAAAAATATGTCTTTTGTCCTGACCCCGGACCTTATGTGAAAACTAAGAAAAACTGAAAAGTACTAAATAAAATCAGACCAATTTTGTTACACTTTTTTGCACTTGTTCGTGCATTTCACATGTCTAGACGTGAAATTAAAAATAATTTGGACAATATCTGACATATTTTGAAATTTGTCAAAAATCTGTCTTTTGTCCTGACCCCGGACCTTGTGTGAAAACTAAGAAAAACTGAAAGGTACTAAAAAAAATCAAACCAATTTTGTTACACTTTTTTGCCCTAGTTCATGCATTTCACATGTCTAGAAGTGAAATAAAAATGATTTGGACAATAACTGACAGATTTTGAAATTTGTCAAAAATCTGTCTTTTGTCCTGACCCCGGACCTTGTGAGAAAACTAAGAAAAACTGAAAGGTACTAAAAAAAATCAAACCAATTTTGTTACACTTTTTTGCACTTGTTCGTGCATTTCACATGTCTAGAAGTGAAATAAAAAATGATTTGGACAATATCTGACAGATTTTGAAATTTGTCAAGAATCTGTCTTTTGTCCTGACCCCGGACCTTATGTGAAAACTAAGAAAAACTGAAAGGTACTAAAAAAAAACAAACCAATTTTGATAAACTTTTTTGCACTTGTTCGTGCATTTCACATGTCTAGAAGTGAAATAAAAAATGATTTGGACAATATCTGACAGATTTTGAAATTTGTCAAGAATCTGTCTTTTGTCCTGACCCCGGACCTTATGTGAAAACTAAGAAAAACTGAAAGGTACTAAAAAAAATCAAACCAATTTTGTTACACTTTTTTGCACTTGTTCGTGCATTTCACATGTCTAGACGTGAAATAAAAAATGATTTGGACAATATCTGACAGATTTTGAATTTTGTCAAAAATCTGTCTTTTGTCCTGACCCCGGACCTTATGTGAAAACTAAGAAAAACTGAAAAGTACTAAAAAAAATCAGACCAATTTTTTTTCACTTTTTTTGCCCTAGTTCATGCATTTCACATGTCTAGAAGTGAAATAAAAAATAATTTGGACAATATCTGACAGATTTTGAAATTTGTCAAAAATCTGTCTTTTGTCCTGACCCCGGACCTTGTGTGAAAACTAAGAAAAACTGAAAGGTACTAAATAAAATCAAACCAATTTTGTTACACTTTTTTGCACTACTTCATGCATTTCACATGTTTAGAAGTGAAATAAAAAATAATTTGGACAATATCTGACATATTTTGAAATTTGTCAAAAATCTGTCTTTTGTCCTGACCCCGTACCTTATGTGAAAACTAAGAAAAACTGAAAAGTACTAAAAAAAATCAAACCAATTTTTTTACACTTTTTTGCCCTAGTTCATGCATTTCACATGTCTAGAAGTGAAATAAAAAATGATTTGGACAATATCTGACAGATTGTGAAATTTGTCAAAAATCTGTATTTTGTCCTGACCCCGGACCTTATGTGAAAACTAAGAAAAACTGAAAAGTACTAAAAAAAATCAGACCAATTTTTTTTTCACTTTTTTTGCCCTAGTTCATGCATTTCACATGTCTAGAAGTGAAATAAAAAATAATTTGGACAATATCTGACAGATTTTGAAATTTGTCAAAAATCTGTCTTTTGTCCTGACCCCGGACCTTATGTGAAAACTAAGAAAAACTGAAAAGTACTAAATAAAATCAGACCAATTTTGTTACACTTTTTTGCACTTGTTCGTGCATTTCACATGTCTAGACGTGAAATTAAAAATAATTTGGACAATATCTGACATATTTTGAAATTTGTCAAAAATCTTTCTTTTGTCCTGACCCCGGACCTTGTGTGAAAACTAAGAAAAACTGAAAGGTACTAAAAAAAATCAAACCAATTTTGTTACACTTTTTTGCCCTAGTTCATGCATTTCACATGTCTAGAAGTGAAATAAAAATGATTTGGACAATAACTGACAGATTTTGAAATTTGTCAAAAATCTGTCTTTTGTCCTGACCCCGGACCTTGTGAGAAAACTAAGAAAAACTGAAAGGTACTAAAAAAAATCAAACCAATTTTGTTACACTTTTTTGCACTTGTTCGTGCATTTCACATGTCTAGAAGTGAAATAAAAAATGATTTGGACAATATCTGACAGATTTTGAAATTTGTCAAGAATCTGTCTTTTGTCCTGACCCCGGACCTTATGTGAAAACTAAGAAAAACTGAAAGGTACTAAAAAAAATCAAACCAATTTTGTTACACTTTTTTGCACTTGTTCGTGCATTTCACATGTCTAGACGTGAAATAAAAAATGATTTGGACAATATCTGACAGATTTTGAATTTTGTCAAAAATCTGTCTTTTGTCCTGACCCCGGACCTTATGTGAAAACTAAGAAAAACTGAAAAGTACTAAAAAAAATCAGACCAATTTTTTTTCACTTTTTTTGCCCTAGTTCATGCATTTCACATGTCTAGAAGTGAAATAAAAAATAATTTGGACAATATCTGACAGATTTTGAAATTTGTCAAAAATCTGTCTTTTGTCCTGACCCCGGACCTTGTGTGAAAACTAAGAAAAACTGAAAGGTACTAAATAAAATCAAACCAATTTTGTTACACTTTTTTGCACTACTTCATGCATTTCACATGTTTAGAAGTGAAATAAAAAATAATTTGGACAATATCTGACATATTTTGAAATTTGTCAAAAATCTGTCTTTTGTCCTGACCCCGTACCTTATGTGAAAACTAAGAAAAACTGAAAAGTACTAAAAAAAATCAAACCAATTTTTTTACACTTTTTTGCCCTAGTTCATGCATTTCACATGTCTAGAAGTGAAATAAAAAATGATTTGGACAATATCTGACAGATTGTGAAATTTGTCAAAAATCTGTATTTTGTCCTGACCCCGGACCTTATGTGAAAACTAAGAAAAACTGAAAAGTACTAAAAAAAATCAGACCAATTTTTTTTTCACTTTTTTTGCCCTAGTTCATGCATTTCACATGTCTAGAAGTGAAATAAAAAATAATTTGGACAATATCTGACAGATTTTGAAATTTGTCAAAAATCTGTCTTTTGTCCTGACCCCGGACCTTATGTGAAAACTAAGAAAAACTGAAAAGTACTAAATAAAATCAGACCAATTTTGTTACACTTTTTTGCACTTGTTCGTGCATTTCACATGTCTAGACGTGAAATTAAAAATAATTTGGACAATATCTGACATATTTTGAAATTTGTCAAAAATCTGTCTTTTGTCCTGACCCCGGACCTTGTGTGAAAACTAAGAAAAACTGAAAGGTACTAAAAAAAAATCAAACCAATTTTGTTACACTTTTTTGCACTAGTTCATGCATTTCACATGTCTAGACGTGAAATAAAAAATAATTTGGACAATATCTGACATATTTTGAAATTTGTCAAAAATCCGTCTTTTGTCCTGACAACGGACCTTATGTGAAAACTAAAAAAAACTGAAAGGTACTAAAAAAAATCAAACCAATTTTTTTACACTTTTTTGCCCTAGTTCATGCATTTCACATGTCTATAAGTGAAATAAAAAATGATTTGGACAATATCTGACATATTTTGAAATTTGTCAAAATTCTGTCTTTTGTCCTGACCCCGGACCTTATGTGAAAACTAAGAAAAACTGCAAGGTGCTAAAAAAATCAAACCAATATTTTTACACTTTTTTGCCCTAGTTCATGCATTTCACATGTCTAGAAGTGAAATAAAAAATGATTTGGACAATATCTGACAGATTTTGAAATTTGTCAAAAATCTGTCTTTTGTCCTGACCCCGGACCTTATGTGAAAACTAAGAAAAACTGAAAAGTACTAAAAAAAAATCAAACCAATTTTGTTACACTTTTTTGCACTAGTTCATGCATTTCACATGTCTAGACGTGAAATAAAAAATAATTTGGACAATATCTGACATATTTTGAAATTTGTCAAAAATCTGTCTTTTGTCCTGACCCCGGACCTTATGTGAAAACTAAAAAAAACTGAAAGGTACTAAAAAAAATCAAACCAATTTTTTTACACTTTTTTGCCCTAGTTCATGCATTTCACATGTCTATAAGTGAAATAAAAAATGATTTGGACAATATCTGACATATTTTGAAATTTGTCAAAATTCTGTCTTTTGTCCTGACCCCGGACCTTATGTGAAAACTAAGAAAAACTGCAAGGTGCTAAAAAAAAATCAAACCAATTTTGTTACACTTTTTTGCCCTAGTTCATGCATTTCACATGTCTATAAGTGAAATTAAAAATAATTTGGACAATATCTGACATATTTTGAAATTTGTCAAAAATCTGTCTTTTGTCCTGACCCCGGACCTTGTGTGAAAACTAAGAAAAACTGAAAGGTACTAAAAAAAATCAAACCAATTTTGTTACACTTTTTTGCCCTAGTTCATGCATTTCACATGTCTAGAAGTGAAATAAAAATGATTTGGACAATAACTGACAGATTTTGAAATTTGTCAAAAATCTGTCTTTTGTCCTGACCCCGGACCTTGTGAGAAAACTAAGAAAAACTGAAAGGTACTAAAAAAAATCAAACCAATTTTGTTACACTTTTTTGCACTTGTTCGTGCATTTCACATGTCTAGAAGTGAAATAAAAAATGATTTGGACAATATCTGACAGATTTTGAAATTTGTCAAGAATCTGTCTTTTGTCCTGACCCCGGACCTTATGTGAAAACTAAGAAAAACTGAAAGGTACTAAAAAAAATCAAACCAATTTTGTTACACTTTTTTGCACTTGTTCGTGCATTTCACATGTCTAGACGTGAAATAAAAAATGATTTGGACAATATCTGACAGATTTTGAATTTTGTCAAAAATCTGTCTTTTGTCCTGACCCCGGACCTTATGTGAAAACTAAGAAAAACTGAAAAGTACTAAAAAAAATCAGACCAATTTTTTTTCACTTTTTTTGCCCTAGTTCATGCATTTCACATGTCTAGAAGTGAAATAAAAAATAATTTGGACAATATCTGACAGATTTTGAAATTTGTCAAAAATCTGTCTTTTGTCCTGACCCCGGACCTTGTGTGAAAACTAAGAAAAACTGAAAGGTACTAAATAAAATCAAACTAATTTTGTTACACTTTTTTGCACTTGTTCGTGCATTTCACATGTCTAGAAGTGAAATAAAAAATGATTTGGACAATATCTGACAGATTTTGAAATTTGTCAAGAATCTGTCTTTTGTCCTGACCCCGGACCTTATGTGAAAACTAAGAAAAACTGAAAGGTACTAAAAAAAATCAAACCAATTTTGTTACACTTTTTTGCACTTGTTCGTGCATTTCACATGTCTAGACGTGAAATAAAAAAATGATTTGGACAATATCTGACAGATTTTGAATTTTGTCAAAAATCTGTCTTTTGTCCTGACCCCGGACCTTATGTGAAAACTAAGAAAAACTGAAAAGTACTAAAAAAAATCAGACCAATTTTTTTTCACTTTTTTTGCCCTAGTTCATGCATTTCACATGTCTAGAAGTGAAATAAAAAATAATTTGGACAATATCTGACAGATTTTGAAATTTGTCAAAAATCTGTCTTTTGTCCTGACCCCGGACCTTGTGTGAAAACTAAGAAAAACTGAAAGGTACTAAATAAAATCAAACCAATTTTGTTACACTTTTTTGCACTACTTCATGCATTTCACATGTTTAGAAGTGAAATAAAAAATAATTTGGACAATATCTGACATATTTTGAAATTTGTCAAAAATCTGTCTTTTGTCCTGACCCCGTACCTTATGTGAAAACTAAGAAAAACTGAAAAGTACTAAAAAAAATCAAACCAATTTTTTTACACTTTTTTGCCCTAGTTCATGCATTTCACATGTCTAGAAGTGAAATAAAAAATGATTTGGACAATATCTGACAGATTGTGAAATTTGTCAAAAATCTGTATTTTGTCCTGACCCCGGACCTTATGTGAAAACTAAGAAAAACTGAAAAGTACTAAAAAAAATCAGACCAATTTTTTTTTCACTTTTTTTGCCCTAGTTCATGCATTTCACATGTCTAGAAGTGAAATAAAAAATAATTTGGACAATATCTGACAGATTTTGAAATTTGTCAAAAATCTGTCTTTTGTCCTGACCCCGGACCTTATGTGAAAACTAAAAAAAACTGAAAGGTACTAAAAAAAATCAAACCAATTTTTTTACACTTTTTTGCCCTAGTTCATGCATTTCACATGTCTATAAGTGAAATAAAAAATGATTTGGACAATATCTGACATATTTTGAAATTTGTCAAAATTCTGTCTTTTGTCCTGACCCCGGACCTTATGTGAAAACTAAGAAAAACTGCAAGGTGCTAAAAAAAAATCAAACCAATTTTTTTACACTTTTTTGCCCTAGTTCATGCATTTCACATGTCTAGAAGTGAAATAAAAAATGATTTGGACAATATCTGACATATTTTGAAATTTGTAAAAAATCTGTCTTTTGTCCTGACCCCGGACCTTATGTGAAAACTAAGAAAAACTGAAAAGTACTAAAAAAAAATCAAACCAATTTTGTTACACTTTTTTGCACTAGTTCATGCATTTCACATGTCTAGACGTGAAATAAAAAATTATTTGGACAATATCTGACATATTTTGAAATTTGTCAAAAATCTGTCTTTTGTCCTGACCCCGGACCTTATGTGAAAACTAAAAAAAACTGAAAGGTACTAAAAAAAATCAAACCAATTTTTTTACACTTTTTTGCCCTAGTTCATGCATTTCACATGTCTATAAGTGAAATAAAAAATGATTTGGACAATATCTGACATATTTTGAAATTTGTCAAAATTCTGTCTTTTGTCCTGACCCCGGACCTTATGTGAAAACTAAGAAAAACTGCAAGGTACTAAAAAAAAATCAAACCAATTTTTTCACACTTTCTTGCCCTAATTCATGCATTTCACATGTCTAGAAATTAAATAAAAAATGATTTGGACAATATCTGACAGATTTTGAAATTTGTCAGAAATCTGTATTTTGTCCTGACCCCGGACCTTATGTGAAAACTAAGAAAAACTGAAAGGTACTAAAAAAAATCAAACCAATATTTTTACACTTTTTTGCCCTAGTTCATGCATTTCACATGTCTAGAAGTGAAATAAAAAATGATTTGGACAATATCTGACAGATTTTGAAATTTGTCAAAAATCTGTCTTTTGTCCTGACCCCGGACCTTATGTGAAAACTAAGAAAAACTGAAAAGTACTAAAAAAAAATCAAACCAATTTTGTTACACTTTTTTGCACTAGTTCATGCATTTCACATGTCTAGACGTGAAATAAAAAATAATTTGGACAATATCTGACATATTTTGAAATTTGTCAAAAATCTGTTTTTTGTCCTGACCCCGGACCTTATGTGAAAACTAAAAAAAACTGAAAGGTACTAAAAAAAATCAAACCAATTTTTTTACACTTTTTTGCTCTAGTTCATGCATTTCACATGTCTAGAAGTGAAATAAAAAATGATTTGGACAATATCTGACAGATTTTGAAATTTGTCAAAAATCTGTCTTTTGTCCTGACCCCGGACCTTATGTGAAAACTAAGAAAAACTGAAAGGTACTAAAAAAAATCAAACCAATTTTGTTACACTTTTTTGCACTTGTTCGTGCATTTCACATGTCTAGACGTGAAATAAAAAATGATTTGGACAATATCTGACAGATTTTGAATTTTGTCAAAAATCTGTCTTTTGTCCTGACCCCGGACCTTATGTGAAAACTAAGAAAAACTGAAAAGTACTAAAAAAAATCAGACCAATTTTTTTTCACTTTTTTTGCCCTAGTTCATGCATTTCACATGTCTAGAAGTGAAATAAAAAATAATTTGGACAATATCTGACAGATTTTGAAATTTGTCAAAAATCTGTCTTTTGTCCTGACCCCGGACCTTGTGTGAAAACTAAGAAAAACTGAAAGGTACTAAATAAAATCAAACCAATTTTGTTACACTTTTTTGCACTACTTCATGCATTTCACATGTTTAGAAGTGAAATAAAAAATAATTTGGACAATATCTGACATATTTTGAAATTTGTCAAAAATCTGTCTTTTGTCCTGACCCCGTACCTTATGTGAAAACTAAGAAAAACTGAAAAGTACTAAAAAAAAATCAAACCAATTTTTTTACACTTTTTTGCCCTAGTTCATGCATTTCACATGTCTAGAAGTGAAATAAAAAATGATTTGGACAATATCTGACAGATTGTGAAATTTGTCAAAAATCTGTATTTTGTCCTGACCCCGGACCTTATGTGAAAACTAAGAAAAACTGAAAAGTACTAAAAAAAATCAGACCAATTTTTTTTTCACTTTTTTTGCCCTAGTTCATGCATTTCACATGTCTAGAAGTGAAATAAAAAATAATTTGGACAATATCTGACAGATTTTGAAATTTGTCAAAAATCTGTCTTTTGTCCTGACCCCGGACCTTATGTGAAAACTAAAAAAAACTGAAAGGTACTAAAAAAAATCAAACCAATTTTTTTACACTTTTTTGCCCTAGTTCATGCATTTCACATGTCTATAAGTGAAATAAAAAATGATTTGGACAATATCTGACATATTTTGAAATTTGTCAAAATTCTGTCTTTTGTCCTGACCCCGGACCTTATGTGAAAACTAAAAAAAACTGAAAGGTACTAAAAAAAATCAAACCAATTTTTTTACACTTTTTTGCCCTAGTTCATGCATTTCACATGTCTATAAGTGAAATAAAAAATGATTTGGACAATATCTGACATATTTTGAAATTTGTCAAAATTCTGTCTTTTGTCCTGACCCCGGACCTTATGTGAAAACTAAGAAAAACTGCAAGGTACTAAAAAAAAATCAAACCAATTTTTTCACACTTTCTTGCCCTAATTCATGCATTTCACATGTCTAGAAATTAAATAAAAAATGATTTGGACAATATCTGACAGATTTTGAAATTTGTCAGAAATCTGTATTTTGTCCTGACCCCGGACCTTATGTGAAAACTAAGAAAAACTGAAAGGTACTAAAAAAAATCAAACCAATATTTTTACACTTTTTTGCCCTAGTTCATGCATTTCACATGTCTAGAAGTGAAATAAAAAATGATTTGGACAATATCTGACAGATTTTGAAATTTGTCAAAAATCTGTCTTTTGTCCTGACCCCGGACCTTATGTGAAAACTAAGAAAAACTGAAAAGTACTAAAAAAAAATCAAACCAATTTTGTTACACTTTTTTGCACTAGTTCATGCATTTCACATGTCTAGACGTGAAATAAAAAATAATTTGGACAATATCTGACATATTTTGAAATTTGTCAAAAATCTGTCTTTTGTCCTGACCCCGGACCTTATGTGAAAACTAAAAAAAACTGAAAGGTACTAAAAAAAATCAAACCAATTTTTTTACACTTTTTTGCTCTAGTTCATGCATTTCACATGTCTAGAAGTGAAATAAAAAATGATTTGGACAATATCTGACAGATTTTGAAATTTGTCAAAAATCTGTCTTTTGTCCTGACCCCGGACCTTATGTGAAAACTAAGAAAAACTGAAAGGTACTAAAAAAAAATCAAACCAATTTTGTTACACTTTTTTGCACTAGTTCATGCATTTCAAATGTCTAGACGTGAAATAAAAAATAATTTGGACAATATCTGACATATTTTGAAATTTGTCAAAAATCTGTCTTTTGTCCTGACCCCGGACCTTATGTGAAAACTAAAAAAAACTGAAAGGTACTAAAAAAAATCAAACCAATTTTTTTACACTTTTTTGCCCTAGTTCATGCATTTCACATGTCTAGAAGTGAAATAAAAAATGATTTGGACAATATCTGACAGATTTTGAAATTTGTCAAAAATCTGTCTTTTGTCCTGACCCCGGACCTTATGTGAAAACTAAGAAAAACTGAAAAGTACTAAAAAAAAATCAAACCAATTTTGTTACACTTTTTTGCCCTAGTTCATGCATTTCACATGTCTATAAGTGAAATTAAAAATAATTTGGACAATATCTGACATATTTTGAAATTTGTCAAAAATCTGTCTTTTGTCCTGACCCCGGACCTTGTGTGAAAACTAAGAAAAACTGAAAGGTACTAAAAAAAATCAAACCAATTTTGTTACACTTTTTTGCCCTAGTTCATGCATTTCACATGTCTAGAAGTGAAATAAAAATGATTTGGACAATAACTGACAGATTTTGAAATTTGTCAAAAATCTGTCTTTTGTCCTGACCCCGGACCTTGTGAGAAAACTAAGAAAAACTGAAAGGTACTAAAAAAAATCAAACCAATTTTGTTACACTTTTTTGCACTTGTTCGTGCATTTCACATGTCTAGAAGTGAAATAAAAAATGATTTGGACAATATCTGACAGATTTTGAAATTTGTCAAGAATCTGTCTTTTGTCCTGACCCCGGACCTTATGTGAAAACTAAGAAAAACTGAAAGGTACTAAAAAAAATCAAACCAATTTTGTTACACTTTTTTGCACTTGTTCGTGCATTTCACATGTCTAGACGTGAAATAAAAAATGATTTGGACAATATCTGACAGATTTTGAATTTTGTCAAAAATCTGTCTTTTGTCCTGACCCCGGACCTTATGTGAAAACTAAGAAAAACTGAAAAGTACTAAAAAAAATCAGACCAATTTTTTTTCACTTTTTTTGCCCTAGTTCATGCATTTCACATGTCTAGAAGTGAAATAAAAAATAATTTGGACAATATCTGACAGATTTTGAAATTTGTCAAAAATCTGTCTTTTGTCCTGACCCCGGACCTTGTGTGAAAACTAAGAAAAACTGAAAGGTACTAAATAAAATCAAACCAATTTTGTTACACTTTTTTGCACTTGTTCGTGCATTTCACATGTCTAGAAGTGAAATAAAAAATGATTTGGACAATATCTGACAGATTTTGAAATTTGTCAAGAATCTGTCTTTTGTCCTGACCCCGGACCTTATGTGAAAACTAAGAAAAACTGAAAGGTACTAAAAAAAATCTAACCAATTTTGTTACACTTTTTTGCACTTGTTCGTGCATTTCACATGTCTAGACGTGAAATAAAAAATGATTTGGACAATATCTGACAGATTTTGAATTTTGTCAAAAATCTGTCTTTTGTCCTGACCCCGGACCTTATGTGAAAACTAAGAAAAACTGAAAAGTACTAAAAAAAATCAGACCAATTTTTTTTCACTTTTTTTGCCCTAGTTCATGCATTTCACATGTCTAGAAGTGAAATAAAAAATAATTTGGACAATATCTGACAGATTTTGAAATTTGTCAAAAATCTGTCTTTTGTCCTGACCCCGGACCTTGTGTGAAAACTAAGAAAAACTGAAAGGTACTAAATAAAATCAAACCAATTTTGTTACACTTTTTTGCACTACTTCATGCATTTCACATGTTTAGAAGTGAAATAAAAAATAATTTGGACAATATCTGACATATTTTGAAATTTGTCAAAAATCTGTCTTTTGTCCTGACCCCGTACCTTATGTGAAAACTAAGAAAAACTGAAAAGTACTAAAAAAAATCAAACCAATTTTTTTACACTTTTTTGCCCTAGTTCATGCATTTCACATGTCTAGAAGTGAAATAAAAAATGATTTGGACAATATCTGACAGATTGTGAAATTTGTCAAAAATCTGTATTTTGTCCTGACCCCGGACCTTATGTGAAAACTAAGAAAAACTGAAAAGTACTAAAAAAAATCAGACCAATTTTTTTTTCACTTTTTTTGCCCTAGTTCATGCATTTCACATGTCTAGAAGTGAAATAAAAAATAATTTGGACAATATCTGACAGATTTTGAAATTTGTCAAAAATCTGTCTTTTGTCCTGACCCCGGACCTTATGTGAAAACTAAAAAAAACTGAAAGGTACTAAAAAAAATCAAACCAATTTTTTTACACTTTTTTGCCCTAGTTCATGCATTTCACATGTCTATAAGTGAAATAAAAAATGATTTGGACAATATCTGACATATTTTGAAATTTGTCAAAATTCTGTCTTTTGTCCTGACCCCGGACCTTATGTGAAAACTAAGAAAAACTGCAAGGTGCTAAAAAAAAATCAAACCAATTTTTTTACACTTTTTTGCCCTAGTTCATGCATTTCACATGTCTAGAAGTGAAATAAAAAATGATTTGGACAATATCTGACATATTTTGAAATTTGTAAAAAATCTGTCTTTTGTCCTGACCCCGGACCTTATGTGAAAACTAAGAAAAACTGAAAAGTACTAAAAAAAAATCAAACCAATTTTGTTACACTTTTTTGCACTAGTTCATGCATTTCACATGTCTAGACGTGAAATAAAAAATTATTTGGACAATATCTGACATATTTTGAAATTTGTCAAAAATCTGTCTTTTGTCCTGACCCCGGACCTTATGTGAAAACTAAAAAAAACTGAAAGGTACTAAAAAAAATCAAACCAATTTTTTTACACTTTTTTGCCCTAGTTCATGCATTTCACATGTCTATAAGTGAAATAAAAAATGATTTGGACAATATCTGACATATTTTGAAATTTGTCAAAATTCTGTCTTTTGTCCTGACCCCGGACCTTATGTGAAAACTAAGAAAAACTGCAAGGTACTAAAAAAAAATCAAACCAATTTTTTCACACTTTCTTGCCCTAATTCATGCATTTCACATGTCTAGAAATTAAATAAAAAATGATTTGGACAATATCTGACAGATTTTGAAATTTGTCAGAAATCTGTATTTTGTCCTGACCCCGGACCTTATGTGAAAACTAAGAAAAACTGAAAGGTACTAAAAAAAATCAAACCAATATTTTTACACTTTTTTGCCCTAGTTCATGCATTTCACATGTCTAGAAGTGAAATAAAAAATGATTTGGACAATATCTGACAGATTTTGAAATTTGTCAAAAATCTGTCTTTTGTCCTGACCCCGGACCTTATGTGAAAACTAAGAAAAACTGAAAAGTACTAAAAAAAAATCAAACCAATTTTGTTACACTTTTTTGCACTAGTTCATGCATTTCACATGTCTAGACGTGAAATAAAAAATAATTTGGACAATATCTGACATATTTTGAAATTTGTCAAAAATCTGTCTTTTGTCCTGACCCCGGACCTTATGTGAAAACTAAAAAAAACTGAAAGGTACTAAAAAAAATCAAACCAATTTTTTTACACTTTTTTGCTCTAGTTCATGCATTTCACATGTCTAGAAGTGAAATAAAAAATGATTTGGACAATATCTGACAGATTTTGAAATTTGTCAAAAATCTGTCTTTTGTCCTGACCCCGGACCTTATGTGAAAACTAAGAAAAACTGAAAGGTACTAAAAAAAAATCAAACCAATTTTGTTACACTTTTTTGCACTAGTTCATGCATTTCAAATGTCTAGACGTGAAATAAAAAATAATTTGGACAATATCTGACATATTTTGAAATTTGTCAAAAATCTGTCTTTTGTCCTGACCCCGGACCTTATGTGAAAACTAAAAAAAACTGAAAGGTACTAAAAAAAATCAAACCAATTTTTTTACACTTTTTTGCCCTAGTTCATGCATTTCACATGTCTAGAAGTGAAATAAAAAATGATTTGGACAATATCTGACAGATTTTGATATTTGTCAAAAATCTGTCTTTTGTCCTGACCCCGGACCTTATGTGAAAACTAAGAAAAACTGAAAAGTACTAAAAAAAAATCAAACCAATTTTGTTACACTTTTTTGCACTAGTTCATGCATTTCACATGTCTAGACGTGAAATAAAAAATAATTTGGACAATATCTGACATATTTTGAAATTTGTCAAAAATCTGTCTTTTGTCCTGACCCCGGACCTTATGTGAAAACTAAAAAAAACTGAAAGGTACTAAAAAAAATCAAACCAATTTTTTTACACTTTTTTGCTCTAGTTCATGCATTTCACATGTCTAGAAGTGAAATAAAAAATGATTTGGACAATATCTGACAGATTTTGAAATTTGTCAAAAATCTGTCTTTTGTCCTGACCCCGGACCTTATGTGAAAACTAAGAAAAACTGAAAGGTACTAAAAAAAAATCAAACCAATTTTGTTACACTTTTTTGCACTAGTTCATGCATTTCAAATGTCTAGACGTGAAATAAAAAATAATTTGGACAATATCTGACATATTTTGAAATTTGTCAAAAATCTGTCTTTTGTCCTGACCCCGGACCTTGTGTGAAAACTAAGAAAAACTGAAAGGTACTAAAAAAAATCAAACCAATTTTGTTACACTTTTTTGCCCTAGTTCATGCATTTCACATGTCTAGAAGTGAAATAAAAATGATTTGGACAATAACTGACAGATTTTGAAATTTGTCAAAAATCTGTCTTTTGTCCTGACCCCGGACCTTATGTGAAAACTAAGAAAAACTGAAAAGTACTAAAAAAAATCAGACCAATTTTTTTTCACTTTTTTTGCCCTAGTTCATGCATTTCACATGTCTAGAAGTGAAATAAAAAATAATTTGGACAATATCTGACAGATTTTGAAATTTGTCAAAAATCTGTCTTTTGTCCTGACCCCGGACCTTGTGTGAAAACTAAGAAAAACTGAAAGGTACTAAATAAAATCAAACCAATTTTGTTACACTTTTTTGCACTTGTTCGTGCATTTCACATGTCTAGAAGTGAAATAAAAAATGATTTGGACAATATCTGACAGATTTTGAAATTTGTCAAGAATCTGTCTTTTGTCCTGACCCCGGACCTTATGTGAAAACTAAGAAAAACTGAAAGGTACTAAAAAAAATCTAACCAATTTTGTTACACTTTTTTGCACTTGTTCGTGCATTTCACATGTCTAGACGTGAAATAAAAAATGATTTGGACAATATCTGACAGATTTAGAATTTTGTCAAAAATCTGTCTTTTGTCCTGACCCCGGACCTTATGTGAAAACTAAGAAAAACTGAAAAGTACTAAAAAAAATCAGACCAATTTTTTTTCACTTTTTTTGCCCTAGTTCATGCATTTCACATGTCTAGAAGTGAAATAAAAAATAATTTGGACAATATCTGACAGATTTTGAAATTTGTCAAAAATCTGTCTTTTGTCCTGACCCCGGACCTTGTGTGAAAACTAAGAAAAACTGAAAGGTACTAAATAAAATCAAACCAATTTTGTTACACTTTTTTGCACTACTTCATGGATTTCACATGTTTAGAAGTGAAATAAAAAATAATTTGGACAATATCTGACATATTTTGAAATTTGTCAAAAATCTGTCTTTTGTCCTGACCCCGTACCTTATGTGAAAACTAAGAAAAACTGAAAAGTACTAAAAAAAATCAAACCAATTTTTTTACACTTTTTTGCCCTAGTTCATGCATTTCACATGTCTAGAAGTGAAATAAAAAATGATTTGGACAATATCTGACAGATTGTGAAATTTGTCAAAAATCTGTATTTTGTCCTGACCCCGGACCTTATGTGAAAACTAAGAAAAACTGAAAAGTACTAAAAAAAATCAGACCAATTTTTTTTTCACTTTTTTTGCCCTAGTTCATGCATTTCACATGTCTAGAAGTGAAATAAAAAATAATTTGGACAATATCTGACAGATTTTGAAATTTGTCAAAAATCTGTCTTTTGTCCTGACCCCGGACCTTATGTGAAAACTAAAAAAAACTGAAAGGTACTAAAAAAAATCAAACCAATTTTTTTACACTTTTTTGCCCTAGTTCATGCATTTCACATGTCTATAAGTGAAATAAAAAATGATTTGGACAATATCTGACATATTTTGAAATTTGTCAAAATTCTGTCTTTTGTCCTGACCCCGGACCTTATGTGAAAACTAAGAAAAACTGCAAGGTGCTAAAAAAAAATCAAACCAATTTTTTTACACTTTTTTGACCTAGTTCATGCATTTCACATGTCTAGAAGTGAAATAAAAAATGATTTGGACAATATCTGACATATTTTGAAATTTGTAAAAAATCTGTCTTTTGTCCTGACCCCGGACCTTATGTGAAAACTAAGAAAAACTGAAAAGTACTAAAAAAAAATCAAACCAATTTTGTTACACTTTTTTGCACTAGTTCATGCATTTCACATGTCTAGACGTGAAATAAAAAATTATTTGGACAATATCTGACATATTTTGAAATTTGTCAAAAATCTGTCTTTTGTCCTGACCCCGGACCTTATGTGAAAACTAAAAAAAACTGAAAGGTACTAAAAAAAATCAAACCAATTTTTTTACACTTTTTTGCCCTAGTTCATGCATTTCACATGTCTATAAGTGAAATAAAAAATGATTTGGACAATATCTGACATATTTTGAAATTTGTCAAAATTCTGTCTTTTGTCCTGACCCCGGACCTTATGTGAAAACTAAGAAAAACTGCAAGGTACTAAAAAAAAATCAAACCAATTTTTTCACACTTTCTTGCCCTAATTCATGCATTTCACATGTCTAGAAATTAAATAAAAAATGATTTGGACAATATCTGACAGATTTTGAAATTTGTCAGAAATCTGTATTTTGTCCTGACCCCGACCTTATGTGAAAACTAAGAAAAACTGAAAAGTACTAAAAAAAATCAGACCAATTTTTTTTCACTTTTTTTGCCCTAGTTCATGCATTTCACATGTCTATAAGTGAAATAAAAAATGATTTGGACAATATCTGACATATTTTGAAATTTGTCAAAATTCTGTCTTTTGTCCTGACCCCGGACCTTATGTGAAAACTAAGAAAAACTGCAAGGTGCTAAAAAAAAATCAAACCAATTTTTTTACACTTTTTTGCCCTAGTTCATGCATTTCACATGTCTAGAAGTGAAATAAAAAATTATTTGGACAATATCTGAGAGATTTTGAAATTTGTAAAAAATCTGTCTTTTATCCTGACCCCGGACCTTATGTGAAAACTAAGAAAAACTGAAAAGGACTAAAAAAAAATCAAACCAATTTTGTTACACTTTTTTGCACTAGTTCATGCATTTCACATGTCTAGACGTGAAATAAAAAATAATTTGGACAATATCTGACATATTTTGAAATTTGTAAAAAATCTGTCTTTTGTCCTGACCCCGGACCTTATGTGAAAACTAAGAAAAACTGAAAAGTACTAAAAAAAAATCAAACCAATTTTGTTACACTTTTTTGCACTAGTTCATGCATTTCACATGTCTAGACGTGAAATAAAAAATAATTTGGACAATATCTGACATATTTTGAAATTTGTCAAAAATCTGTCTTTTGTCCTGACCCCGGACCTTATGTGAAAACTAAGAAAAACTGCAAGGTACTAAAAAAAAGTCAAACCAATTTTTTCACACTTTCTTGCCCTAATTCATGCATTTCACATGTCTAGAAATTAAATAAAAAATGATTTGGACAATATCTGACAGATTTTGAAATTTGTCAGAAATCTGTATTTTGTCCTGACCCCGGACCTTATGTGAAAACTAAGAAAAACTGAAAGGTACTAAAAAAAATCAAACCAATTTTTTTACACTTTTTTGCTCTAGTTCATGCATTTCACATGTCTAGAAGTGAAATAAAAAATGATTTGGACAATATCTGACAGATTTTGAAATTTGTCAAAAATCTGTCTTTTGTCCTGACCCCGGACCTTATGTGAAAACTAAGAAAAACTGAAAAGTACTAAAAAAAAATCAAACCAATTTTGTTACACTTTTTTGCACTAGTTCATGCATTTCACATGTCTAGACGTGAAATAAAAAATAATTTGGACAATATCTGACAGATTTTGAAATTTGTCAAAAATCTGTCTTTTGTCCTGACCCCGGACCTTATGTGAAAACTAAAAAAAACTGAAAGGTACTAAAAAAAATCAAACCAATTTTTTTACACTTTTTTGCCCTAGTTCATGCATTTCACATGTCTAGAAGTGAAATAAAAAATAATTTGGACAATATCTGACATATTTTGAAATTTGTCAAAAATCTGTCTTTTGTCCTGACCCCGGACCTTGTGAGAAAACTAAGAAAAACTGAAAGGTACTAAAAAAAATCAAACCAATTTTGTTACACTTTTTTGCACTTGTTCGTGCATTTCACATGTCTAGAAGTGAAATAAAAAATGATTTGGACAATATCTGACAGATTTTGAAATTTGTCAAGAATCTGTCTTTTTTCCTGACCCCGGACCTTATGTGAAAACTAAGAAAAACTGAAAGGTACTAAAAAAAATCAAACCAATTTTGTTACACTTTTTTGCACTTGTTGGTGCATTTCACATGTCTAGACGTGAAATAAAAAATTATTTGGACAATATCTGACATATTTTGAAATTTGTCAAAAATCTGTCTTTTGTCCTGACCCCGGACCTTGTGTGAAAACTAAGAAAAACTGAAAGGTACTAAAAAAAACCAAACCAATTTTGATAAACTTTTTTGCATTAGTTCATGCATTTCACATGTCTAGAAGTGAAATAAAAAATGATTTGGACAATATCTGACAGATTTTGAAATTTGTCAAAAATCTGTCTTTTGTCCTGACCCCGGACCTTATGTGAAAACTAAGAAAAACTGAAAAGTACTAAAAAAAATCAGACCAATTTTTTTTCACTTTTTTTGCCCTAGTTCATGCATTTCACATGTCTAGAAGTGAGATAAAAAATAATTTGGACAATATCTGACATATTTTGAAATTTGTCAAAAATCTGTCTTTTGTCCTGACCCCGGACCTAGTGAGAAAACTAAGAAAAACTGAAAGGTACTAAAAAAAATCAAACCAATTTTGTTACACTTTTTTGCACTTGTTCGTGCATTTCACATGTCTAGAAGTGAAATAAAAAATGATTTGGACAATATCTGACAGATTTTGAAATTTGTCAAAAATCGGTCTTTTGTCCTGACCCCGGACCTTATGTGAAAACTAAGAAAAACTGAAAGGTACTAAAAAAAATCAAACCAATTTTGATACACTTTTTTGCACTTGTTCATGCATTTCACATGTCTAGACGTGAAATAAAAAATAATTTGGACAATATCTGACATATTTTGAAATTTGTCAAAAATCTGTCTTTTGTCCTGACCCCGGACCTTATGTGAAAACTAAGAAAAACTGAAAGGTACTAAAAAAAATCAAACCAATTTTGTTACACTTTTTTGCACTTGTTCATGCATTTGACATGTCTAGACGTGAAATAAAAAATTATTTGGACAATATCTGACATATTTTGAAATTTGTCAAAAATCTGTCTTTTGTCCTGACCCCGGACCTTGTGAGAAAACTAAGAAAAACTGAAAGGTACTAAAAAAAATCAAACCAATTTTGTTACACTTTTTTGAACTTGTTCGTGCATTTCACATGTCTAGACGTGAAATTAAAAATAATTTGGACAATATCTGACATATTTAGAAATTTGTCAAAAATCTGTCTTTTGTCCTGACCCCAGACCTTATGTGAAAACTAAGAAAAACTGAAAAGTACTAAAAAAAATCAGACCAATTTTTTTTTCACTTTTTTGCCCTAGTTCATGCATTTCACATGTCTAGAAGTGAAATAAAATATAATTTGGACAATATCTGACATATTTTGAAATTTGTCAAAAATCTTTCTTTTGTCCTGACCCCGGACCTTATGTGAAAACTAAGAAAAACTGAAAAGTACTAAAAAAAATCAGACCAATTTTTTTACACTTTTTTTGCCCTAGTTCATGAATTTCACATGTCTAGAAGTGAAATAAAAAATAATTTGGACAATATCTGACATATTTTGAAATTTGTCAAAAATCTGTCTTTTGTCCTGACCCCGGACCTTATGTGAAAACTAAGAAAAACTGAAAAGTAGTAAATAAAATCAAACCAATTTTGTTACACTTTTTTGCACTTGTTCGTGCATTTCACATGTCTAGACGTGAAATAAAAAATTATTTGGACAATATCTGACATATTTTGAAATTTGTCAAAAATCTGTCTTTTGTCCTGACCCCGGACCTTGTGAGAAAACTAAGAAAAACTGAAAGGTACTAAAAAAAATCAAACCAATTTTGTTACACTTTTTTGCACTTGTTCGTGCATTTCACATGTCTAGAAGTGAAATAAAAAATGATTTGGACAATATCTGACAGATTTTGAAATTTGTCAAGAATCTGTCTTTTTTCCTGACCCCGGACCTTATGTGAAAACTAAGAAAAACTGAAAGGTACTAAAAAAAATCAAACCAATTTTGTTACACTTTTTTGCACTTGTTCGTGCATTTCACATGTCTAGACGTGAAATAAAAAATTATTTGGACAATATCTGACATATTTTGAAATTTGTCAAAAATCTGTCTTTTGTCCTGACCCCGGACCTTGTGTGAAAACTAAGAAAAACTGAAAGGTACTAAAAAAAACCAAACCAATTTTGATAAACTTTTTTGCATTAGTTCATGCATTTCACATGTCTAGAAGTGAAATAAAAAATGATTTGGACAATATCTGACAGATTTTGAAATTTGTCAAAAATCTGTCTTTTGTCCTGACCCCGGACCTTATGTGAAAACTAAGAAAAACTGAAAAGTACTAAAAAAAATCAGACCAATTTTTTTTCACTTTTTTTGCCCTAGTTCATGCATTTCACATGTCTAGAAGTGAGATAAAAAATAATTTGGACAATATCTGACATATTTTGAAATTTGTCAAAAATCTGTCTTTTGTCCTGACCCCGGACCTTGTGAGAAAACTAAGAAAAACTGAAAGGTACTAAAAAAAATCAAACCAATTTTGTTACACTTTTTTGCACTTGTTCGTGCATTTCACATGTCTAGAAGTGAAATAAAAAATGATTTGGACAATATCTGACAGATTTTGAAATTTGTCAAAAATCGGTCTTTTGTCCTGACCCCGGACCTTATGTGAAAACTAAGAAAAACTGAAAGGTACTAAAAAAAATCAAACCAATTTTGATACACTTTTTTGCACTTGTTCATGCATTTCACATGTCTAGACGTGAAATAAAAAATAATTTGGACAATATCTGACATATTTTGAAATTTGTCAAAAATCTGTCTTTTGTCCTGACCCCGGACCTTATGTGAAAACTAAGAAAAACTGAAAGGTACTAAAAAAAATCAAACCAATTTTGTTACACTTTTTTGCACTTGTTCATGCATTTGACATGTCTAGACGTGAAATAAAAAATTATTTGGACAATATCTGACATATTTTGAAATTTGTCAAAAATCTGTCTTTTGTCCTGACCCCGGACCTTGTGAGAAAACTAAGAAAAACTGAAAGGTACTAAAAAAAATCAAACCAATTTTGTTACACTTTTTTGAACTTGTTCGTGCATTTCACATGTCTAGACGTGAAATTAAAAATAATTTGGACAATATCTGACATATTTTGAAATTTGTCAAAAATCTGTCTTTTGTCCTGACCCCAGACCTTATGTGAAAACTAAGAAAAACTGAAAAGTACTAAAAAAAATCAGACCAATTTTTTTTTCACTTTTTTGCCCTAGTTCATGCATTTCACATGTCTAGAAGTGAAATAAAATATAATTTGGACAATATCTGACATATTTTGAAATTTGTCAAAAATCTTTCTTTTGTCCTGACCCCGGACCTTATGTGAAAACTAAGAAAAACTGAAAAGTACTAAAAAAAATCAGACCAATTTTTTTACACTTTTTTTGCCCTAGTTCATGCATTTCACATGTCTAGAAGTGAAATAAAAAATAATTTGGACAATATCTGACATATTTTGAAATTTGTCAAAAATCTGTCTTTTGTCCTGACCCCGGACCTTATGTGAAAACTAAGAAAAACTGAAAAGTAGTAAATAAAATCAAACCAATTTTGTTACACTTTTTTGCACTTGTTCGTGCATTTCACATGTCTAGACGTGAAATAAAAAATTATTTGGACAATATCTGACATATTTTGAAATTTGTCAAAAATCTGTCTTTTGTCCTGACCCCGGACCTTGTGAGAAAACTAAGAAAAACTGAAAGGTACTAAAAAAATCAAACCAATTTTGTTACACTTTTTTGCACTTGTTCGTGCATTTCACATGTCTAGAAGTGAAATAAAAAATGATTTGGACAATATCTGACAGATTTTGAAATTTGTCAAGAATCTGTCTTTTTTCCTGACCCCGGACCTTATGTGAAAACTAAGAAAAACTGAAAGGTACTAAAAAAAATCAAACCAATTTTGTTACACTTTTTTGCACTTGTTCGTGCATTTCACATGTCTAGACGTGAAATAAAAAATTATTTGGACAATATCTGACATATTTTGAAATTTGTCAAAAATCTGTCTTTTGTCCTGACCCCGGACCTTGTGTGAAAACTAAGAAAAACTGAAAGGTACTAAAAAAAACCAAACCAATTTTGATAAACTTTTTTGCATTAGTTCATGCATTTCACATGTCTAGAAGTGAAATAAAAAATGATTTGGACAATATCTGACAGATTTTGAAATTTGTCAAAAATCTGTCTTTTGTCCTGACCCCGGACCTTATGTGAAAACTAAGAAAAACTGAAAAGTACTAAAAAAAATCAGACCAATTTTTTTTCACTTTTTTTGCCCTAGTTCATGCATTTCACATGTCTAGAAGTGAGATAAAAAATAATTTGGACAATATCTGACATATTTTGAAATTTGTCAAAAATCTGTCTTTTGTCCTGACCCCGGACCTTGTGAGAAAACTAAGAAAAACTGAAAGGTACTAAAAAAAATCAAACCAATTTTGTTACACTTTTTTGCACTTGTTCGTGCATTTCACATGTCTAGAAGTGAAATAAAAAATGATTTGGACAATATCTGACAGATTTTGAAATTTGTCAAAAATCGGTCTTTTGTCCTGACCCCGGACCTTATGTGAAAACTAAGAAAAACTGAAAGGTACTAAAAAAAATCAAACCAATTTTGATACACTTTTTTGCACTTGTTCATGCATTTCACATGTCTAGACGTGAAATAAAAAATTATTTGGACAATATCTGACATATTTTGAAATTTGTCAAAAATCTGTCTTTTGTCCTGACCCCGGACCTTGTGAGAAAACTAAGAAAAACTGAAAGGTACTAAAAAAAATCAAACCAATTTTGTTACACTTTTTTGAACTTGTTCGTGCATTTCACATGTCTAGACGTGAAATTAAAAATAATTTGGACAATATCTGACATATTTTGAAATTTGTCAAAAATCTGTCTTTTGTCCTGACCCCAGACCTTATGTGAAAACTAAGAAAAACTGAAAAGTACTAAAAAAAATCAGACCAATTTTTTTACACTTTTTTTGCCCTAGTTCATGCATTTCACATGTCTAGAAGTGAAATAAAAAATAATTTGGACAATATCTGACATATTTTGAAATTTGTCAAAAATCTGTCTTTTGTCCTGACCCCGGACCTTATGTGAAAACTAAGAAAAACTGAAAAGTAGTAAATAAAATCAAACCAATTTTGTTACACTTTTTTGCACTACTTCATGCATTTCACATGTTTAGAAGTGAAATAAAAAATAATTTGGACAATATCTGACATATTTTGAAATTTGTCAAAAATCTGTCTTTTGTCCTGACCCCGGACCTTGTGAGAAAACTAAGAAAAACTGAAAGGTACTAAAAAAAATCAAACCAATTTTGTTACACTTTTTTGCACTTGTTCGTGCATTTCACATGTCTAGACGTGAAATAAAAAATAATTTGGACAATATCTGACATATTTTGAAATTTGTCAAAAATCTGTCTTTTGTCCTGACCCCGGACCTTGTGTGAAAACTAAAAAAAACTGAAAGGTACTAAAACAAATCAAACCAATTTTGTTACACTTTTTTGCACTTGTTCGTGCATTTCACATGTCTAGACGTGAAATAAAAAATTATTTGGACAATATCTGACATATTTTGAAATTTGTCAAAAATCTGTCTTTTGTCCTGACCCCGGACCTTGTGAGAAAACTAAGAAAAACTGAAAGGTACTAAAAAAAATCAAACCAATTTTGTTACACTTTTTTGCACTTGTTCGTGCATTTCACATGTCTAGAAGTGAAATAAAAAATGATTTGGACAATATCTGACAGATTTTGAAATTTGTCAAGAATCTGTCTTTTGTCCTGACACCGGACCTTTTGTGAAAACTAAGAAAAACTGAAAGGTACTAAAAAAAATCAAACCAATTTTGTTACACTTTTTTGCACTTGTTCGTGCATTTCACATGTCTAGACGTGAAATAAAAAATGATTTGGACAATATCTGACAGATTTTGAATTTTGTCAAAAATCTGTCTTTTGTCCTGACCCCGGACCTTATGTGAAAACTAAGAAAAACTGAAAAGTACTAAAAAAAATCAGACCAATTTTTTTTCACTTTTTTTGCCCTAGTTCATGCATTTCACATGTCTAGAAGTGAAATAAAAAATAATTTGGACAATATCTGACATATTTTGAAATTTGTCAAAAATCTGTCTTTTGTCCTGACCCCGGACCTTGTGAGAAAACTAAGAAAAACTGAAAGTTACTAAAAAAAATCAAACCAATTTTGTTACACTTTTTTGCACTTGTTCGTGCATTTCACATGTCTAGAAGTGAAATAAAAAATGATTTGGACAATATCTGACAGATTTTGAAATTTGTCAAGAATCTGTCTTTTGTCCTGACCCCGGACCTTATGTGAAAACTAAGAAAAACTGAAAGGTACTAAAAAAAATCAAACCAATTTTGTTACACTTTTTTGCACTTGTTCGTGCATTTCACATGTCTAGACGTGAAATAAAAAATTATTTGGACAATATCTGACATATTTTGAAATTTGTCAAAAATCTGTCTTTTGTCCTGACCCCGGACCTTGTGTGAAAACTAAGAAAAACTGAAAGGTACTAAAAAAAACCAAACCAATTTTGATAAACTTTTTTGCATTAGTTCATGCATTTCACATGTCTAGAAGTGAAATAAAAAATGATTTGGACAATATCTGACAGATTTTGAAATTTGTCAAAAATCTGTCTTTTGTCCTGACCCCGGACCTTATGTGAAAACTAAGAAAAACTGAAAAGTACTAAAAAAAATCAGACCAATTTTTTTTCACTTTTTTTGCCCTAGTTCATGCATTTCACATGTCTAGAAGTGAGATAAAAAATAATTTGGACAATATCTGACATATTTTGAAATTTGTCAAAAATCTGTCTTTTGTCCTGACCCCGGACCTTGTGAGAAAACTAAGAAAAACTGAAAGGTACTAAAAAAAATCAAACCAATTTTGTTACACTTTTTTGCACTTGTTCGTGCATTTCACATGTCTAGAAGTGAAATAAAAAATGATTTGGACAATATCTGACAGATTTTGAAATTTGTCAAAAATCGGTCTTTTGTCCTGACCCCGGACCTTATGTGAAAACTAAGAAAAACTGAAAGGTACTAAAAAAAATCAAACCAATTTTGATACACTTTTTTGCACTTGTTCATGCATTTCACATGTCTAGACGTGAAATAAAAAATAATTTGGACAATATCTGACATATTTTGAAATTTGTCAAAAATCTGTCTTTTGTCCTGACCCCGGACCTTATGTGAAAACTAAGAAAAACTGAAAGGTACTAAAAAAAATCAAACCAATTTTGTTACACTTTTTTGCACTTGTTCATGCATTTGACATGTCTAGACGTGAAATAAAAAATTATTTGGACAATATCTGACATATTTTGAAATTTGTCAAAAATCTGTCTTTTGTCCTGACCCCGGACCTTGTGAGAAAACTAAGAAAAACTGAAAGGTACTAAAAAAAATCAAACCAATTTTGTTACACTTTTTTGAACTTGTTCGTGCATTTCACATGTCTAGACGTGAAATTAAAAATAATTTGGACAATATCTGACATATTTTGAAATTTGTCAAAAATCTGTCTTTTGTCCTGACCCCGGACCTTGTGAGAAAACTAAGAAAAACTGAAAGGTACTAAAAAAAATCAAACCAATTTTGTTACACTTTTTTGCACTTGTTTGTGCATTTCACATGTCTAGACGTGAAATAAAAAATAATTTGGACAATATCTGACATATTTTGAAATTTGTCAAAAATCTGTCTTTTGTCCTGACCCCGGACCTTGTGAGAAAACTAAGAAAAACTGAAAGGTACTAAAAAAAATCAAACCAATTTTGTTACACTTTTTTGCACTTGTTCGTGCATTTCACATGTCTAGACGTGAAATTAAAAATAATTTGGACAATATCTGACATATTTTGAAATTTGTCAAAAATCTGTCTTTTGTCCTGACCCCGGACCTTGTGTGAAAACTAAAAAAAACTGAAAGGTACTAAAACAAATCAAACCAATTTTGTTACACTTTTTTGCACTTGTTCGTGCATTTCACATGTCTAGACGTGAAATAAAAAAATATTTGGACAATATCTGACATATTTTGAAATTTGTCAAAAATCTGTCTTTTGTCCTGACCCCGGACCTTGTGTGAAAACTAAGAAAAACTGAAAGGTACTAAAAAAAATCAAACCAATTTTGTTACACTTTTTTGCCCTAGTTCATGCATTTCACATGTCTAGAAGTGAAATAAAAATGATTTGGACAATAACTGACAGATTTTGAAATTTGTCAAAAATCTGTCTTTTGTCCTGACCCCGGACCTTGTGAGAAAACTAAGAAAAACTGAAAGGTACTAAAAAAAATCAAACCAATTTTGTTACACTTTTTTGCACTTGTTCGTGCATTTCACATGTCTAGAAGTGAAATAAAAAATAATTTGGACAATATCTGACAGATTTTGAATTTTGTCAAAAATCTGTCTTTTGTCCTGACCCCGGACCTTATGTGAAAACTAAGAAAAACTGAAAAGTACTAAAAAAAATCAGACCAATTTTTTTTCACTTTTTTTGCCCTAGTTCATGCATTTCACATGTCTAGAAGTGAAATAAAAAATAATTTGGACAATATCTGACAGATTTTGAAATTTGTCAAAAATCTGTCTTTTGTCCTGACCCCGGACCTTAGGTGAAAACTAAGAAAAACTGAAAAGTAGTAAATAAAATCAAACCAATTTTGTTACACTTTTTTGCACTACTTCATGCATTTCACATGTTTAGAAGTGAAATAAAAAATAATTTGGACAATATCTGACATATTTTGAAATTTGTCAAAAATCTGTCTTTTGTCCTGACCCCGGACCTTGTGAGAAAACTAAGAAAAACTGAAAGGTACTAAAAAAAATCAAACCAATTTTGTTACACTTTTTTGCACTTGTTCGTGCATTTCACATGTCTAGACGTGAAATTAAAAATAATTTGGACAATATCTGACATATTTTGAAATTTGTCAAAAATCTGTCTTTTGTCCTGACCCCGGACCTTGTGTGAAAACTAAAAAAAACTGAAAGGTACTAAAACAAATCAAACCAATTTTGTTACACTTTTTTGCACTTGTTCGTGCATTTCACATGTCTAGACGTGAAATAAAAAATTATTTGGACAATATCTGACATATTTTGAAATTTGTCAAAAATCTGTCTTTTGTCCTGACCCCGGACCTTGTGTGAAAACTAAGAAAAACTGAAAGGTACTAAAAAAAATCAAACCAATTTTGTTACACTTTTTTGCCCTAGTTCATGCATTTCACATGTCTAGAAGTGAAATAAAAATGATTTGGACAATAACTGACAGATTTTGAAATTTGTCAAAAATCTGTCTTTTGTCCTGACCCCGGACCTTGTGAGAAAACTAAGAAAAACTGAAAGGTACTAAAAAAAATCAAACCAATTTTGTTACACTTTTTTGCACTTGTTCGTGCATTTCACATGTCTAGAAGTGAAATAAAAAATAATTTGGACAATATCTGACATATTTTGAAATTTGTCAAAAATCTTTCTTTTGTCCTGACCCCGGTGTGAAAACTAAGAAAAACTGAAAGGTACTAAAAAAAATCAAACCAATTTTGTTACACTTTTTTGCCCTAGTTCATGCATTTCACATGTCTAGAAGTGAAATAAAAAATGATTTGGACAATATCTGACAGATTTTGAAATTTGTCAAAAATCTGTCTTTTGTCCTGACCCCAGACCTTATGTGAAAACTAAGAAAAACTGAAAAGTACTAAAAAAAATCAGACCAATTTTTTTTTCACTTTTTTGCCCTAGTTCATGCATTTCACATGTCTAGAAGTGAAATAAAATATAATTTGGACAATATCTGACATATTTTGAAAATTGTCAAAAATCTTTCTTTTGTCCTGACCCCGGACCTTGTGAGAAAACTAAGAAAAACTGAAAGGTACTAAAAAAAATCAAACCAATTTTGTTACACTTTTTTGCCCTAGTTCATGCATTTCACATGTCTAGACATGAAATAAAAAATAATTTGGACAATATCTGACATATTTTGAAATTTGTCAAAAATCTGTCTTTTGTCCTGACCCCGGACCTTGTGAGAAAACTAAGAAAAACTGAAAGGTACTAAAAAAAATCAAACCAATTTTGTTACACTTTTTTGCACTTGTTCATGCATTTCACATGTCTAGACGTGAAATAAAAAATAATTTGGACAATATCTGACATATTTAGAAATTTGTCAAAAATCTGTCTTTTGTCCTGACCCCGGACCTTGTGAGAAAACTAAGAAAAACTGAAAGGTACTAAAAAAAATCAAACCAATTTTGTTACACTTTTTTGCACTTGTTCGTGCATTTCACATGTCTAGACGTGAAATAAAAAATAATTTGGACAATATCTGACATATTTTGAAATTTGTCAAAAATCTGTCTTTTGTCCTGACCCCGGACCTTGTGTGAAAACTAAGAAAAACTGAAAGGTACTAAAAAAAATCAAACCAATTTTGTTACACTTTTTTGCCCTAGTTCATGCATTTCACATGTCTAGACATGAAATAAAAAATAATTTGGACAATATCTGACATATTTTGAAATTTGTCAAAAATCTGTCTTTTGTCCTGACCCCGGACCTTGTGAGAAAACTAAGAAAAACTGAAAGGTACTAAAAAAAATCAAACCAATTTTGTTACACTTTTTTGCACTTGTTCGTGCATTTCACATGTCTAGACGTGAAATAGAAAATAATTTGGACAATATCTGACAGATTTTGAAATTTGTCAAAAATCTGTCTTTTGTCCTGACCCCGGACCTTATGTGAAAACTAAGAAAAACTGAAAAGTACTAAAAAAAATCAGACCAATTTTTTTTCACTTTTTTTGCCCTAGTTCATGCATTTCACATGTCTAGAAATGAAATAAAAAATGATTTGGACAATATCTGACAGATTTTGAAATTTGTCAAAAATCTGTCTTTTGTCCTGACCCCGGACCTTATGTGAAAACTAAGAAAAACTGAAAGGTACTAAAAAAAATCAAACCAATTTTTTTACACTTTTTTGCCCTAGTTCATGCATTTCACATGTCTATAAGTGAAATAAAAAATGATTTGGACAATATCTGACATATTTTGAAATTTGTCAAAAATCTGTCTTTTGTCCTGACCCCGGACCTTATGTGAAAACTAAGAAAAACTGCAAGGTACTAAAAAAAAATCAAACCAATTTTTTCACACTTTCTTGCCCTAGTTCATGCATTTCACATCTCTAGAAATTAAATAAAAAATAATTTGGACAATATCTGACAGATTTTGAAATTTGTCAGAAATCTGTATTTTGTCCTGACCCCGGACCTTATGTGAAAACTAAGAAAAACTGCAAGGTACTAAAAAAAAATCAAACCAATTTTTTCACACTTTCTTGCCCTAGTTCATGCATTTCACATGTCTAGAAATTAAATAAAAAATAATTTGGACAATATCTGACAGATTTTGAAATTTGTCAGAAATCTGTATTTTGTCCTGACCCCGGACCTTATGTGAAAACTAAGAAAAACTGAAAGGTACTAAAAAAAATCAAACCAATATTTTTACACTTTTTTGCCCTAGTTCATGCATTTCACATGTCTAGAAGTGAAATAAAAAATGATTTGGACAATATCTGACATATTTTGAAATTTGTCAAAAATCTGTGTTTTGTCCTGACCCCGGACCTTGTGAGAAAACTAAGAAAAACTGAAAGGTACTAAAAAAAATCAAACCAATTTTGTTACACTTTTTTGCACTTGTTCGTGCATTTCACATGTCTAGACGTGAAATAAAAAATAATTTGGACAATATCTGACATATTTTGAAATTTGTCAAAAATCTGTCTTTTGTCCTGACCCCGGACCTTGTGTGAAAACTAAGAAAAACTGAAAGGTACTAAAAAAAATCAAACCAATTTTGTTACACTTTTTTGCCCTAGTTCATGCATTTCACATGTCTAGACATGAAATAAAAAATAATTTGGACAATATCTGACATATTTTGAAATTTGTCAAAAATCTGTCTTTTGTCCTGACCCCGGACCTTGTGAGAAAACTAAGAAAAACTGAAAGGTACTAAAAAAAATCAAACCAATTTTGTTACACTTTTTTGCACTTGTTCGTGCATTTCACATGTCTAGACGTGAAATAGAAAATAATTTGGACAATATCTGACAGATTTTGAAATTTGTCAAAAATCTGTCTTTTGTCCTGACCCCGGACCTTATGTGAAAACTAAGAAAAACTGAAAAGTACTAAAAAAAAATCAAACCAATTTTGTTACACTTTTTTGCACTAGTTCATGCATTTCACATGTCTATAAGTGAAATAAAAAATGATTTGGACAATATCTGACATATTTTGAAATTTGTCAAAATTCTGTCTTTTGTCCTGACCCCGGACCTTATGTGAAAACTAAGAAAAACTGCAAGGTACTAAAAAAAAATCAAACCAATTTTTTTACACTTTTTTGCCCTAGTTCATGCATTTCACATGTCTAGAAGTGAAATAAAAAATGATTTGGACAATATCTGACATATTTTGAAATTTGTCAAAAATCTGTCTTTTGTCCTGACCCCGGACCTTATGTGAAAACTAAGAAAAACTGAAAAGTACTAAAAAAAAATCAAACCAATTTTGTTACACTTTTTTGCACTAGTTCATGCATTTCACATGTCTAGACGTGAAATAAAAAATAATTTGGACAATATCTGACATATTTTGAAATTTGTCAAAAATCTGTCTTTTGTCCTGACCCCGGACCTTATGTGAAAACTAAAAAAAACTGAAAGGTACTAAAAAAAATCAAACCAATTTTTTTACACTTTTTTGCCCTAGTTCATGCATTTCACATGTCTATAAGTGAAATAAAAAATGATTTGGACAATATCTGACATATTTTGAAATTTGTCAAAATTCTGTCTTTTGTCCTGACCCCGGACCTTATGTGAAAACTAAGAAAAACTGCAAGGTACTAAAAAAAAATCAAACCAATTTTTTTACACTTTTTTGCCCTAGTTCATGCATTTCACATGTCTAGAAGTGAAATAAAAAATGATTTGGACAATATCTGACATATTTTGAAATTTGTCAAAAATCTGTCTTTTGTCCTGACCCCGGACCTTATGTGAAAACTAAGAAAAACTGCAAGGTACTAAAAAAAAATCAAACCAATTTTTTCACACTTTCTTGCCCTAGTTCATGCATTTCACATGTCTAGAAATTAAATAAAAAATGATTTGGACAATATCTGACATATTTTGAAATTTGTCAAAATTGTGTCTTTTGTCCTGACCCCGGACCTTATGTGAAAACTAAGAAAAACTGCAAGGGACTAAAAAAAAATCAAACCAATTTTTTTACACTTTTTTGCCCTAGTTCATGCATTTCACATGTCTATAAGTGAAATAAAAAATGATTTGGACAATATCTGACATATTTTGAAATTTGTCAAAATTCTGTCTTTTGTCCTGACCCCGGACCTTATGTGAAAACTAAGAAAAACTGCAAGGGATTAAAAAAAAATCAAACCAATTTTTTTACACTTTTTTGCCCTAGTTCATGCATTTCACATGTCTAGAAGTGAAATAAAAAATGATTTGGACAATATCTGAGAGATTTTGAAATTTGTCAAAAATCTGTCTTTTATCCTGACCCCGGACCTTATGTGAAAACTAAGAAAAACTGAAAAGTACTAAAAAAAATCAAACCAATTTTGTTACACTTTTTTGCACTAGTTCATGCATTTCACATGTCTAGAAATTAAATAAAAAATGATTTGGACAATATCTGACAGATTTTGAAATTTGTCAAAAATCTGTCTTTTGTCCTGACCCCGGACCTTATGTGAAAACTAAGAAAAACTGAAAAGTACTAAAAAAAAATCAAACCAATTTTGTTACACTTTTTTGCACTTGTTCGTGCATTTCACATGTCTAGACGTGAAATAAAAAATAATTTGGACAATATCTGACATATTTTGAAATTTGTCAAAAATCTGTCTTTTGTCCTGACCCCGGACCTTGTGTGAAAACTAAGAAAAACTGAAAGGTACTAAAAAAAATCAAACCAATTTTGTTACACTTTTTTGCCCTAGTTCATGCATTTCACATGTCTAGACATGAAATAAAAAATAATTTGGACAATATCTGACATATTTTGAAATTTGTCAAAAATCTGTCTTTTGTCCTGACCCCGGACCTTGTGAGAAAACTAAGAAAAACTGAAAGGTACTAAAAAAAATCAAACCAATTTTGTTACACTTTTTTGCACTTGTTCGTGCATTTCACATGTCTAGACGTGAAATAAAAAATAATTTGGACAATATCTGACAGATTTTGAAATTTGTCAAAAATCTGTCTTTTGTCCTGACCCCGGACCTTATGTGAAAACTAAGAAAAACTGAAAAGTACTAAAAAAAAATCAAACCAATTTTGTTACACTTTTTTGCACTAGTTCATGCATTTCACATGTCTATAAGTGAAATAAAAAATGATTTGGACAATATCTGACATATTTTGAAATTTGTCTAAATTCTGTCTTTTGTCCTGACCCCGGACCTTATGTGAAAACTAAGAAAAACTGCAAGGTACTAAAAAAAAATCAAACCAATTTTTTTACACTTTTTTGCCCTAGTTCATGCATTTCACATGTCTAGAAGTGAAATAAAAAATGATTTGGACAATATCTGACATATTTTGAAATTTGTCAAAAATCTGTCTTTTGTCCTGACCCCGGACCTTATGTGAAAACTAAGAAAAACTGAAAAGTACTAAAAAAAAATCAAACCAATTTTGTTACACTTTTTTGCACTAGTTCATGCATTTCACATGTCTAGACGTGAAATAAAAAATAATTTGGACAATATCTGACATATTTTGAAATTTGTCAAAAATCTGTCTTTTGTCCTGACCCCGGACCTTATGTGAAAACTAAAAAAAACTGAAAGGTACTAAAAAAAATCAAACCAATTTTTTTACACTTTTTTGCCCTAGTTCATGCATTTCACATGTCTATAAGTGAAATAAAAAATGATTTGGACAATATCTGACATATTTTGAAATTTGTCAAAATTCTGTCTTTTGTCCTGACCCCGGACCTTATGTGAAAACTAAGAAAAACTGCAAGGTACTAAAAAAAAATCAAACCAATTTTTTTACACTTTTTTGCCCTAGTTCATGCATTTCACATGTCTAGAAGTGAAATAAAAAATGATTTGGACAATATCTGACATATTTTGAAATTTGTCAAAAATCTGTCTTTTGTCCTGACCCCGGACCTTATGTGAAAACTAAGAAAAACTGCAAGGTACTAAAAAAAAATCAAACCAATTTTTTCACACTTTCTTGCCCTAGTTCATGCATTTCACATGTCTAGAAATTAAATAAAAAATGATTTGGACAATATCTGACATATTTTGAAATTTGTCAAAATTGTGTCTTTTGTCCTGACCCCGGACCTTATGTGAAAACTAAGAAAAACTGCAAGGGACTAAAAAAAAATCAAACCAATTTTTTTACACTTTTTTGCCCTAGTTCATGCATTTCACATGTCTATAAGTGAAATAAAAAATGATTTGGACAATATCTGACATATTTTGAAATTTGTCAAAATTCTGTCTTTTGTCCTGACCCCGGACCTTATGTGAAAACTAAGAAAAACTGCAAGGGACTAAAAAAAAATCAAACCAATTTTTTTACACTTTTTTGCCCTAGTTCATGCATTTCACATGTCTAGAAGTGAAATAAAAAATGATTTGGACAATATCTGAGAGATTTTGAAATTTGTCAAAAATCTGTCTTTTATCCTGACCCCGGACCTTATGTGAAAACTAAGAAAAACTGAAAAGTACTAAAAAAAATCAAACCAATTTTGTTACACTTTTTTGCACTAGTTCATGCATTTCACATGTCTAGAAATTAAATAAAAAATGATTTGGACAATATCTGACAGATTTTGAAATTTGTCAAAAATCTGTCTTTTGTCCTGACCCCGGACCTTATGTGAAAACTAAGAAAAACTGAAAAGTACTAAAAAAAAATCAAACCAATTTTGTTACACTTTTTTGCACTAGTTCATGCATTTCACATGTCTAGACGTGAAATAAAAAATGATTTGGACAATATCTGACATATTTTGAAATTTGTCAAAAATCTATCTTTTGTCCTGACCCCGGACCTTATGTGAAAACTAAAAAAAAACTGAAAGGTACTAAAAAAAATCAAACCAATTTTTTTACACTTTTTTGCCCTAGTTCATGCATTTCACATGTCTATAAGTGAAATAAAAAATGATTTGGACAATATCTGACATATTTTGAAATTTGACAAAAATCTGTCTTTTGTCCTGACCCCGGACCTTATGTGAAAACTAAGAAAAACTGAAAAGTACTAAAAAAAAAAAGACCAATTTTTTTTCACTTTTTTTGCCCTAGTTCATGCATTTCACATGTCTAGAAATGAAATAAAAAATGATTTGGACAATATCTGACATATTTTGAAATTTGTCAAAAATCTGTCTTTTGTCCTGACCCCGGACCTTGTGAGAAAACTAAGAAAAACAGAAAGGTACTAAAAAAAATCAAACCAATTTTGTTACACTTTTTTGCCCTAGTTCATGCATTTCACATGTCTAGAAGTGAAATAAAAAATAATTTGGACAATATCTGACATATTTTGAAATTTGTCAAAAAACTGTCTTTTGTCCTGACCCCGGACCTTGTGTGAAAACTAAGAAAAACTGAAAGGTACTAAAAAAAATCAAACCAATTTTGTTACACTTTTTTGCCCTAGTTCATGCATTTCACATGTCTAGAAGTGAAATAAAAAATAATTTGGACAATATATGACATATTTTGAAATTTGTCAAAAATCTGTCTTTTGTCCTGACCCCGGACCTTATGTGAAAACTAAGAAAAACTGCAAGGTACTAAAAAAAAATCAGACCAATTTCTTTTCACTTTTTTTGCCCTAGTTCATGCATTTCACATGTCTAGAAGTGAAATAAAAAATAATTTGGACAATAGCTGACATATTTTGAAATTTGTCAAAAATCTGTCTTTTGTCCTGACCCCGGACCTTATGTGAAAACTAAGAAAAACTGCAAGGTACTAAAAAAAAATCAGACCAATTTCTTTCACTTTTTTTGCCCTAGTTCATGCATTTCACATGTCTAGCAGTGAAATAAAAAATGATTTGGACAATATCTGACATATTTTGAAATTTGTCAAAAATCTGTCTTTTGTCCTGACCCCGGACCTTATGTGAAAACTAAGAAAAACTGCAAGGTACTAAAAAAAAATCAGACCAATTTCTTTCACTTTTTTTGCCCTAGTTCATGCATTTCACATGTCTAGCAGTGAAATAAAAAATGATTTGGACAATATCTGACAGATTTTGAAATTTGTCAAAAATCTGTCTTTTGTCCTGACCCCGGACCTTATGTGAAAACTAAGAAAAACTGAAAGATACTAAAAAAAATCAAACCAATTTTTTTACACTTTTTTGCCCTAGTTCATGCATTTCACATGTCTAGAAGTGAAATAAAAAATAATTTGGACAATATCTGACATATTTTGAAATTTGTCAAAAATCTGTCTTTTGTCCTGACCCCGGACCTTATGTGAAAACTAAGAAAAACTGCAAGGTACTAAAAAAAAATCAGACCAATTTCTTTTCACTTTTTTTTCACTAGTTCATGCATTTCACATGTCTAGAAGTGAAATAAAAAATGATTTGGACAATATCTGACAGATTTTGAAATTTGTCAAAAATCTGTCTTTTGTCCTGACCCCGGAAAACTAAGAAAAACTGAAAAGTACTAAAAAAAATCAGACCAATTTTTTTTCACTTTTTTTGCCCTAGTTCATGCATTTCACATGTCTAGAAATGAAATAAAAAATGATTTGGACAATTGTTCTAAGAAACTAAGAAAAACTGAAAAGTACTAAAAAGTACTAAAAAAAATCAGACCAATTTTTTTTCACTTTTTTTGCCCTAGTTCATGCATTTCACATGTCTAGAAATGAAATAAAAAATGATTTGGACAATATCTGACAGATTTTGAAATTTGTCAAAAATCTGTCTTTTGTCCTGACCCCGGACCTTATGTGAAAACTAAGAAAAACTGAAAGGTACTAAAAAAAATCAAACCAATATTTTTACACTTTTTTACACTAGTTCATGCATTTCACATGTCTAGAAGTGAAATAAAAAATGATTTGGACAATATCTGAGAGATTTTGAAATTTGTCAAAAATCTGTCTTTTATCCTGACCCCGGACCTTATGTGAAAACTAAGAAAAACTGAAAAGTACTAAAAAAAATCAAACCAATTTTGTTACACTTTTTTGCACTAGTTCATGCATTTCACATGTCTAGAAATTAAATAAAAAATGATTTGGACAATATCTGACAGATTTTGAAATTTGTCAAAAATCTGTCTTTTGTCCTGACCCCGGACCTTATGTGAAAACTAAGAAAAACTGAAAAGTACTAAAAAAAAATCAGACCAATTTTGTTACACTTTTTTGCACTAGTTCATGCATTTCACATGTCTAGACGTGAAATAAAAAATAATTTGGACAATATCTGACATATTTTGAAATTTGTCAAAAATTTGTCTTTTGTCCTGACCCCGGACCTTATGTGAAAACTAAGAAAAACTGAAAAGTACTAAAAAAAATCAAACCAATTTTTTTACACTTTTTTGCCCTAGTTCATGCATTTCACATGTCTATAAGTGAAATAAAAAATGATTTGGACAATATCTGACATATTTTGAAATTTGTAAAAATTCTGTCTTTTGTCCTGACCCCGGACCTTCTGTGAAAACTAAGAAAAACTGAAAAGTACTAAAAAAAATCAGACCAATTTTTTTTCACTTTTTTTGCCCTAGTTCATGCATTTCACATGTCTAGAAGTGAAATAAAAAATAATTTGGACAATATCTGAGAGATTTTGAAATTTGTCAAAAATCTGTCTTTTATCCTGACCCCGGACCTTATGTGAAAACTAAGAAAAACTGAAAAGTACAAAAAAAAAATCAAACCAATTTTGTTAGACTTTTTTGCACTAGTTCATGCATTTCACATGTCTAGACGTGAAATAAAAAATAATTTGGACAAAATCTGACATATTTTGAAATTTGTCAAAATTCTGTCTTTTGTCCTGACCCCGGACCTTATGTGAAAACTAAGAAAAACTGCAAGGTACTAAAAAAAAATCAAACCAATTTTTTTACACTTTTTTGCCCTAGTTCATGCATTTCACATGTCTAGAAGTGAAATAAAAAATTATTTGGACAATATCTGACATATTTTGAAATTTGTAAAAATTCTGTCTTTTGTCCTGACCCCGGACCTTATGTGAAAACTAAGAAAAACTGAAAAGTACTAAAAAAAATCAGACCAATTTTTTTTCACTTTTTTTGCCCTAGTTCATGCATTTCACATGTCTAGAAGTGAAATAAAAAATAATTTGGACAATATCTGAGAGATTTTGAAATTTGTCAAAAATCTGTCTTTTGTCCTGACCCCGGACCTTATGTGAAAACTAAGAAAAACTGAAAAGTACTAAAAAAAAATCAAACCAATTTTGTTAGACTTTTTTGCACTAGTTCATGCATTTCACATGTCTAGACGTGAAATAAAAAATAATTTGGACAATATCTGACATATTTTGAAATTTGTCAAAAATCTGTCTTTTGTCCTGACCCCGGACCTTATGTGAAAACTAAAAAAAACTGAAAGGTACTAAAAAAAATCAAACCAATTTTTTTACACTTTTTTGCACTAGTTCATGCATTTCACATGTCTATAAGTGAAATAAAAAATGATTTGGACAATATCTGACATATTTTGAAATTTGTAAAAATTCTGTCTTTTGTCCTGACCCCGGACCTTCTGTGAAAACTAAGAAAAACTGAAAAGTACTAAAAAAAATCAGACCAATTTTTTTTCACTTTTTTTGCCCTAGTTCATGCATTTCACATGTCTAGAAGTGAAATAAAAAATAATTTGGACAATATCTGAGAGATTTTGAAATTTGTCAAAAATCTGTCTTTTATCCTGACCCCGGACCTTATGTGAAAACTAAGAAAAACTGAAAAGTACAAAAAAAAAATCAAACCAATTTTGTTAGACTTTTTTGCACTAGTTCATGCATTTCACATGTCTAGACGTGAAATAAAAAATAATTTGGACAATATCTGACATATTTTGAAATTTGTCAAAATTCTGTCTTTTGTCCTGACCCCGGACCTTATGTGAAAACTAAGAAAAACTGCAAGGTACTAAAAAAAAATCAAACCAATTTTTTTACACTTTTTTGCCCTAGTTCATGCATTTCACATGTCTAGAAGTGAAATAAAAAATGATTTGGACAATATCTGACATATTTTGAAATTTGTAAAAATTCTGTCTTTTGTCCTGACCCCGGACCTTATGTGAAAACTAAGAAAAACTGAAAAGTATTAAAAAAAATCAGACCAATTTTTTTTCACTTTTTTTGCCCTAGTTCATGCATTTCACATGTCTAGAAGTGAAATAAAAAATAATTTGGACAATATCTGAGAGATTTTGAAATTTGTCAAAAATCTGTCTTTTGTCCTGACCCCGGACCTTATGTGAAAACTAAGAAAAACTGAAAAGTACTAAAAAAAAATCAAACCAATTTTGTTAGACTTTTTTGCACTAGTTCATGCATTTCACATGTCTAGACGTGAAATAAAAAATGATTTGGACAATATCTGACATATTTTGAAATTTGTCAAAAATCTGTCTTTTGTCCTGACCCCGGACCTTATGTGAAAACTAAGAAAAACTGCAAGGTACTAAAAAAAAATCAAACCAATTTTTTCACACTTTCTTGCCCTAGTTCATGCATTTCACATGTCTAGAAATGAAATAAAAAATTATTTGGACAATATCTGACAGATTTTGAAATTTGTCAAAAATCTGTCTTTTGTCCTGACCCCGGACCTTATGTGAAAACTAAGAAAAACTGAAAAGTACTAAAAAAATCAGACCAATTTTTTTTACACTTTTTTGCCCTAGTTCATGCATTTCACATGTCTAGAAGTGAAATAAAAAATAATTTGGACAATATCTGACATATTTTGAAATTTGTCAAAAATCTGTCTTTTGTCCTGACCCCGGACCTTATGTGAAAACTAAGAAAAACTGAAAGGTACTAAAAAAAATCAAACCAATTTTGTTACACTTTTTTGCACTTGTTCATGCATTTCACATGTCTAGACGTGAAATCAAAAATAATTTGGACAATATCTGACATATTTTGAAATTTGTCAAAAAACTGTCTTTTGTCCTGACCCCGGACCTTATGTGAAAACTAAGAAAAACTGAAAGGTACTAAACAAAATCAAACCAATTTTGTTACACTTTTTTGCACTTGTTCGTGCATTTCACATGTCTAGACGTGAAATCAAAAATAATTTGGACAATATCTGACATATTTTGAAATTTGTCAAAAATCTGTCTTTTGTCCTGACCCCGGACCTTATGTGAAAACTAAGAAAAACTGAAAAGTACTAAAAAAATCAGACCAATTTTTTTTACACTTTTTTGCCCTAGTTCATGCATTTCACATGTCTAGAAGTGAAATAAAAAATAATTTGGACAATATCTGACATATTTTGAAATTTGTCAAAAATCTGTCTTTTGTCCTGACCCCGGACCTTATGTGAAAACTAAGAAAAACTGAAAAGTACTAAAAAAAAATCAAACCAATTTTGTTACACTTTTTTGCACTAGTTCATGCATTTCACATGTCTAGACGTGAAATAAAAAATAATTTGGACAATATCTGACATATTTTGAAATTTGTCAAAATTCTGTCTTTTGTCCTGACCCCGGACCTTATGTGAAAACTAAGAAAAACTGAAAAGTACTAAAAAAAATCAGACCAATTTTTTTTCACTTTTTTTGCCCTAGTTCATGCATTTCACATGTCTAGAAATGAAATAAAAAATGATTTGGACAATATCTGACATATTTTGAAATTTGTAAAAATTCTGTCTTTTGTCCTGACCCCGGACCTTATGTGAAAACTAAGAAAAACTGAAAAGTACTAAAAAAAAATCAAACCAATTTTGTTAGACTTTTTTGCACTAGTTCATGCATTTCACATGTCTAGACGTGAAATAAAAAATGATTTGGACAATATCTGACATATTTTGAAATTTGTAAAAATTCTGTCTTTTGTCCTGACCCCGGACCTTATGTGAAAACTAAGAAAAACTGAAAAGTATTAAAAAAAATCAGACCAATTTTTTTTCACTTTTTTTGCCCTAGTTCATGCATTTCACATGTCTAGAAATGAAATAAAAAATTATTTGGACAATATCTGACAGATTTTGAAATTTGTCAAAAATCTGTCTTTTGTCCTGACCCCGGACCTTATGTGAAAACTAAGAAAAACTGAAAGGTACTAAACAAAATCAGACCAATTTTTTTTCACTTTTTTTGCCCTAGTTCATGCATTTCACATGTCTAGAAATGAAATAAAAAATTATTTGGACAATATCTGACAGATTTTGAAATTTGTCAAAAATCTGTCTTTTGTCCTGACCCCGGACCTTATGTGAAAACTAAGAAAAACTGAAAAGTATTAAAAAAAATCAGACCAATTTTTTTTCACTTTTTTTGCCCTAGTTCATGCATTTCACATGTCTAGAAATGAAATAAAAAATTATTTGGACAATATCTGACAGATTTTGAAATTTGTCAAAAATCTGTCTTTTGTCCTGACCCCGGACCTTATGTGAAAACTAAGAAAAACTGAAAGGTACTAAACAAAATCAAACCAATTTTGTTACACTTTTTTGCACTTGTTCGTGCATTTCACATGTCTATAAGTGAAATAAAAAATGATTTGGACAATATCTGACATATTTTGAAATTTGTCAAAATTCTGTCTTTTGTCCTGACCCTGGACCTTATGTGAAAACTAAGAAAAACTGCAAGGTACTAAAAAAAAATCAAACCAATTTTTTTACACTTTCTTGCCCTAGTTCATGCATTTCACATGTCTAGAAATTAAATAAAAAATGATTTGGACAATATCTGACAGATTTTGAAATTTGTCAGAAATCTGTATTTTGTCCTGACCCCGGACCTTATGTGAAAACTAAGAAAAACTGAAAAGTACTAAAAAAAATCAGACCAATTTTTTTTCACTTTTTTTGCCCTAGTTCATGCATTTCACATGTCTAGAAATGAAATAAAAAATGATTTGGACAATTGTTCTAAGAAACTAAGAAAAACTGAAAAGTACTAAAAAGTACTAAAAAAAATCAGACCAATTTTTTTTCACTTTTTTTGCCCTAGTTCATGCATTTCACATGTCTAGAAATGAAATAAAAAATGATTTGGACAATATCTGACAGATTTTGAAATTTGTCAAAAATCTGTCTTTTGTCCTGACCCCGGACCTTATGTGAAAACTAAGAAAAACTGAAAGGTACTAAAAAAAATCAAACCAATATTTTTACACTTTTTTACACTAGTTCATGCATTTCACATGTCTAGAAGTGAAATAAAAAATGATTTGGACAATATCTGAGAGATTTTGAAATTTGTCAAAAATCTGTCTTTTATCCTGACCCCGGACCTTATGTGAAAACTAAGAAAAACTGAAAAGTACTAAAAAAAATCAAACCAATTTTGTTACACTTTTTTGCACTTGTTCATGCATTTCACATGTCTAGACGTGAAATAAAAAATAATTTGGACAATATCTGACATATTTTGAAATTTGTCAAAAATCTGTCTTTTGTCCTGACCCCGGACCTTGTGTGAAAACTAAGAAAAACTGAAAGGTACTAAAAAAAATCAAACCAATTTTGTTACACTTTTTTGCACTTGTTCATGCATTTCACATGTCTAGAAGTGAAATAAAAAATAATTTGGACAATATCTGACATATTTTGAAATTTGTCAAAAAACTGTCTTTTGTCCTGACCCCGGACCTTATGTGAAAACTAAGAAAAACTGAAAGGTACTAAACAAAATCAAACCAATTTTGTTACACTTTTTTGCACTTGTTCGTGCATTTCACATGTCTAGACGTGAAATCAAAAATAATTTGGACAATATCTGACATATTTTGAAATTTGTCAAAAATCTGTCTTTTGTCCTGACCCCGGACCTTATGTGAAAACTAAGAAAAACTGAAAAGTACTAAAAAAATCAGACCAATTTTTTTTACACTTTTTTGCCCTAGTTCATGCATTTCACATGTCTAGAAGTGAAATAAAAAATTATTTGGACAATATCTGACAGATTTTGAAATTTGTCAAAAATCTGTCTTTTGTCCTGACCCCGGACCTTATGTGAAAACTAAGAAAAACTGAAAGGTACTAAACAAAATCAAACCAATTTTGTTACACTTTTTTGCACTTGTTCGTGCATTTCACATGTCTATAAGTGAAATAAAAAATGATTTGGACAATATCTGACATATTTTGAAATTTGTCAAAATTCTGTCTTTTGTCCTGACCCTGGACCTTATGTGAAAACTAAGAAAAACTGCAAGGTACTAAAAAAAAATCAAACCAATTTTTTTACACTTTCTTGCCCTAGTTCATGCATTTCACATGTCTAGAAATTAAATAAAAAATGATTTGGACAATATCTGACAGATTTTGAAATTTGTCAGAAATCTGTATTTTGTCCTGACCCCGGACCTTATGTGAAAACTAAGAAAAACTGAAAAGTACTAAAAAAAATCAGACCAATTTTTTTTCACTTTTTTTGCCCTAGTTCATGCATTTCACATGTCTAGAAATGAAATAAAAAATGATTTGGACAATTGTTCTAAGAAACTAAGAAAAACTGAAAAGTACTAAAAAGTACTAAAAAAAATCAGACCAATTTTTTTTCACTTTTTTTGCCCTAGTTCATGCATTTCACATGTCTAGAAATGAAATAAAAAATGATTTGGACAATATCTGACAGATTTTGAAATTTGTCAAAAATCTGTCTTTTGTCCTGACCCCGGACCTTATGTGAAAACTAAGAAAAACTGAAAGGTACTAAAAAAAATCAAACCAATATTTTTACACTTTTTTACACTAGTTCATGCATTTCACATGTCTAGAAGTGAAATAAAAAATGATTTGGACAATATCTGAGAGATTTTGAAATTTGTCAAAAATCTGTCTTTTATCCTGACCCCGGACCTTATGTGAAAACTAAGAAAAACTGAAAAGTACTAAAAAAAATCAAACCAATTTTGTTACACTTTTTTGCACTTGTTCATGCATTTCACATGTCTAGACGTGAAATAAAAAATAATTTGGACAATATCTGACATATTTTGAAATTTGTCAAAAATCTGTCTTTTGTCCTGACCCCGGACCTTGTGTGAAAACTAAGAAAAACTGAAAGGTACTAAAAAAAATCAAACCAATTTTGTTACACTTTTTTGCACTTGTTCATGCATTTCAGATGTCTAGAAGTGAAATAAAAAATAATTTGGACAATATCTGACATATTTTGAAATTTGTCAAAAAACTGTCTTTTGTCCTGACCCCGGACCTTATGTGAAAACTAAGAAAAACTGAAAAGTACTAAAAAAAATCAGACCAATTTTGTTAGACTTTTTTGCACTAGTTGATGCATTTCACATGTCTATAAGTGAAATAAAAAATGATTTGGACAATATCTGACATATTTTGAAATTTGTCAAAAATCTGTCTTTTGTCCTGACCCCGGACCTTATGTGAAAACTAAGAAAAACTGAAAAGTACTAAAAAAAATCAGACCAATTTTTTTTCACTTTTTTTGCCCTAGTTCATGCATTTCACATGTCTAGACGTGAAATAAAAAATAATTTGGACAATATCTGACATATTTTGAAATTTGTCAAAAATCTGTCTTTTGTCCTGACCCCGGACCTTATGTGAAAACTAAAAAAAACTGAAAGGTACTAAAAAAAATCAAACCAATTTTTTTACACTTTTTTGCCCTAGTTCATGCATTTCACATGTCTATAAGTGAAATAAAAAATGATTTGGACAATATCTGACATATTTTGAAATTTGTCAAAATTCTGTCGTTTGTCCTGACCCCGGACCTTATGTGAAAACTAAGAAAAACTGCAAGGTACTAAAAAAAAATCAAACCAATTTTTTTACACTTTTTTGCCCTAGTTCATGCATTTCACATGTCTAGAAGTGAAATAAAAAATGATTTGGACAATATCTGACATATTTTGAAATTTGTCAAAAATCTGTCTTTTGTCCTGACCCCGGACCTTATGTGAAAACTAAGAAAAACTGCAAGGTACTAAAAAAAAATCAAACCAATTTTTTCACACTTTCTTGCCCTAGTTCATGCATTTCACATGTCTAGAAATTAAATAAAAAATGATTTGGACAATATCTGACAGATTTTGAAATTTGTCAGAAATCTGTATTATGTCCTGACCCCGGACCTTATGTGAAAACTAAGAAAAACTGAAAAGTACTAAAAAAAATCAAACCAATATTTTTACACTTTTTTGCCCTAGTTCATGCATTTCACATGTCTAGAAGTGAAATAAAAAATGATTTGGACAATATCTGAGAGATTTTGAAATTTGTCAAAAATCCGTCTTTTATCCTGACCCCGGACCTTATGTGAAAACTAAGAAAAACTGAAAAGTACTAAAAAAAATCAAACCAATTTTGTTACACTTTTTTGCACTAGTTCATGCATTTCACATGTCTAGAAATTAAATAAAAAATGATTTGGACAATATCTGACAGATTTAGAAATTTGTCAAAAATCTGTCTTTTGTCCTGACCCCGGACCATATGTGAAAACTAAGAAAAACTGAAAAGTACTAAAAAAAATCAGACCAATTTTGTTAGACTTTTTTGCACTAGTTCATGCATTTCACATGTCTAGACGTGAAATAAAAAATAATTTGGACAATATCTGACATATTTTGAAATTTGTCAAAATTCTGTCTTTTGTCCTGACCCCGGACCTTATGTGAAAACTAAGAAAAACTGCAAGGTACTAAAAAAAAATCAAACCAATTTTTTCACACTTTCTTGCCCTAGTTCATGCATTTCACATGTCTAGAAATTAAATAAAAAATGATTTGGACAATATCTGACAGATTTTGATATTTGTCAGAAATCTGTATTTTGTCCTGACCCCGGACCTTATGTGAAAACTAAGAAAAACTGAAAGGTACTAAAAAAAATCAAACCAATATTTTTACACTTTTTTGCCCTAGTTCATGCATTTCACATGTCTAGAAGTGAAATAAAAAATGATTTGGACAATATCTGAGAGATTTTGAAATTTGTCAAAAATCCGTCTTTTATCCTGACCCCGGACCTTATGTGAAAACTAAGAAAAACTGAAAAGTACTAAAAAAAATCAAACCAATTTTGTTACACTTTTTTGCACTAGTTCATGCATTTCACATGTCTAGAAATTAAATAAAAAATGATTTGGACAATATCTGACAGATTTAGAAATTTGTCAAAAATCTGTCTTTTGTCCTGACCCCGGACCATATGTGAAAACTAAGAAAAACTGAAAAGTACTAAAAAAAATCAGACCAATTTTGTTAGACTTTTTTGCACTAGTTCATGCATTTCACATGTCTAGACGTGAAATAAAAAATAATTTGGACAATATCTGACATATTTTGAAATTTGTCAAAATTCTGTCTTTTGTCCTGACCCCGGACCTTATGTGAAAACTAAGAAAAACTGCAAGGTACTAAAAAAAAATCAAACCAATTTTTTCACACTTTCTTGCCCTAGTTCATGCATTTCACATGTCTAGAAATTAAATAAAAAATGATTTGGACAATATCTGACAGATTTTGATATTTGTCAGAAATCTGTATTTTGTCCTGACCCCGGACCTTATGTGAAAACTAAGAAAAACTGAAAGGTACTAAAAAAAATCAAACCAATATTTTTACACTTTTTTGCCCTAGTTCATGCATTTCACATGTCTAGAAGTGAAATAAAAAATGATTTGGACAATATCTGACAGATTTTGAAATTTGTCAAAAATCTGTCTTTTGTCCTGACCCCGGACCTTATGTGAAAACTAAGAAAAACTGAAAAGTACTAAAAAAAAATCAAACCAATTTTGTTACACTTTTTTGCACTAGTTCATGCATTTCACATGTCTAGACGTGAAATAAAAAATAATTTGGACAATATCTGACAGATTTTGAAATTTGTCAAAAATCTGTCTTTTGTCCTGACCCCGGACCTTATGTGAAAACTAAGAAAAACTGAAAAGTACTAAAAAAAAATCAAACCAATTTTGTTACACTTTTTTGCACTAGTTCATGCATTTCACATGTCTAGAAGTGAAATAAAAAATGATTTGGACAATATCTGACATATTTAGAAATTTGTCAAAAATCTGTCTTTTGTCCTGACCCCGGACCTTATGTGAAAACTAAGAAAAACTGCAAGGTACTAAAAAAAAATCAAACCAATTTTTTCACACTTTCTTGCCCTAGTTCATGCATTTCACAATGTCTAGAAATTAAATAAAAAATGATTTGGACAATATCTGACAGATTTTGAAATTTGTCAGAAATCTGTATTTTGTCCTGACCCCGGACCTTATGTGAAAACTAAGAAAAACTGAAAGGTACTAAAAAAAATCAAACCAATATTTTTACACTTTTTTGCCCTAGTTCATGCATTTCACATGTCTAGAAGTGAAATAAAAAATGATTTGGACAATATCTGACAGATTTTGAAATTTGTCAAAAATCTGTCTTTTGTCCTGACCCCGGACCTTATGTGAAAACTAAGAAAAACTGAAAAGTACTAAAAAAAAATCAAACCAATTTTGTTACACTTTTTTGCACTAGTTCATGCATTTCACATGTCTAGACGTGAAATAAAAAATAATTTGGACAATATCTGACATATTTTGAAATTTGTCAAAAATCTGTCTTTTGTCCTGACCCCGGACCTTATGTGAAAACTAAAAAAAACTGAAAGGTACTAAAAAAAATCAAACCAATTTTTTTACACTTTTTTGCCCTAGTTCATGCATTTCACATGTCTATAAGTGAAATAAAAAATGATTTGGACAATATCTGACATATTTTGAAATTTGTCAAAATTCTGTCTTTTGTCCTGACCCCGGACCTTATGTGAAAACTAAGAAAAACTGCAAGGTACTAAAAAAAAGTCAAACCAATTTTTTCACACTTTCTTGCCCTAATTCATGCATTTCACATGTCTAGAAATTAAATAAAAAATGATTTGGACAATATCTGACATATTTTGAAATTTGTCAAAAATCTGTCTTTTGTCCTGACCCCGGACCTTATGTGAAAACTAAAAAAAACTGAAAGGTACTAAAAAAAATCAAACCAATTTTTTTACACTTTTTTGCCCTAGCTCATGCATTTCACATGTCTATAAGTGAAATAAAAAATGATTTGGACAATATCTGACATATTTTGAAATTTGTCAAAATTCTGTCTTTTGTCCTGACCCCGGACCTTATGTGAAAACTAAGAAAAACTGAAAAGTACTAAAAAAAATCAGACCAATTTTTTTTCACTTTTTTTGCCCTAGTTCATGCATTTCACATGTCTAGAAGTGAAATAAAAAATGATTTGGACAATATCTGACATATTTTGAAATTTGTCAAAAATCTGTCTTTTGTCCTGACCCCGGACCTTATGTGAAAACTAAGAAAAACTGCAAGGTACTAAAAAAAAATCAAACCAATTTTTTCACACTTTCTTGCCCTAGTTCATGCATTTCACATGTCTAGAAATTAAATAAAAAATGATTTGGACAATATCTGACAGATTTTGATATTTGTCAGAAATCTGTATTTTGTCCTGACCCCGGACCTTATGTGAAAACTAAGAAAAACTGAAAGGTACTAAAAAAAATCAAACCAATATTTTTACACTTTTTTGCCCTAGTTCATGCATTTCACATGTCTAGAAGTGAAATAAAAAATGATTTGGACAATATCTGACAGATTTTGAAATTTGTCAGAAATCTGTATTTTGTCCTGACCCCGGACCTTATGTGAAAACTAAGAAAAACTGAAAAGTACTAAAAAAAATCAGACCAATTTTTTTTCACTTTTTTTGCCCTAGTTCATGCATTTCACATGTCTAGAAATGAAATAAAAAATTATTTGGACAATATCTGACAGATTTTGAAATTTGTCAAAAATCTGTCTTTTGTCCTGACCCCGGACCTTGTGAGAAAACTAAGAAAAACTGAAAGGTACTAAAAAAAATCAAACCAATTTTGTTACACATTTTTGCACTTGTTCGTGCATTTCACATGTCTAGACGTGAAATAAAAAATAATTTGGACAATATCTGACATATTTTGAAATTTGTCAAAAATCTGTCTTTTATCCTGACCCCGGACCTTATGTGAAAACTAAGAAAAACTGAAAAGTACTAAAAAAAATCAAACCAATTTTTTTACACTTTTTTGCCCTAGTTCATGCATTTCACATGTCTATAAGTGAAATAAAAAATGATTTGGACAATATCTGACATATTTTGAAATTTGTCAAAATTCTGTCTTTTGTCCTGACCCCGGACCTTATGTGAAAACTAAGAAAAACTGAAAGGTACTAAAAAAAATCAAACCAATATTTTTACACTTTTTTGCCCTAGTTCATGCATTTCACATGTCTAGAAGTGAAATAAAAAATGATTTGGACAATATCTGACAGATTTTGAAATTTGTCAGAAATCTGTATTTTGTCCTGACCCCGGACCTTATGTGAAAACTAAGAAAAACTGAAAAGTACTAAAAAAAATCAGACCAATTTTTTTTCACTTTTTTTGCCCTAGTTCATGCATTTCACATGTCTAGAAGTGAAATAAAAAATGATTTGGACAATATCTGACAGATTTTGAAATTTGTCAGAAATCTGTATTTTGTCCTGACCCCGGACCTTATGTGAAAACTAAGAAAAACTGAAAAGTACTAAAAAAAATCAGACCAATTTTTTTTCACTTTTTTTGCCCTAGTTCATGCATTTCACATGTCTAGAAATGAAATAAAAAATTATTTGGACAATATCTGACAGATTTTGAAATTTGTCAAAAATCTGTCTTTTGTCCTGACCCCGGACCTTGTGAGAAAACTAAGAAAAACTGAAAGGTACTAAAAAAAATCAAACCAATTTTGTTACACATTTTTGCACTTGTTCGTGCATTTCACATGTCTAGACGTGAAATAAAAAATAATTTGGACAATATCTGACATATTTTGAAATTTGTCAAAAATCTGTCTTTTATCCTGACCCCGGACCTTATGTGAAAACTAAGAAAAACTGAAAAGTACTAAAAAAAATCAAACCAATTTTTTTACACTTTTTTGCCCTAGTTCATGCATTTCACATGTCTATAAGTGAAATAAAAAATGATTTGGACAATATCTGACATATTTTGAAATTTGTCAAAATTCTGTCTTTTGTCCTGACCCCGGACCTTATGTGAAAACTAAGAAAAACTGAAAGGTACTAAAAAAAATCAAACCAATATTTTTACACTTTTTTGCCCTAGTTCATGCATTTCACATGTCTAGAAGTGAAATAAAAAATGATTTGGACAATATCTGACAGATTTTGAAATTTGTCAGAAATCTGTATTTTGTCCTGACCCCGGACCTTATGTGAAAACTAAGAAAAACTGAAAAGTACTAAAAAAAATCAGACCAATTTTTTTTCACTTTTTTTGCCCTAGTTCATGCATTTCACATGTCTAGAAATGAAATAAAAAATTATTTGGACAATATCTGACAGATTTTGAAATTTGTCAAAAATCTGTCTTTTGTCCTGACCCCGGACCTTGTGAGAAAACTAAGAAAAACTGAAAGGTACTAAAAAAAATCAAACCAATTTTGTTACACATTTTTGCACTTGTTCGTGCATTTCACATGTCTAGACGTGAAATAAAAAATAATTTGGACAATATCTGACATATTTTGAAATTTGTCAAAAATCTGTCTTTTATCCTGACCCCGGACCTTATGTGAAAACTAAGAAAAACTGAAAAGTACTAAAAAAAATCAAACCAATTTTTTTACACTTTTTTGCCCTAGTTCATGCATTTCACATGTCTATAAGTGAAATAAAAAATGATTTGGACAATATCTGACATATTTTGAAATTTGTCAAAATTCTGTCTTTTGTCCTGACCCCGGACCTTATGTGAAAACTAAGAAAAAAACTGCAAGGTACTAAAAAAAAATCAAACCAATTTTTTTACACTTTTTTGCCCTAGTTCATGCATTTCACATGTCTAGAAGTGAAATAAAAAATGATTTGGACAATATCTGACATATTTTGAAATTTGTCAAAATTCTGTCTTTTGTCCTGACCCCGGACCTTATGTGAAAACTAAGAAAAACTGAAAAGTACTAAAAAAAATCAGACCAATTTTTTTTCACTTTTTTTGCCCTAGTTCATGCATTTCACATGTCTAGAAGTGAAATAAAAAATAATTTGGACAATATCTGACATATTTTGAAATTTGTCAAAATTCTGTCTTTTGTCCTGACCCCGGACCTTATGTGAAAACTAAGAAAAACTGAAAAGTACTAAAAAAAAATCAAACCAATTTTGTTACACTTTTTTGCACTAGTTCATGCATTTCACATGTCTAGACGTGAAATAAAAAATAATTTGGACAATATCTGACATATTTTGAAATTTGTCAAAAATCTGTCTTTTGTCCTGACCCCGGACCTTATGTGAAAACTAAGAAAAACTGAAAAGTACTAAAAAAAAATCAAACCAATTTTGTTACACTTTTTTGCACTAGTTCATGCATTTCACATGTCTAGACGTGAAATAAAAAATAATTTGGACAATATCTGACATATTTTGAAATTTGTCAAAAATCTATCTTTTGTCCTGACCCCGGACCTAATGTGAAAACTAAAAAAAACTGAAAGGTACTAAAAAAAATCAAACCAATTTTTTTACACTTTTTTGCCCTAGTTCATGCATTTCACATGTCTAGAAATTAAATAAAAAATGATTTGGACAATATCTGACATATTTTGAAATTTGTCAAAAATCTGTCTTTTGTCCTGACCCCGGACCTTATGTGAAAACTAAGAAAAACTGAAAGGTACTAAAAAAAATCAAACCAATATTTTTACACTTTTTTGCACTAGTTCATGCATTTCACATGTCTAGAAGTGAAATAAAAAATGATTTGGACAATATCTGAGAGATTTTGAAATTTGTCAAAATTCTGTCTTTTGTCCTGACCCCGGACCTTATGTGAAAACTAAAAAAAACTGAAAGGTACTAAAAAAAATCAAACCAATTTTTTTACACTTTTTTGCCCTAGTTCATGCATTTCACATGTCTAGAAGTGAAATAAAAAATGATTTGGACAATATCTGACATATTTTGAAATTTGTCAAAATTCTGTCTTTTGTCCTGACCCCGGACCTTATGTGAAAACTAAGAAAAACTGAAAGGTACTAAAAAAAATCAAACCAATATTTTTACACTTTTTTGCCCTAGTTCATGCATTTCACATGTCTAGAAGTGAAATAAAAAATGATTTGGACAATATCTGACAGATTTTGAAATTTGTCAGAAATCTGTATTTTGTCCTGACCCCGGACCTTATGTGAAAACTAAGAAAAACTGAAAAGTACTAAAAAAAATCAGACCCATTTTTTTTCACTTTTTTTGCCCTAGTTCATGCATTTCACATGTCTAGAAGTGAAATAAAAAATGATTTGGACAATATCTGACAGATTTTGAAATTTGTCAGAAATCTGTATTTTGTCCTGACCCCGGACCTTATGTGAAAACTAAGAAAAACTGAAAAGTACTAAAAAAAATCAGACCAATTTTTTTTCACTTTTTTTGCCCTAGTTCATGCATTTCACATGTCTAGAAATGAAATAAAAAATTATTTGGACAATATCTGACAGATTTTGAAATTTGTCAAAAATCTGTCTTTTGTCCTGACCCCGGACCTTGTGAGAAAACTAAGAAAAACTGAAAGGTACTAAAAAAAAATCAAACCAATTTTGTTACACATTTTTGCACTTGTTCGTGCATTTCACATGTCTAGACGTGAAATAAAAAATAATTTGGACAATATCTGACATATTTTGAAATTTGTCAAAAATCTGTCTTTTATCCTGACCCCGGACCTTATGTGAAAACTAAGAAAAACTGAAAAGTACTAAAAAAAATCAAACCAATTTTTTTACACTTTTTTGCCCTAGTTCATGCATTTCACATGTCTATAAGTGAAATAAAAAATGATTTGGACAATATCTGACATATTTTGAAATTTGTCAAAATTCTGTCTTTTGTCCTGACCCCGGACCTTATGTGAAAACTAAGAAAAACTGAAAGGTACTAAAAAAAATCAAACCAATATTTTTACACTTTTTTGCCCTAGTTCATGCATTTCACATGTCTAGAAGTGAAATAAAAAATGATTTGGACAATATCTGACAGATTTTGAAATTTGTCAGAAATCTGTATTTTGTCCTGACCCCGGACCTTATGTGAAAACTAAGAAAAACTGAAAAGTACTAAAAAAAATCAGACCAATTTTTTTTCACTTTTTTTGCCCTAGTTCATGCATTTCACATGTCTAGAAATGAAATAAAAAATTATTTGGACAATATCTGACAGATTTTGAAATTTGTCAAAAATCTGTCTTTTGTCCTGACCCCGGACCTTGTGAGAAAACTAAGAAAAACTGAAAGGTACTAAAAAAAATCAAACCAATTTTGTTACACATTTTTGCACTTGTTCGTGCATTTCACATGTCTAGACGTGAAATAAAAAATAATTTGGACAATATCTGACATATTTTGAAATTTGTCAAAAATCTGTCTTTTATCCTGACCCCGGACCTTATGTGAAAACTAAGAAAAACTGAAAAGTACTAAAAAAAATCAAACCAATTTTTTTACACTTTTTTGCCCTAGTTCATGCATTTCACATGTCTATAAGTGAAATAAAAAATGATTTGGACAATATCTGACATATTTTTAAATTTGTCAAAATTCTGTCTTTTGTCCTGACCCCGGACCTTATGTGAAAACTAAGAAAAAAACTGCAAGGTACTAAAAAAAAATCAAACCAATTTTTTTACACTTTTTTGCCCTAGTTCATGCATTTCACATGTCTAGAAGTGAAATAAAAAATGATTTGGACAATATCTGACATATTTTGAAATTTGTCAAAATTCTGTCTTTTGTCCTGACCCCGGACCTTATGTGAAAACTAAGAAAAACTGAAAAGTACTAAAAAAAATCAGACCAATTTTTTTTCACTTTTTTTGCCCTAGTTCATGCATTTCACATGTCTAGAAGTGAAATAAAAAATAATTTGGACAATATCTGACATATTTTGAAATTTGTCAAAATTCTGTCTTTTGTCCTGACCCCGGACCTTATGTGAAAACTAAGAAAAACTGAAAAGTACTAAAAAAAAATCAAACCAATTTTGTTACACTTTTTTGCACTAGTTCATGCATTTCACATGTCTAGACGTGAAATAAAAAATAATTTGGACAATATCTGACATATTTTGAAATTTGTCAAAAATCTGTCTTTTGTCCTGACCCCGGACCTTATGTGAAAACTAAGAAAAACTGAAAAGTACTAAAAAAAAATCAAACCAATTTTGTTACACTTTTTTGCACTAGTTCATGCATTTCACATGTCTAGACGTGAAATAAAAAATAATTTGGACAATATCTGACATATTTTGAAATTTGTCAAAAATCTATCTTTTGTCCTGACCCCGGACCTAATGTGAAAACTAAAAAAAACTGAAAGGTACTAAAAAAAATCAAACCAATTTTTTTACACTTTTTTGCCCTAGTTCATGCATTTCACATGTCTAGAAATTAAATAAAAAATGATTTGGACAATATCTGACATATTTTGAAATTTGTCAAAAATCTGTCTTTTGTCCTGACCCCGGACCTTATGTGAAAACTAAGAAAAACTGAAAGGTACTAAAAAAAATCAAACCAATATTTTTACACTTTTTTGCACTAGTTCATGCATTTCACATGTCTAGAAGTGAAATAAAAAATGATTTGGACAATATCTGAGAGATTTTGAAATTTGTCAAAATTCTGTCTTTTGTCCTGACCCCGGACCTTATGTGAAAACTAAAAAAAACTGAAAGGTACTAAAAAAAATCAAACCAATTTTTTTACACTTTTTTGCCCTAGTTCATGCATTTCACATGTCTAGAAGTGAAATAAAAAATGATTTGGACAATATCTGACATATTTTGAAATTTGTCAAAATTCTGTCTTTTGTCCTGACCCCGGACCTTATGTGAAAACTAAGAAAAACTGAAAGGTACTAAAAAAAATCAAACCAATATTTTTACACTTTTTTGCCCTAGTTCATGCATTTCACATGTCTAGAAGTGAAATAAAAAATGATTTGGACAATATCTGAGAGATTTTGAAATTTGTCAAAAATCTGTCTTTTATCCTGACCCCGGACCTTATGTGAAAACTAAGAAAAACTGAAAAGTACTAAAAAAAATCAAACCAATTTTGTTACACTTTTTTGCACTAGTTCATGCATTTCACATGTCTAGAAATTAAATAAAAAATGATTTGGACAATATCTGACAGATTTAGAAATTTGTCAAAAATCTGTCTTTTGTCCTGACCCCGGACCATATGTGAAAACTAAGAAAAACTGAAAAGTACTAAAAAAAATCAGACCAATTTTGTTAGACTTTTTTGCACTAGTTCATGCATTTCACATGTATAGACGTGAAATAAAAAATAATTTGGACAATATCTGACATATTTTGAAATTTGTCAAAAATCTGTCTTTTGTCCTGACCCCGGACCTTATGTGAAAACTAAAAAAAACTGAAAGGTACTAAAAAAAATCAAACCAATTTTTTTACACTTTTTTGCCCTAGTTCATGCATTTCACATGTCTATAAGTGAAATAAAAAATGATTTGGACAATATCTGACATATTTTGAAATTTGTAAAAATTCTGTCTTTTGTCCTGACCCCGGACCTTATGTGAAAACTAAGAAAAACTGAAAAGTACTAAAAAAAATCAGACCAATTTTTTTTCACTTTTTTTGCCCTAGTTCATGCATTTCACATGTCTAGAAGTGAAATAAAAAATAATTTGGACAATATCTGAGAGATTTTGAAATTTGTCAAAAATCTGTCTTTTATCCTGACCCCGGACCTTATGTGAAAACTAAGAAAAACTGAAAAGTACAAAAAAAAAATCAAACCAATTTTGTTAGACTTTTTTGCACTAGTTCATGCATTTCACATGTCTAGACGTGAAATAAAAAATAATTTGGACAATATCTGACATATTTTGAAATTTGTCAAAATTTTGTCTTTTGTCCTGACCCCGGACCTTATGTGAAAACTAAGAAAAACTGCAAGGTACTAAAAAAAAATCAAACCAATTTTTTTACACTTTTTTGCCCTAGTTCATGCATTTCACATGTCTAGAAGTGAAATAAAAAATGATTTGGACAATATCTGACATATTTTGAAATTTGTAAAAATTCTGTCTTTTGTCCTGACCCCGGACCTTATGTGAAAACTAAGAAAAACTGAAAAGTACTAAAAAAAATCAGACCAATTTTTTTTCACTTTTTTTGCCCTAGTTCATGCATTTCACATGTCTAGAAGTGAAATAAAAAATAATTTGGACAATATCTGAGAGATTTTGAAATTTGTCAAAAATCTGTCTTTTATCCTGACCCCGGACCTTATGTGAAAACTAAGAAAAACTGAAAAGTACTAAAAAAAAATCAAACCAATTTTGTTAGACTTTTTTGCACTAGTTCATGCATTTCACATGTCTAGACGTGAAATAAAAAATAATTTGGACAATATCTGACATATTTTGAAATTTGTCAAAAATCTGTCTTTTGTCCTGACCCCGGACCTTATGTGAAAACTAAGAAAAACTGAAAAGTACTAAAAAAAAATCAAACCAATTTTGTTACACTTTTTTGCACTAGTTCATGCATTTCACATGTCTAGACGTGAAATAAAAAATAATTTGGACAATATCTGACATATTTTGAAATTTGTCAAAATTCTGTCTTTTGTCCTGACCCCGGACTTTATGTGAAAACTAAGAAAAACTGCAAGGTACTAAAAAAAAATCAAACCAATTTTTTTACACTTTTTTGCCCTAGTTCATGCATTTCACATGTCTAGAAGTGAAATAAAAAATGATTTGGACAATATCTGACATATTTTGAAATTTGTCAAAAATCTGTCTTTTGTCCTGACCCCGGACCTTGTGTGAAAACTAAGAAAAACTGAAAGGTACTAAAAAAAATCAAACCAATTTTGTTACACTTTTTTGCCCTAGTTCATGCATTTCACATGTCTAGAAGTGAAATAAAATATAATTTGGACAATATCTGACATATTTTGAAATTTGTCAAAAATCTGTCTTTTGTCCTGACCCCGGACCTTATGTGAAAACTAAGAAAAACTGAAAGGTACTAAAAAAAATCAAACCAATTTTGTTACACTTTTTTGCACTTGTTCGTGCATTTCACATGTCTAGACGTGAAATAAAAAATAATTTGGACAATATCTGACATATTTTGAAATTTGTCAAAAATCTGTCTTTTGTCCTGACCCTGGACCTTGTGTGAAAACTAAGAAAAACTGAAAGGTACTAAAAAAAATCAAACCAATTTTGTTACACTTTTTTGCCCTAGTTCATGCATTTCACATGTCTAGAAGTGAAATAAAAAATAATTTGGACAATATCTGACAGATTTTGAAATTTGTCAAAAATCTGTCTTTTGTCCTGACCCCGGACCTTGTGAGAAAACTAAGAAAAACTGAAAGGTACTAAAAAAAATCAAACCAATTTTGTTACACATTTTTGCACTTGTTCGTGCATTTCACATGTCTAGACGTGAAATAAAAAATAATTTGGACAATATCTGACATATTTTGAAATTTGTCAAAAATCTGTCTTTTGTCCTGACCCCGGACCTTGTGTGAAAACTAAGAAAAACTGAAAGGTACTAAAAAAAATCAAACCAATTTTGTTACACTTTTTTGCCCTAGTTCATGCATTTCACATGTCTAGACATGAAATAAAAAATAATTTGGACAATATCTGACATATTTTGAAATTTGTCAAAAATCTGTCTTTTGTCCTGACCCCGGACCTTGTGTGAAAACTAAGAAAAACTGAAAGGTACTAAAAAAAATCAAACCAATTTTGTTACACTTTTTTGCACTTGTTCGTGCATTTCACATGTCTAGACGTGAAATAAAAAATAATTTGGACAATATCTGACATATTTTGAAATTTGTAAAAAATCTGTCTTTTATCCTGACCCCGGACCTTATGTGAAAACTAAGAAAAACTGAAAAGTACTAAAAAAAATCAAACCAATTTTTTTACACTTTTTTGCCCTAGTTCATGCATTTCACATGTCTATAAGTGAAATAAAAAATGATTTGGACAATATCTGACATATTTTGAAATTTGTCAAAATTCTGTCTTTTGTCCTGACCCCGGACCTTATGTGAAAACTAAGAAAAACTGCAAGGTACTAAAAAAAAATCAAACCAATTTTTTTACACTTTTTTGCCCTAGTTCATGCATTTCACATGTCTAGAAGTGAAATAAAAAATGATTTGGACAATATCTGACATATTTTGAAATTTGTCAAAATTCTGTCTTTTGTCCTGACCCCGGACCTTATGTGAAAACTAAGAAAAACTGAAAAGTACTAAAAAAAATCAGACCAATTTTTTTTCACTTTTTTTGCCCTAGTTCATGCATTTCACATGTCTAGAAGTGAAATAAAAAATAATTTGGACAATATCTGAGAGATTTTGAAATTTGTCAAAAATCTGTCTTTTATCCTGACCCCGGACCTTATGTGAAAACTAAGAAAAACTGCAAGGTACTAAAAAAAAATCAAACCAATTTTTTTACACTTTTTTGCCCTAGTTCATGCATTTCACATGTCTAGAAGTGAAATAAAAAATAATTTGGACAATATCTGAGAGATTTTGAAATTTGTCAAAAATCTGTCTTTTATCCTGACCCCGGACCTTATGTGAAAACTAAGAAAAACTGAAAAGTACTAAAAAAAAATCAAACCAATTTTGTTACACTTTTTTGCACTAGTTCATGCATTTCACATGTCTAGACGTGAAATAAAAAATAATTTGGACAATATCTGACATATTTTGAAATTTGTCAAAAATCTATCTTTTGTCCTGACCCCGGACCTTATGTGAAAACTAAAAAAAACTGAAAGGTACTAAAAAAAATCAAACCAATTTTTTTACACTTTTTTGCCCTAGTTCATGCATTTCACATGTCTATAAGTGAAATAAAAAATGATTTGGACAATATCTGACATATTTTGAAATTTGTCAAAATTCTGTCTTTTGTCCTGACCCCGGACCTTATGTGAAAACTAAGAAAAACTGAAAAGTACTAAAAAAAAATCAAACCAATTTTGTTACACTTTTTTGCACTAGTTCATGCATTTCACATGTCTAGACGTGAAATAAAAAATAATTTGGACAATATCTGACATATTTTGAAATTTGTCAAAAATCTGTCTTTTGTCCTGACCCCGGACCTTATGTGAAAACTAAGAAAAACTGAAAAGTACTAAAAAAAAATCAAACCAATTTTGTTACACTTTTTTGCACTAGTTCATGCATTTCACATGTCTAGACGTGAAATAAAAAATAATTTGGACAATATCTGACATATTTTGAAATTTGTCAAAAATCTATCTTTTGTCCTGACCCCGGACCTAATGTGAAAACTAAAAAAAACTGAAAGGTACTAAAAAAAATCAAACCAATTTTTTTACACTTTTTTGCCCTAGTTCATGCATTTCACATGTCTAGAAATTAAATAAAAAATGATTTGGACAATATCTGACAGATTTTGAAATTTGTCAGAAATCTGTATTTTGTCCTGACCCCGGACCTTATGTGAAAACTAAGAAAAACTGAAAAGTACTAAAAAAAATCAGACCAATTTTTTTTCACTTTTTTTGCCCTAGTTCATGCATTTCACATGTCTAGAAATGAAATAAAAAATGATTTGGACAATATCTGACAGATTTTGAAATTTGTCAAAATTCTGTCTTTTGTCCTGACCCCGGACCTTATGTGAAAACTAAAAAAAACTGAAAGGTACTAAAAAAAATCAAACCAATTTTTTTACACTTTTTTGCCCTAGTTCATGCATTTCACATGTCTAGAAGTGAAATAAAAAATGATTTGGACAATATCTGACATATTTTGAAATTTGTCAAAATTCTGTCTTTTGTCCTGACCCCGGACCTTATGTGAAAACTAAGAAAAACTGAAAGGTACTAAAAAAAATCAAACCAATATATTTACACTTTTTTGCCCTAGTTCATGCATTTCACATGTCTAGAAGTGAAATAAAAAATGATTTGGACAATATCTGACATATTTTGAAATTTGTAAAAAATCTGTCTTTTGTCCTGACCCCGGACCTTATGTGAAAACTAAGAAAAACTGAAAAGTACTAAAAAAAATCAGACCAATTTTTTTTCACTTTTTTTGCCCTAGTTCATGCATTTCACATGTCTAGAAATGAAATAAAAAATGATTTGGACAATATCTGACAGATTTTGAAATTTGTCAAAAATCTGTCTTTTATCCTGACCCCGGACCTTATGTGAAAACTAAGAAAAACTGAAAAGTACTAAAAAAAATCAAACCAATTTTGTTAGACTTTTTTGCACTAGTTCATGCATTTCACATGTCTAGACGTGAAATAAAAAATAATTTGGACAATATCTGACATATTTTGAAATTTGTCAAAAATCTGTCTTTTGTCCTGACCCCGGACCTTATGTGAAAACTAAGAAAAACTGCAAGGTACTAAAAAAAATCAAACCAATTTTTTTACACTTTTTTGCCCTAGTTCATGCATTTCACATGTCTAGACGTGAAATAAAAAATAATTTGGACAATATCTGACATATTTAGAAATTTGTCAAAAATCTGTCTTTTGTCCTGACCCCGGACCTTATGTGAAAACTAAGAAAAACTGAAAAGTACTAAAAAAAAATCAAATCTATTTTGTTACACTTTTTTGCACTAGTTCATGCATTTCATATGTTTAGACGTGAAATAAAAAATAATTTGGACAATATCTGACATATTTTGAAATTTGTCAAAAATCTGTCTTTTGTCCTGACCCCAGACCTTATGTGAAAACTAAGAAAAACTGAAAGGTACTAAAAAAAATCAGACCAATTTTTTTTAACTTTTTTTGCCCTAGTTCATGCATTTCACATGTCTAGAAATGAAATAAAAAATGATTTGGACAATATCTGACAGATTTTGAAATTTGTCAAAAATCTGTCTTTTGTCCTGACCCCGGACCTTATGTGAAAACTAAGAAAAACTGCAAGGTACTAAAAAAAAATCAAACCAATTTTTTTACACTTTTTTGCCCTAGTTCATGCATTTCACATGTCTAGAAGTGAAATAAAAAATGATTTGGACAATATCTGACATATTTTGAAATTTGTCAAAATCTGTCTTTTATCCTGACCCCGGACCTTATGTGAAAACTAAGAAAAACTGAAAAGTACTAAAAAAAATCAAACGAATTTTGTTACACTTTTTTGCACTAGTTCATGCATTTCACATGTCTAGAAATTAAATAAAAAATGATTTGGACAATATCTGACAGATTTTGAAATTTGTCAAAAATCTGTCTTTTGTCCTGACCCCGGACCTTATGTGAAAACTAAGAAAAACTGCAAGGGACTAAAAAAAAATCAAACCAATTTTTTTACACTTTTTTGCCCTAGTTCATACATTTCACATGTCTATAAGTGAAATAAAAAATGATTTGGACAATATCTGACATATTTTGAAATTTGTCAAAAATCTGTCTTTTGTCCTGACCCCGGACCTTATGTGAAAACTAAGAAAAACTGCAAGGTACTAAAAAAAAATCAAACCAATTTTGTTACACTTGTTTGCACTAGTTCATGCATTTCACATGTCTAGAAATTAAATAAAAAATGATTTGGACAATATCTGACAGATTTTGAAATTTGTCAAAAATCTGTCTTTTGTCCTGACCCCGGACCTTATGTGAAAACTAAGAAAAACTGAAAAGTACTAAAAAATATCAAATCAATTTTGTTACACTTTTTTGCACTAGTTCATGCATTTCACATGTCTAGAAGTGAAATAAAAAATAATTTGGACAATATCTGACATATTTTGAAATTTGTCAAAAATCTGTCTTTTGTCCTGACCCCGGACCTTATGTGAAAACTAAGAAAAACTGCAAGGTACTAAAAAAAAATCAAACCAATTTTTTTACACTTTTTTGCCCTAGTTCATACATTTCACATGTCTATAAGTGAAATAAAAAATGATTTGGACAATATCTGACATATTTTGAAATTTGTCAAAAATCTGTCTTTTGTCCTGACCCCGGACCTTATGTGAAAACTAAGAAAAACTGCAAGGTACTAAAAAAAAATCAAACCAATTTTTTCACACTTTTTTGCCCTAGTTCATGCATTTCACATGTCTAGAAGTGAAATAAAAAATAATTTGGACAAAAATCTGTCTTTTATCCTGACCCCGGACCTTATGTGAAAACTAAGAAAAACTGAAAAGTACTAAAAAAAATCAAACCAATTTTTCACACTTTTTTGCCCTAGTTCATGCATTTCACATGTCTAGACGTGAAATAAAAAATAATTTGGACAATATCTGACATATTTTGAAATTTGTCAAAAATCTGTCTTTTGTCCTGACCCCGGACCTTATGTGAAAACTAAGAAAAACTGAAAGGTACTAAAAAAAATCAAGACAATTTTTTTTCACTTTTTTTGCCCTAGTTCATGCATTTCACATGTCTAGAAGTGAAATAAAAAATAATTTGGACAATATCTGACATATTTTGAAATTTGTCAAAAATCTGTCTTTTTTCCTGGCCCCGGACCTTATGTGAAAACTAAGAAAAACTGCAAGGTACTAAAAAAAACAGACCAATTTTTTTTCACTTTTTTTGCCCTAGTTCATGCATTTCACATGTCTAGAAGTGAAATAAAAAATAATTTGGACAATATCTGACATATTTTGAAATTTGTCAAAAATCTGTCTTTTGTCCTGACCCCGGACCTTATGTGAAAACTAAGAAAAACTGAAAGGTACTAAAAAAAATCAAACCAATTTTGTTACACTTTTTTGCACTTGTTCGTGCATTTCACATGTCTAGACGTGAAATAAAAAATAATTTGGACAATATCTGACATATTTTGAAATTTGTCAAAAATCTGTCTTTTGTCCTGACCCCAGACCTTGTGAGAAAACTAAGAAAAACTGAAAGGTACTAAAAAAAATCAAACCAATTTTGTTACACTTTTTTGCACTTGTTCGTGCATTTCACATGTCTAGACGTGAAATAAAAAATAATTTGGACAATATCTGACATATTTTGAAATTTGTCAAAAATCTGTCTTTTGTCCTGACCCCGGACCTTGTGTGAAAACTAAGAAAAACTGAAAGGTACTAAAAAAAATCAAACCAATTTTGTTACACTTTTTTGCCCTAGTTCATGCATTTCACATGTCTAGACATGAAATAAAAAATAATTTGGACAATATCTGACATATTTTGAAATTTGTCAAAAATCTGTCTTTTGTCCTGACCCCGGACCTTATGTGAAAACTAAGAAAAACTGAAAGGTACTAAAAAAAATCCAACCAATTTTGTTACACTTTTTTGCACTTGTTCGTGCATTTCACATGTCTAGACGTGAAATAAAAAATAATTTGGACAATATCTGACATATTTTGAAATTTGTCAAAAATCTGTCTTTTGTCCTGACCCCGGACCTTGTGAGAAAACTAAGAAAAACTGAAAGGTACTAAAAAAAATCAAACCAATTTTGTTACACTTTTTTGCACTAGTTCATGCATTTCACATGTCTAGACGTGAAATAAAAAATAATTTGGACAATATCTGACATATTTTGAAATTTGTCAAAAATCTGTCTTTTGTCCTGACCCCGGACCTTATGTGAAAACTAAAAAAAACTGAAAGGTACTAAAAAAAATCAAACCAATTTTTTTACACTTTTTTGCACTAGTTCATGCATTTCACATGTCTAGACGTGAAATAAAAAATAATTTGGACAATATCTGACATATTTTGAAATTTGTCAAAAATCTGTCTTTTGTCCTGACCCCGGACCTTATGTGAAAACTAAGAAAAACTGAAAAGTACTAAAAAAAAATCAAACCAATTTTGTTACACTTTTTTGCACTAGTTCATGCATTTCACATGTCTAGAAATGAAATAAAAAATGATTTGGACAATATCTGACAGATTTTGAAATTTGTCAAAAATCTGTCTTTTGTCCTGACCCCGGACCTTATGTGAAAACTAAGAAAAACTGCAAGGTACTAAAAAAAAATCAAACCAATTTTTTTACACTTTTTTGCCCTAGTTCATGCATTTCACATGTCTAGAAGTGAAATAAAAAATGATTTGGACAATATCTGACATATTTTGAAATTTGTCAAAATCTGTCTTTTATCCTGACCCCGGACCTTATGTGAAAACTAAGAAAAACTGAAAAGTACTAAAAAAAATCAAACGAATTTTGTTACACTTTTTTGCACTAGTTCATGCATTTCACATGTCTAGAAATTAAATAAAAAATGATTTGGACAATATCTGACAGATTTTGAAATTTGTCAAAAATCTGTCTTTTGTCCTGACCCCGGACCTTATGTGAAAACTAAGAAAAACTGAAAGGTACTAAAAAAAATCAAACCAATTTTGTTACACTTTTTTGCACTTGTTCGTGCATTTCACATGTCTAGACGTGAAATAAAAAATAATTTGGACAATATCTGACATATTTTGAAATTTGTCAAAAATCTGTCTTTTGTCCTGACCCCGGACCTTGTGAGAAAACTAAGAAAAACTGAAAGGTACTAAAAAAAATCAAACCAATTTTGTTACACTTTTTTGCACTAGTTCATGCATTTCACATGTCTAGACGTGAAATAAAAAATAATTTGGACAATATCTGACATATTTTGAAATTTGTCAAAAATCTGTCTTTTGTCCTGACCCCGGACCTTATGTGAAAACTAAAAAAAACTGAAAGGTACTAAAAAAAATCAAACCAATTTTTTTACACTTTTTTGCACTAGTTCATGCATTTCACATGTCTAGACGTGAAATAAAAAATAATTTGGACAATATCTGACATATTTTGAAATTTGTCAAAAATCTGTCTTTTGTCCTGACCCCGGACCTTATGTGAAAACTAAGAAAAACTGAAAAGTACTAAAAAAAAATCAAACCAATTTTGTTACACTTTTTTGCACTAGTTCATGCATTTCACATGTCTAGAAATGAAATAAAAAATGATTTGGACAATATCTGACAGATTTTGAAATTTGTCAAAAATCTGTCTTTTGTCCTGACCCCGGACCTTATGTGAAAACTAAGAAAAACTGCAAGGTACTAAAAAAAAATCAAACCAATTTTTTTACACTTTTTTGCCCTAGTTCATGCATTTCACATGTCTAGAAGTGAAATAAAAAATGATTTGGACAATATCTGACATATTTTGAAATTTGTCAAAATCTGTCTTTTATCCTGACCCCGGACCTTATGTGAAAACTAAGAAAAACTGAAAAGTACTAAAAAAAATCAAACGAATTTTGTTACACTTTTTTGCACTAGTTCATGCATTTCACATGTCTAGAAATTAAATAAAAAATGATTTGGACAATATCTGACAGATTTTGAAATTTGTCAAAAATCTGTCTTTTGTCCTGACCCCGGACCTTATGTGAAAACTAAGAAAAACTGCAAGGGACTAAAAAAAAATCAAACCAATTTTTTTACACTTTTTTGCCCTAGTTCATACATTTCACATGTCTATAAGTGAAATAAAAAATGATTTGGACAATATCTGACATATTTTGAAATTTGTCAAAAATCTGTCTTTTGTCCTGACCCCGGACCTTATGTGAAAACTAAGAAAAACTGCAAGGTACTAAAAAAAAATCAAACCAATTTTGTTACACTTGTTTGCACTAGTTCATGCATTTCACATGTCTAGAAATTAAATAAAAAATGATTTGGACAATATCTGACAGATTTTGAAATTTGTCAAAAATCTGTCTTTTGTCCTGACCCCGGACCTTATGTGAAAACTAAGAAAAACTGAAAAGTACTAAAAAATATCAAATCAATTTTGTTACACTTTTTTGCACTAGTTCATGCATTTCACATGTCTAGAAGTGAAATAAAAAATAATTTGGACAATATCTGACATATTTTGAAATTTGTCAAAAATCTGTCTTTTGTCCTGACCCCGGACCTTATGTGAAAACTAAGAAAAACTGCAAGGTACTAAAAAAAAATCAAACCAATTTTTTTACACTTTTTTGCCCTAGTTCATACATTTCACATGTCTATAAGTGAAATAAAAAATGATTTGGACAATATCTGACATATTTTGAAATTTGTCAAAAATCTGTCTTTTGTCCTGACCCCGGACCTTATGTGAAAACTAAGAAAAACTGCAAGGTACTAAAAAAAAATCAAACCAATTTTTTCACACTTTTTTGCCCTAGTTCATGCATTTCACATGTCTAGAAGTGAAATAAAAAATAATTTGGACAAAAATCTGTCTTTTATCCTGACCCCGGACCTTATGTGAAAACTAAGAAAAACTGAAAAGTACTAAAAAAAATCAAACCAATTTTTCACACTTTTTTGCCCTAGTTCATGCATTTCACATGTCTAGACGTGAAATAAAAAATAATTTGGACAATATCTGACATATTTTGAAATTTGTCAAAAATCTGTCTTTTGTCCTGACCCCGGACCTTATGTGAAAACTAAGAAAAACTGAAAGGTACTAAAAAAAATCAAGACAATTTTTTTTCACTTTTTTTGCCCTAGTTCATGCATTTCACATGTCTAGAAGTGAAATAAAAAATAATTTGGACAATATCTGACATATTTTGAAATTTGTCAAAAATCTGTCTTTTTTCCTGGCCCCGGACCTTATGTGAAAACTAAGAAAAACTGCAAGGTACTAAAAAAAATAAGACCAATTTTTTTTCACTTTTTTTGCCCTAGTTCATGCATTTCACATGTCTAGAAGTGAAATAAAAAATAATTTGGACAATATCTGACATATTTTGAAATTTGTCAAAAATCTGTCTTTTGTCCTGACCCCGGACCTTATGTGAAAACTAAGAAAAACTGAAAGGTACTAAAAAAAATCAAACCAATTTTGTTACACTTTTTTGCACTTGTTCGTGCATTTCACATGTCTAGACGTGAAATAAAAAATAATTTGGACAATATCTGACATATTTTGAAATTTGTCAAAAATCTGTCTTTTGTCCTGACCCCAGACCTTGTGAGAAAACTAAGAAAAACTGAAAGGTACTAAAAAAAATCAAACCAATTTTGTTACACTTTTTTGCACTTGTTCGTGCATTTCACATGTCTAGACGTGAAATAAAAAATAATTTGGACAATATCTGACATATTTTGAAATTTGTCAAAAATCTGTCTTTTGTCCTGACCCCGGACCTTGTGTGAAAACTAAGAAAAACTGAAAGGTACTAAAAAAAATCAAACCAATTTTGTTACACTTTTTTGCCCTAGTTCATGCATTTCACATGTCTAGACATGAAATAAAAAATAATTTGGACAATATCTGACATATTTTGAAATTTGTCAAAAATCTGTCTTTTGTCCTGACCCCGGACCTTATGTGAAAACTAAGAAAAACTGAAAGGTACTAAAAAAAATCAAACCAATTTTGTTACACTTTTTTGCACTTGTTCGTGCATTTCACATGTCTAGACGTGAAATAAAAAATAATTTGGACAATATCTGACATATTTTGAAATTTGTCAAAAATCTGTCTTTTGTCCTGACCCCGGACCTTGTGAGAAAACTAAGAAAAACTGAAAGGTACTAAAAAAAATCAAACCAATTTTGTTACACTTTTTTGCACTAGTTCATGCATTTCACATGTCTAGACGTGAAATAAAAAATAATTTGGACAATATCTGACATATTTTGAAATTTGTCAAAAATCTGTCTTTTGTCCTGACCCCGGACCTTATGTGAAAACTAAAAAAAACTGAAAGGTACTAAAAAAAATCAAACCAATTTTTTTACACTTTTTTGCACTAGTTCATGCATTTCACATGTCTAGACGTGAAATAAAAAATAATTTGGACAATATCTGACATATTTTGAAATTTGTCAAAAATCTGTCTTTTGTCCTGACCCCGGACCTTATGTGAAAACTAAGAAAAACTGAAAAGTACTAAAAAAAAATCAAACCAATTTTGTTACACTTTTTTGCACTAGTTCATGCATTTCACATGTCTAGACGTGAAATAAAAAATAATTTGGACAATATCTGACATATTTTGAAATTTGTCAAAAATCTATCTTTTGTCCTGACCCCGGACCTTATGTGAAAACTAAGAAAAACTGCAAGGTACTAAAAAAAAATCAAACCAATTTTTTTACACTTTTTTGCCCTAGTTCATGCATTTCACATGTCTAGAAGTGAAATAAAAAATGATTTGGACAATATCTGACATATTTTGAAATTTGTCAAAAATCTGTCTTTTGTCCTGACCCCGGACCTTATGTGAAAACTAAGAAAAACTGCAAGGTACTAAAAAAAAATCAAACCAATTTCTTCACACTTTCTTGCCCTAGGTCATGCATTTCACATGTCTAGAAGTGAAATAAAAAATGATTTGGACAATATCTGACATATTTTGAAATTTGTCAAAAATCTGTCTTTTGTCCTGACCCCGGACCTTATGTGAAAACTAAAAAAAACTGAAAGGTACTAAAAAAAATCAAACCAATTTTTTTACACTTTTTTGCCCTAGTTCATGCATTTCACATGTCTATAAGTGAAATAAAAAATGATTTGGACATTATCTGACATATTTTGAAATTTGTCAAAATTCTGTCTTTTGTCCTGACCCCGGACCTTATGTGAAAACTAAGAAAAACTGCAAGGGACTAAAAAAAAAATCAAACCAATTTTTTTACACTTTTTTGCACTAGTTCGTGCATTTCACATGTCTAGAAGTGAAATAAAAAATAATTTGGACAATATCTGACATATTTTGAAATTTGTCAAAAATCTGTCTTTTGTCCTGGCCCCGGACCTTATGTGAAACCTAAGAAAAACTGAAAAGTACTAAAAAAAATCAGACCAATTTGTTTTCACTTTTTTTGCCCTAGTTCATGCATTTCACATGCCTAGAAGTGAAATAACAAATAATTTGGACAATATCTGACATATTTTGAAATTTGTCAAAAATCTGTCTTTTGTCCTGACCCCGGACCTTATGTGAAAACTAAGAAAAACTGCAAGGTACTAAAAAAAAATCAGACCAATTTGTTTTCACTTTTTTTGCCCTAGTTCATGCATTTCACATGTCTAGAAGTGAAATAAAAAATAATTTGGACAATATCTGACATATTTTGAAATTTGTCAAAAATCTGTCTTTTGTCCTGACCCCGGACCTTGTGTGAAAACTAAGAAAAACTGAAAGGTACTAAAAAAATCAAACCTATTTTGTTACACTTTTTTGCACTTGTTCGTGCATTTCACATGTCTAGACGTGAAATAAAAAATAATTTGGACAATATCTGACAGATTTTGAAATTTGTCAAAAATCTGTCTTTTGTCCTGACCCCGGACCTTGTGTGAAAACTAAGAAAAACTGAAAGGTACTAAAAAAAATCAAACCAATTTTGTTACACTTTTTTGCCCTAGTTCATGCATTTCACATGTCTAGAAGTGAAATAAAATATAATTTGGACAATATCTGACATATTTTGAAATTTGTCAAAAATCTGTCTTTTGTCCTGACCCCGGACCTTATGTGAAAACTAAGAAAAACTGAAAGGTACTAAAAAAAATCAAACCAATTTTGTTACACTTTTTTGCACTTGTTCGTGCATTTCACATGTCTAGACGTGAAATAAAAAATAATTTGGACAATATCTGACATATTTTGAAATTTGTCAAAAATCTGTCTTTTGTCCTGACCCCGGACCTTGTGTGAAAACTAAGAAAAACTGAAAGGTACTAAAAAAAATCAAACCAATTTTGGTACACTTTTTTGCCCTAGTTCATGCATTTCACATGTCTAGAAGTGAAATAAAAAATAATTTGGACAATATCTGACAGATTTTGAAATTTGTCAAAAATCTGTCTTTTGTCCTGACCCCGGACCTTGTGAGAAAACTAAGAAAAACTGAAAGGTACTAAAAAAAATCAAACCAATTTTGTTACACTTTTTTGCCCTAGTTCATGCATTTCACATGTCTATAAGTGAAATAAAAAATGATTTGGACAATATCTGACATATTTTGAAATTTGTCAAAATTCTGTCTTTTGTCCTGACCCCGGACCTTATGTGAAAACTAAGAAAAAAACTGCAAGGTACTAAAAAAAAATCAAACCAATTTTTTTACACTTTTTTGCCCTAGTTCATGCATTTCACATGTCTAGAAGTGAAATAAAAAATGATTTGGACAATATCTGACATATTTTGAAATTTGTCAAAATTCTGTCTTTTGTCCTGACCCCGGACCTTATGTGAAAACTAAGAAAAACTGAAAAGTACTAAAAAAAATCAGACCAATTTTTTTTCACTTTTTTTGCCCTAGTTCATGCATTTCACATGTCTAGAAGTGAAATAAAAAATAATTTGGACAATATCTGAGAGATTTTGAAATTTGTCAAAAATCTGTCTTTTATCCTGACCCCGGACCTTATGTGAAAACTAAGAAAAACTGCAAGGTACTAAAAAAAAATCAAACCAATTTTTTTACACTTTTTTGCCCTAGTTCATGCATTTCACATGTCTAGAAGTGAAATAAAAAATAATTTGGACAATATCTGAGAGATTTTGAAATTTGTCAAAAATCTGTCTTTTATCCTGACCCCGGACCTTATGTGAAAACTAAGAAAAACTGAAAAGTACTAAAAAAAAATCAAACCAATTTTGTTACACTTTTTTGCACTAGTTCATGCATTTCACATGTCTAGACGTGAAATAAAAAATAATTTGGACAATATCTGACATATTTTGAAATTTGTCAAAAATCTGTCTTTTGTCCTGACCCCGGACCTTATGTGAAAACTAAGAAAAACTGAAAGGTACTAAAAAAAATCAAACCAATTTTGTTACACTTTTTTGCACTTGTTCGTGCATTTCACATGTCTAGACGTGAAATAAAAAATAATTTGGACAATATCTGACATATTTTGAAATTTGTCAAAAATCTGTCTTTTGTCCTGACCCCGGACCTTGTGTGAAAACTAAGAAAAACTGAAAGGTACTAAAAAAAATCAAACCAATTTTGTTACACTTTTTTGCCCTAGTTCATGCATTTCACATGTCTAGACATGAAATAAAAAATAATTTGGACAATATCTGACATATTTTGAAATTTGTCAAAAATCTGTCTTTTGTCCTGACCCCGGACCTTGTGTGAAAACTAAGAAAAACTGAAAGGTACTAAAAAAAATCAAACCAATTTTGTTACACTTTTTTGCACTTGTTCGTGCATTTCACATGTCTAGACGTGAAATAAAAAATAATTTGGACAATATCTGACATATTTTGAAATTTGTAAAAAATCTGTCTTTTATCCTGACCCCGGACCTTATGTGAAAACTAAGAAAAACTGAAAAGTACTAAAAAAAATCAAACCAATTTTTTTACACTTTTTTGCCCTAGTTCATGCATTTCACATGTCTATAAGTGAAATAAAAAATGATTTGGACAATATCTGACATATTTTGAAATTTGTCAAAATTCTGTCTTTTGTCCTGACCCCGGACCTTATGTGAAAACTAAGAAAAAAACTGCAAGGTACTAAAAAAAAATCAAACCAATTTTTTTACACTTTTTTGCCCTAGTTCATGCATTTCACATGTCTAGAAGTGAAATAAAAAATGATTTGGACAATATCTGACATATTTTGAAATTTGTCAAAATTCTGTCTTTTGTCCTGACCCCGGACCTTATGTGAAAACTAAGAAAAACTGAAAGGTACTAAAAAAAATCAAACCAATTTTGTTACACTTTTTTGCCCTAGTTCATGCATTTCACATGTCTAGAAGTGAAATAAAAAATAATTTGGACAATATCTGACAGATTTTGAAATTTGTCAAAAATCTGTCTTTTGTCCTGACCCCGGACCTTGTGAGAAAACTAAGAAAAACTGAAAGGTACTAAAAAAAATCAAACCAATTTTGTTACACATTTTTGCACTTGTTCGTGCATTTCACATGTCTAGACGTGAAATAAAAAATAATTTGGACAATATCTGACATATTTTGAAATTTGTCAAAAATCTGTCTTTTATCCTGACCCCGGACCTTATGTGAAAACTAAGAAAAACTGAAAAGTACTAAAAAAAATCAAACCAATTTTTTTACACTTTTTTGCCCTAGTTCATGCATTTCACATGTCTATAAGTGAAATAAAAAATGATTTGGACAATATCTGACATATTTTGAAATTTGTCAAAATTCTGTCTTTTGTCCTGACCCCGGACCTTATGTGAAAACTAAGAAAAAAACTGCAAGGTACTAAAAAAAAATCAAACCAATTTTTTTACACTTTTTTGCCCTAGTTCATGCATTTCACATGTCTAGAAGTGAAATAAAAAATGATTTGGACAATATCTGACATATTTTGAAATTTGTCAAAAATCTATCTTTTGTCCTGACCCCGGACCTTATGTGAAAACTAAGAAAAACTGCAAGGTACTAAAAAAAAATCAAACCAATTTTTTTACACTTTTTTGCCCTAGTTCATGCATTTCACATGTCTAGAAGTGAAATAAAAAATGATTTGGACAATATCTGACATATTTTGAAATTTGTCAAAAATCTGTCTTTTGTCCTGACCCCGGACCTTATGTGAAAACTAAGAAAAACTGCAAGGTACTAAAAAAAAATCAAACCAATTTCTTCACACTTTCTTGCCCTAGGTCATGCATTTCACATGTCTAGAAGTGAAATAAAAAATGATTTGGACAATATCTGACATATTTTGAAATTTGTCAAAAATCTGTCTTTTGTCCTGACCCCGGACCTTATGTGAAAACTAAAAAAAACTGAAAGGTACTAAAAAAAATCAAACCAATTTTTTTACACTTTTTTGCCCTAGTTCATGCATTTCACATGTCTATAAGTGAAATAAAAAATGATTTGGACATTATCTGACATATTTTGAAATTTGTTAAAATTCTGTCTTTTGTCCTGACCCCGGACCTTATGTGAAAACTAAGAAAAACTGCAAGGGACTAAAAAAAAAATCAAACCAATTTTTTTACACTTTTTTGCACTAGTTCGTGCATTTCACATGTCTAGAAGTGAAATAAAAAATGATTTGGACAATATCTGACATATTTTGAAATTTGTCAAAATTCTGTCTTTTGTCCTGACCCCGGACCTTATGTGAAAACTAAGAAAAAAACTGCAAGGTACTAAAAAAAAATCAAACCAATTTTTTTACACTTTTTTGCCCTAGTTCATGCATTTCACATGTCTAGAAGTGAAATAAAAAATGATTTGGACAATATCTGACATATTTTGAAATTTGTCAAAATTCTGTCTTTTGTCCTGACCCCGGACCTTATGTGAAAACTAAGAAAAACTGAAAGGTACTAAAAAAAATCAAACCAATTTTGTTACACTTTTTTGCCCTAGTTCATGCATTTCACATGTCTAGAAGTGAAATAAAAAATAATTTGGACAATATCTGACAGATTTTGAAATTTGTCAAAAATCTGTCTTTTGTCCTGACCCCGGACCTTGTGAGAAAACTAAGAAAAACTGAAAGGTACTAAAAAAAATCAAACCAATTTTGTTACACATTTTTGCACTTGTTCGTGCATTTCACATGTCTAGACGTGAAATAAAAAATAATTTGGACAATATCTGACATATTTTGAAATTTGTCAAAAATCTGTCTTTTATCCTGACCCCGGACCTTATGTGAAAACTAAGAAAAACTGAAAAGTACTAAAAAAAATCAAACCAATTTTTTTACACTTTTTTGCCCTAGTTCATGCATTTCACATGTCTATAAGTGAAATAAAAAATGATTTGGACAATATCTGACATATTTTGAAATTTGTCAAAATTCTGTCTTTTGTCCTGACCCCGGACCTTATGTGAAAACTAAGAAAAAAACTGCAAGGTACTAAAAAAAAATCAAACCAATTTTTTTACACTTTTTTGCCCTAGTTCATGCATTTCACATGTCTAGAAGTGAAATAAAAAATGATTTGGACAATATCTGACATATTTTGAAATTTGTCAAAATTCTGTCTTTTGTCCTGACCCCGGACCTTATGTGAAAACTAAGAAAAACTGAAAAGTACTAAAAAAAATCAGACCAATTTTTTTTCACTTTTTTTGCCCTAGTTCATGCATTTCACATGTCTAGAAGTGAAATAAAAAATAATTTGGACAATATCTGAGAGATTTTGAAATTTGTCAAAAATCTGTCTTTTATCCTGACCCCGGACCTTATGTGAAAACTAAGAAAAACTGAAAAGTACTAAAAAAAAATCAAACCAATTTTGTTACACTTTTTTGCACTAGTTCATGCATTTCACATGTCTAGACGTGAAATAAAAAATAATTTGGACAATATCTGAGAGATTTTGAAATTTGTCAAAAATCTGTCTTTTATCCTGACCCCGGACCTTATGTGAAAACTAAGAAAAACTGAAAAGTACTAAAAAAAAATCAAACCAATTTTGTTACACTTTTTTGCACTAGTTCATGCATTTCACATGTCTAGACGTGAAATAAAAAATAATTTGGACAATATCTGACATATTTTGAAATTTGTCAAAAATCTATCTTTTGTCCTGACCCCGGACCTTATGTGAAAACTAAAAAAAACTGAAAGGTACTAAAAAAAATCAAACCAATTTTGTTACACATTTTTGCACTTGTTCGTGCATTTCACATGTCTAGACGTGAAATAAAAAATAATTTGGACAATATCTGACATATTTTGAAATTTGTCAAAAATCTGTCTTTTGTCCTGACCCCGGACCTTATGTGAAAACTAAGAAAAACTGAAAGGTACTAAAAAAAATCAAACCAATTTTGTTACACTTTTTTGCACTTGTTCGTGCATTTCACATGTCTAGACGTGAAATAAAAAATAATTTGGACAATATCTGACATATTTTGAAATTTGTCAAAAATCTGTCTTTTGTCCTGACCCCGGACCTTGTGTGAAAACTAAGAAAAACTGAAAGGTACTAAAAAAAATCAAACCAATTTTGTTACACTTTTTTGCACTTGTTCGTGCATTTCACATGTCTAGACGTGAAATAAAAAATAATTTGGACAATATCTGACATATTTTGAAATTTGTAAAAAATCTGTCTTTTATCCTGACCCCGGACCTTATGTGAAAACTAAGAAAAACTGAAAAGTACTAAAAAAAATCAAACCAATTTTTTTACACTTTTTTGCCCTAGTTCATGCATTTCACATGTCTATAAGTGAAATAAAAAATGATTTGGACAATATCTGACATATTTTGAAATTTGTCAAAATTCTGTCTTTTGTCCTGACCCCGGACCTTATGTGAAAACTAAGAAAAAAACTGCAAGGTACTAAAAAAAAATCAAACCAATTTTTTTACACTTTTTTGCCCTAGTTCATGCATTTCACATGTCTAGAAGTGAAATAAAAAATGATTTGGACAATATCTGACATATTTTGAAATTTGTCAAAATTCTGTCTTTTGTCCTGACCCCGGACCTTATGTGAAAACTAAGAAAAACTGAAAAGTACTAAAAAAAATCAGACCAATTTTTTTTCACTTTTTTTGCCCTAGTTCATGCATTTCACATGTCTAGAAGTGAAATAAAAAATAATTTGGACAATATCTGAGAGATTTTGAAATTTGTCAAAAATCTGTCTTTTATCCTGACCCCGGACCTTATGTGAAAACTAAGAAAAACTGCAAGGTACTAAAAAAAAATCAGACCAATTTTTTTACACTTTTTTGCCCTAGTTCATGCATTTCACATGTCTAGAAGTGAAATAAAAAATAATTTGGACAATATCTGAGAGATTTTGAAATTTGTCAAAAATCTGTCTTCTGTCCTGACCCCGGACCTTATGTGAAAACTAAGAAAAACTTAAAGGTACTAAAAAAAATCAAACCAATTTTTTTACACTTTTTTGCCCTAGGTCATGCATTTCACATGTCTAGAAGTGAAATAAAAAATGATTTGGACAATATCTGACATATTTTGAAATTTGTCAAAAATCTGTCTTTTGTCCTGACCCCGGACCTTATGTGAAAACTAAGAAAAACTGAAAGGTACTAAAAAAATCAAACCAATTTTTTTACACTTTTTTGCCCTAGTTCATGCATTTCACATGTCTAGAAATTAAATAAAAAATGATTTGGACAATATCTGACAGATTTTGAAATTTGTCAGAAATCTGTATTTTGTCCTGACCCCGGACCTTATGTGAAAACTAAGAAAAACTGAAAAGTACTAAAAAAAATCAGAACAATTTTTTTTCACTTTTTTTGCCCTAGTTCATGCATTTCACATGTCTAGAAATGAAATAAAAAATGATTTGGACAATATCTGAGAGATTTTGAAATTTGTCAAAAATCTGTCTTTTATCCTGACCCCGGACCTTATGTGAAAACTAAGAAAAACTGAAAAGTACTAAAAAAAAATCAAACCAATTTTGTTAGACTTTTTTGCACTAGTTCATGCATTTCACATGTCTAGACGTGAAATAAAAAATAATTTGGACAATATCTGACATATTTTGAAATTTGTCAAAAATCTGTCTTTTATCCTGACCCCGGACCTTATGTGAAAACTAAAAAAAACTGAAAGGTACTAAAAAAAATCAAACCAATTTTTTTACACTTTTTTGCCCTAGTTCATGCATTTCACATGTCTAGACGTGAAATAAAAAATAATTTGGACAATATCTGAGAGATTTTGAAATTTGTCAAAAATCTGTCTTTTGTCCTGACCCCGGACCTTATGTGAAAACTAAGAAAAACTGAAAAGTACTAAAAAAAAAATCAAACCAATTTTGTTACACTTTTTTGCACTAGTTCATGCATTTCACATGTCTAGACGTGAAATAAAAAATAATTTGGACAATATCTGACATATTTTGAAATTTGTCAAAAATCTATCTTTTGTCCTGACCCCGGACCTTATGTGAAAACTGAAAAAAACTGAAAGGTACTAAAAAAAATCAAACCAATTTTTTTACACTTTTTTGCCCTAGTTCATGCATTTCACATGTCTAGAAGTGAAATAAAAAATGATTTGGACAATATCTGACAGATTTTGAAATTTGTCAAAAATCTGTCTTTTGTCCTGACCCCGGACCTTATGTGAAAACTAAGAAAAACTGATAAGTACTAAAAAAAAATCAAACCAATTTTGTTACACTTTTTTGCACTAGTTCATGCATTTCACATGTCTAGACGTGAAATAAAAAATAATTTGGACAATATCTGACATATTTTGAAATTTGTCAAAAATCTGTCTTTTGTCCTGACCCCGGACCTTATGTGAAAACTAAAAAAAACTGAAAGGTACTAAAAAAAATCAAACCAATTTTTTTACACTTTTTTGCCCTAGTTCATGCATTTCACATGTCTATAAGTGAAATAAAAAATGATTTGGACAATATCTGACATATTTTGAAATTTGTCAAAATTCTGTCTTTTGTCCTGACCCCGGACCTTATGTGAAAACTAAGAAAAACTGAAAAGTACTAAAAAAAATCAGACCAATTTTTTTTCACTTTTTTTGCCCTAGTTCATGCATTTCACATGTCTAGAAGTGAAATAAAAAATAATTTGGACAATATCTGAGAGATTTTGAAATTTGTCAAAAATCTGTCTTTTATCCTGACCCCGGACCTTATGTGAAAACTAAGAAAAACTGAAAAGTACTAAAAAAAAATCAAACCAATTTTGTTACACTTTTTTGCACTTGTTCGTGCATTTCACATGTCTAGACGTGAAATAGAATATAATTTGGACAATATCTGACATATTTTGAAATTTGTCAAAAATCTGTCTTTTGTCCTGACCCCGGACCTTGTGAGAAAACTAAGAAAAACTGAAAGGTACTAAAAAAAATCAAACCAATTTTGTTACACTTTTTTGCCCTAGTTCATGCATTTCACATGTCTAGAAGTGAAATAAAAAATGATTTGGACAATATCTGACAGATTTTGAAATTTGTCAAAAATCTGTCTTTTGTCCTGACTCCGGACCTTATGTGAAAACTAAGAAAAACTGAAAAGTACTAAAAAATATCAGACAATTTTTTTTTCACTTTTTTTGCCCTAGTTCATGCATTTCACATGTCTAGAAGTGAAATAAAAAATAATTTGGACAATATCTGACATATTTTGAAATTTGTCAAAAATCTGCCTTTTGTCCTGACCCCGGACCTTATGTGAAAACTAAGAAAAACTGAAAAGTACTAAAAAAAATCAAACCAATTTTGTTACACTTTTTTGCACTAGTTCGTGCATTTCACATGTCTAGACGTGAAATAAAAAATAATTTGGACAATATCTGACATATTTTGAAATTTGTCAAAAATCTGTCTTTTGTCCTGACCCCAGACCTTGTGAGAAAACTAAGAAAAACTGAAAGGTACTAAAAAAAATCAAACCAATTTTGTTACACTTTTTTGCACTTGTTCGTGCATTTCACATGTCTAGACGTGAAATAGAATATAATTTGGACAATATCTGACATATTTTGAAATTTGTCAAAAATCTGTCTTTTGTCCTGACCCCGGACCTTATGTGAAAACTAAGAAAAACTGCAAGGTACTAAAAAAAAATCAGACCAATTTTTTTTCACTTTTTTTGCCCTAGTTCATGCATTTCACATGTCTAGAAGTGAAATAAAAAATAATTTGGACAATATCTGATATATTTTGAAATTTGTCAAAAATCTGTCTTTTGTCCTGACCCCGGACCTTGTGTGAAAACTAAGAAAAACTGAAAGGTACTAAAAAAAATCAAACCAATTTTGTTACACTTTTTTGCCCTAGTTCATGCATTTCACATGTCTAGAAGTGAAATAAAAAATGATTTGGACAATATCTGACATATTTTGAAATTTGTCAAAAATCTGTCTTTTGTCCTGACTCCGGACCTTATGTGAAAACTAAGAAAAACTGAAAGGTACTAAAAAAAATCAAACCAATTTTGTTACACTTTTTTGCACTTGTTCGTGCATTTCACATGTCTAGACGTGAAATAAAAAATAATTTGGACAATATCTGACATATTTTGAAATTTGTCAAAAATCTGTCTTTTGTCCTGACCCCGGACCTTGTGTGAAAACTAAGAAAAACTGAAAGGTACTAAAAAAAATCAAACCAATTTTGTTACACTTTTTTGCACTTGTTCGTGCATTTCACATGTCTAGAAGTGAAATAAAACATTATTTGGACAATATCTGACATATTTTGAAATTTGTCAAAAATCTGTCTTTTGTCCTGACCCCAGACCTTATGTGAAAACTAAGAAAAACTGAAAGGTACTAAAAAAAATCAGACCAATTTTTTTTAACTTTTTTTGCCCTATTTCATGCATTTCACATGTCTAGAAGTGAAATAAAAAATAATTTGGACAATATCTGGCATATTTTGAAATTTGTCAAAAATCTGTCTTCTGTCCTGACCCCGGACCTTATGTGAAAAATAAGAAAAACTTAAAGGTACTAAAAAAAATCAAACCAATTTTTTTACACTTTTTTGCCCTAGTTCATGCATTTCACATGTCTAGAAATGAAATAAAAAATTATTTGGACAATATCTGACATATTTTGAAATTTGTAAAAAATCTGTCTTTTGTCCTGACCCCGGACCTTATGTGAAAACTAAGAAAAACTGAAAAGTACTAAAAAAAATCAGACCAATTTTTTTTTACTTTTTTTGCCCTAGTTCATGCATTTCACATGTCTAGAAGTGAAATAAAAAATAATTTGGACAATATCTTACATATTTTGAAATTTGTCAAAAATCTGTCTTTTGTCCTGACCCCGGACCTTGTGTGAAAACTAAGAAAAACTGAAAGGTACTAAAAAAAATCAAACCAATTTTGTTACACTTTTTTGCCCTAGTTCATGCATTTCACATGTCTAGAAGTGAAATAAAAAATGATTTGGACAATATCTGACAGATTTTGAAATTTGTCAAAAATCTGACTTTTGTCCTGACCCCGGACCTTATGTGAAAACTAAGAAAAACTGAAAAGTACAAAAAAAAATCAGACCAATTTTTTTCCACTTTTTTTTTGCCCTAGTTCATGCATTTCACATGTCTAGAAGTGAAATAAAAAATAATTTGGACAATATCTGACATATTTAGAAATTTGTCAAAAATCTGTCTTTTGTCCTGACCCCGGACCTTATGTGAAAACTATGAAAAACTGAAAAGTACTAAAAAAAATCAGACCAATTTTTTTTCACTTTTTTTGCCCTAGTTCATGCATTTCACATGTCTAGACGTGAAATAAAAAATAATTTGGACAATATCTGACATATTTTGAATTTTGTCAAAAATCTGTCTTTTGTCCTGACCCCGGACCTTGTGAGAAAACTAAGAAAAACTGAAAGGTACTAAAAAAAATCAAACCAATTTTGTTACACTTTTTTGCACTTGTTCGTGCATTTCACATGTCTAGACGTGAAATAAAAAATAATTTGGACAATATCTGACATATTTTGAAATTTGTAAAAAATCTGTCTTTTGTCCTGACCCCGGACCTTATGTGAAAACTAAGAAAAACTGAAAAGTACTAAAAAAAATCAAACCAATTTTTTTACACTTTTTTGCCCTAGTTCATGCATTTCACATGTCTATAAGTGAAATAAAAAATGATTTGGACAATATCTGACATATTTTGAAATTTGTCAAAATTCTGTCTTTTGTCCTGACCCCGGACCTTATGTGAAAACTAAGAAAAACTGCAAGGTACTAAAAAAAAATCAAACCAATTTTTTTACACTTTTTTGCCCTAGTTCATGCATTTCACATGTCTAGAAGTGAAATAAAAAATGATTTGGACAATATCTGACATATTTTGAAATTTGTCAAAATTCTGTCTTTTGTCCTGACCCCGGACCTTATGTGAAAACTAAGAAAAACTGAAAAGTACTAAAAAAAATCAGACCAATTTTTTTTCACTTTTTTTGCCCTAGTTCATGCATTTCACATGTCTAGAAGTGAAATAAAAAATAATTTGGACAATATCTGACATATTTTGAAATTTGTAAAAAATCTGTCTTTTATCCTGACCCCGGACCTTATGTGAAAACTAAGAAAAACTGAAAAGTACTAAAAAAATCAAACCAATTTTTTTACACTTTTTTGCCCTAGTTCATGCATTTCACATGTCTATAAGTGAAATAAAAAATGATTTGGACAATATCTGACATATTTTGAAATTTGTCAAAATTCTGTCTTTTGTCCTGACCCCGGACCTTATGTGAAAACTAAGAAAAACTGCAAGGTACTAAAAAAAAATCAAACCAATTTTTTTACACTTTTTTGCCCTAGTTCATGCATTTCACATGTCTAGAAGTGAAATAAAAAATGATTTGGACAATATCTGACATATTTTGAAATTTGTCAAAATTCTGTCTTTTGTCCTGACCCCGGACCTTATGTGAAAACTAAGAAAAACTGAAAAGTACTAAAAAAAATCAGACCAATTTTTTTTCACTTTTTTTGCCCTAGTTCATGCATTTCACATGTCTAGAAGTGAAATAAAAAATAATTTGGACAATATCTGAGAGATTTTGAAATTTGTCAAAAATCTGTCTTTTATCCTGACCCCGGACCTTATGTGAAAACTAAGAAAAACTGAAAGGTACTAAAAAAAATCAAACCAATTTTGTTACACTTTTTTGCACTTGTTCGTGCATTTCACATGTCTAGACGTGAAATAAAAAATAATTTGGACAATATCTGACATATTTTGAAATTTGTCAAAAATCTGTCTTTTGTCCTGACCCCGGACCTTGTGTGAAAACTAAGAAAAACTGAAAGGTACTAAAAAAATCAAACCAATTTTGTTACACTTTTTTGCCCTAGTTCATGCATTTCACATGTCTAGAAGTGAAATAAAAAATAATTTGGACAATATCTGACAGATTTTGAAATTTGTCAAAAATCTGTCTTTTGTCCTGACCCCGGACCTTGTGAGAAAACTAAGAAAAACTGAAAGGTACTAAAAAAAATCAAACCAATTTTGTTACACATTTTTGCACTTGTTCGTGCATTTCACATGTCTAGACGTGAAATAAAAAATAATTTGGGACAATATCTGACATATTTTGAAATTTGTCAAAAATCTGTCTTTGTCCTGACCCCGGACCTTGTGTGAAAACTAAGAAAAACTGAAAGGTACTAAAAAAAATCAAACCAATTTTGTTACACTTTTTTGCCCTAGTTCATGCATTTCACATGTCTAGACATGAAATAAAAAATAATTTGGACAATATCTGACATATTTTGAAATTTGTCAAAAATCTGTCTTTTGTCCTGACCCCGGACCTTGTGTGAAAACTAAGAAAAACTGAAAGGTACTAAAAAAAATCAAACCAATTTTGTTACACTTTTTTGCACTTGTTCGTGCATTTCACATGTCTAGACGTGAAATAAAAAATAATTTGGACAATATCTGACATATTTTGAAATTTGTAAAAAATCTGTCTTTTATCCTGACCCCGGACCTTATGTGAAAACTAAGAAAAACTGAAAAGTACTAAAAAAAATCAAACCAATTTTTTTACACTTTTTTGCCCTAGTTCATGCATTTCACATGTCTATAAGTGAAATAAAAAATGATTTGGACAATATCTGACATATTTTGAAATTTGTCAAAATTCTGTCTTTTGTCCTGACCCCGGACCTTATGTGAAAACTAAGAAAAACTGCAAGGTACTAAAAAAAAATCAAACCAATTTTTTTACACTTTTTTGCCCTAGTTCATGCATTTCACATGTCTAGAAGTGAAATAAAAAATGATTTGGACAATATCTGACATATTTTGAAATTTGTCAAAATTCTGTCTTTTGTCCTGACACCGGACCTTATGTGAAAACTAAGAAAAACTGAAAAGTACTAAAAAAAATCAGACCAATTTTTTTTCACTTTTTTTGCCCTAGTTCATGCATTTCACATGTCTAGAAGTGAAATAAAAAATAATTTGGACAATATCTGAGAGATTTTGAAATTTGTCAAAAATCTGTCTTTTATCCTGACCCCGGACCTTATGTGAAAACTAAGAAAAACTGCAAGGTACTAAAAAAAAATCAAACCAATTTTTTTACACTTTTTTGCCCTAGTTCATGCATTTCACATGTCTAGAAGTGAAATAAAAAATTATTTGTACAATATCTGACATATTTTGAAATTTGTCAAAAATCTGTCTTTTGTCCTGACCCCGGACCTTATGTGAAAACTAAGAAAAACTGAAAAGTACTAAAAAAAATCAGACCAATTTTTTTTCACTTTTTTTGCCCTAGTTCATGCATTTCACATGTCTAGAAGTGAAATAAAAAATAATTTGGACAATATCTGAGAGATTTTGAAATTTGTCAAAAATCTCTCTTTTATCCTGACCCCGGACCTTATGTGAAAACTAAGAAAAACTGAAAAGTACTAAAAAAAAATCAAACCAATTTTGTTACACTTTTTTGCACTAGTTCATGCATTTCACATGTCTAGAAATTAAATAAAAAATGATTTGGACAATATCTGACAGATTTTGAAATTTGTCAAAAATCTGTCTTCTGTCCTGACCCCGGACCTTGTGAGAAAACTAAGAAAAACTGAAAGGTACTAAAAAAAATCAAACCAATTTTGTTACACATTTTTGCACTTGTTCGTGCATTTCACATGTCTAGACGTGAAATAAAAAATAATTTGGACAATATCTGACATATTTTGAAATTTGTCAAAAATCTGTCTTTTATCCTGACCCCGGACCTTATGTGAAAACTAAGAAAAACTGAAAAGTACTAAAAAAAATCAAACCAATTTTTTTACACTTTTTTGCCCTAGTTCATGCATTTCACATGTCTATAAGTGAAATAAAAAATGATTTGGACAATATCTGACATATTTTGAAATTTGTCAAAATTCTGTCTTTTGTCCTGACCCCGGACCTTATGTGAAAACTAAGAAAAAAACTGCAAGGTACTAAAAAAAAATCAAACCAATTTTTTTACACTTTTTTGCCCTAGTTCATGCATTTCACATGTCTAGAAGTGAAATAAAAAATGATTTGGACAATATCTGACATATTTTGAAATTTGTCAAAAATCTATCTTTTGTCCTGACCCCGGACCTTATGTGAAAACTAAGAAAAACTGCAAGGTACTAAAAAAAAATCAAACCAATTTTTTTACACTTTTTTGCCCTAGTTCATGCATTTCACATGTCTAGAAGTGAAATAAAAAATGATTTGGACAATATCTGACATATTTTGAAATTTGTCAAAAATCTGTCTTTTGTCCTGACCCCGGACCTTATGTGAAAACTAAGAAAAACTGCAAGGTACTAAAAAAAAATCAAACCAATTTCTTCACACTTTCTTGCCCTAGGTCATGCATTTCACATGTCTAGAAGTGAAATAAAAAATGATTTGGACAATATCTGACATATTTTGAAATTTGTCAAAAATCTGTCTTTTGTCCTGACCCCGGACCTTATGTGAAAACTAAAAAAAACTGAAAGGTACTAAAAAAAATCAAACCAATTTTTTTACACTTTTTTGCCCTAGTTCATGCATTTCACATGTCTATAAGTGAAATAAAAAATGATTTGGACATTATCTGACATATTTTGAAATTTGTTAAAATTCTGTCTTTTGTCCTGACCCCGGACCTTATGTGAAAACTAAGAAAAACTGCAAGGGACTAAAAAAAAAATCAAACCAATTTTTTTACACTTTTTTGCACTAGTTCGTGCATTTCACATGTCTAGAAGTGAAATAAAAAATGATTTGGACAATATCTGACATATTTTGAAATTTGTCAAAATTCTGTCTTTTGTCCTGACCCCGGACCTTATGTGAAAACTAAGAAAAAAACTGCAAGGTACTAAAAAAAAATCAAACCAATTTTTTTACACTTTTTTGCCCTAGTTCATGCATTTCACATGTCTAGAAGTGAAATAAAAAATGATTTGGACAATATCTGACATATTTTGAAATTTGTCAAAATTCTGTCTTTTGTCCTGACCCCGGACCTTATGTGAAAACTAAGAAAAACTGAAAGGTACTAAAAAAAATCAAACCAATTTTGTTACACTTTTTTGCCCTAGTTCATGCATTTCACATGTCTAGAAGTGAAATAAAAAATAATTTGGACAATATCTGACAGATTTTGAAATTTGTCAAAAATCTGTCTTTTGTCCTGACCCCGGACCTTGTGAGAAAACTAAGAAAAACTGAAAGGTACTAAAAAAAATCAAACCAATTTTGTTACACATTTTTGCACTTGTTCGTGCATTTCACATGTCTAGACGTGAAATAAAAAATAATTTGGACAATATCTGACATATTTTGAAATTTGTCAAAAATCTGTCTTTTATCCTGACCCCGGACCTTATGTGAAAACTAAGAAAAACTGAAAAGTACTAAAAAAAATCAAACCAATTTTTTTACACTTTTTTGCCCTAGTTCATGCATTTCACATGTCTATAAGTGAAATAAAAAATGATTTGGACAATATCTGACATATTTTGAAATTTGTCAAAATTCTGTCTTTTGTCCTGACCCCGGACCTTATGTGAAAACTAAGAAAAAAACTGCAAGGTACTAAAAAAAAATCAAACCAATTTTTTTACACTTTTTTGCCCTAGTTCATGCATTTCACATGTCTAGAAGTGAAATAAAAAATGATTTGGACAATATCTGACATATTTTGAAATTTGTCAAAATTCTGTCTTTTGTCCTGACCCCGGACCTTATGTGAAAACTAAGAAAAACTGAAAAGTACTAAAAAAAATCAGACCAATTTTTTTTCACTTTTTTTGCCCTAGTTCATGCATTTCACATGTCTAGAAGTGAAATAAAAAATAATTTGGACAATATCTGAGAGATTTTGAAATTTGTCAAAAATCTGTCTTTTATCCTGACCCCGGACCTTATGTGAAAACTAAGAAAAACTGCAAGGTACTAAAAAAAAATCAAACCAATTTTTTTACACTTTTTTGCCCTAGTTCATGCATTTCACATGTCTAGAAGTGAAATAAAAAATAATTTGGACAATATCTGAGAGATTTTGAAATTTGTCAAAAATCTGTCTTTTATCCTGACCCCGGACCTTATGTGAAAACTAAGAAAAACTGAAAAGTACTAAAAAAAAATCAAACCAATTTTGTTACACTTTTTTGCACTAGTTCATGCATTTCACATGTCTAGACGTGAAATAAAAAATAATTTGGACAATATCTGACATATTTTGAAATTTGTCAAAAATCTATCTTTTGTCCTGACCCCGGACCTTATGTGAAAACTAAAAAAAACTGAAAGGTACTAAAAAAAATCAAACCAATTTTGTTACACATTTTTGCACTTGTTCGTGCATTTCACATGTCTAGACGTGAAATAAAAAATAATTTGGACAATATCTGACATATTTTGAAATTTGTCAAAAATCTGTCTTTTGTCCTGACCCCGGACCTTATGTGAAAACTAAGAAAAACTGAAAGGTACTAAAAAAAATCAAACCAATTTTGTTACACTTTTTTGCACTTGTTCGTGCATTTCACATGTCTAGACGTGAAATAAAAAATAATTTGGACAATATCTGACATATTTTGAAATTTGTCAAAAATCTGTCTTTTGTCCTGACCCCGGACCTTGTGTGAAAACTAAGAAAAACTGAAAGGTACTAAAAAAAATCAAACCAATTTTGTTACACTTTTTTGCACTTGTTCGTGCATTTCACATGTCTAGACGTGAAATAAAAAATAATTTGGACAATATCTGACATATTTTGAAATTTGTAAAAAATCTGTCTTTTATCCTGACCCCGGACCTTATGTGAAAACTAAGAAAAACTGAAAAGTACTAAAAAAAATCAAACCAATTTTTTTACACTTTTTTGCCCTAGTTCATGCATTTCACATGTCTATAAGTGAAATAAAAAATGATTTGGACAATATCTGACATATTTTGAAATTTGTCAAAATTCTGTCTTTTGTCCTGACCCCGGACCTTATGTGAAAACTAAGAAAAAAACTGCAAGGTACTAAAAAAAAATCAAACCAATTTTTTTACACTTTTTTGCCCTAGTTCATGCATTTCACATGTCTAGAAGTGAAATAAAAAATGATTTGGACAATATCTGACATATTTTGAAATTTGTCAAAATTCTGTCTTTTGTCCTGACCCCGGACCTTATGTGAAAACTAAGAAAAACTGAAAAGTACTAAAAAAAATCAGACCAATTTTTTTTCACTTTTTTTGCCCTAGTTCATGCATTTCACATGTCTAGAAGTGAAATAAAAAATAATTTGGACAATATCTGAGAGATTTTGAAATTTGTCAAAAATCTGTCTTTTATCCTGACCCCGGACCTTATGTGAAAACTAAGAAAAACTGCAAGGTACTAAAAAAAAATCAGACCAATTTTTTTACACTTTTTTGCCCTAGTTCATGCATTTCACATGTCTAGAAGTGAAATAAAAAATAATTTGGACAATATCTGAGAGATTTTGAAATTTGTCAAAAATCTGTCTTCTGTCCTGACCCCGGACCTTATGTGAAAACTAAGAAAAACTTAAAGGTACTAAAAAAAATCAAACCAATTTTTTTACACTTTTTTGCCCTAGGTCATGCATTTCACATGTCTAGAAGTGAAATAAAAAATGATTTGGACAATATCTGACATATTTTGAAATTTGTCAAAAATCTGTCTTTTGTCCTGACCCCGGACCTTATGTGAAAACTAAGAAAAACTGAAAGGTACTAAAAAAATCAAACCAATTTTTTTACACTTTTTTGCCCTAGTTCATGCATTTCACATGTCTAGAAATTAAATAAAAAATGATTTGGACAATATCTGACAGATTTTGAAATTTGTCAGAAATCTGTATTTTGTCCTGACCCCGGACCTTATGTGAAAACTAAGAAAAACTGAAAAGTACTAAAAAAAATCAGAACAATTTTTTTTCACTTTTTTTGCCCTAGTTCATGCATTTCACATGTCTAGAAATGAAATAAAAAATGATTTGGACAATATCTGAGAGATTTTGAAATTTGTCAAAAATCTGTCTTTTATCCTGACCCCGGACCTTATGTGAAAACTAAGAAAAACTGAAAAGTACTAAAAAAAAATCAAACCAATTTTGTTAGACTTTTTTGCACTAGTTCATGCATTTCACATGTCTAGACGTGAAATAAAAAATAATTTGGACAATATCTGACATATTTTGAAATTTGTCAAAAATCTGTCTTTTATCCTGACCCCGGACCTTATGTGAAAACTAAAAAAAACTGAAAGGTACTAAAAAAAATCAAACCAATTTTTTTACACTTTTTTGCCCTAGTTCATGCATTTCACATGTCTAGACGTGAAATAAAAAATAATTTGGACAATATCTGAGAGATTTTGAAATTTGTCAAAAATCTGTCTTTTGTCCTGACCCCGGACCTTATGTGAAAACTAAGAAAAACTGAAAAGTACTAAAAAAAAAATCAAACCAATTTTGTTACACTTTTTTGCACTAGTTCATGCATTTCACATGTCTAGACGTGAAATAAAAAATAATTTGGACAATATCTGACATATTTTGAAATTTGTCAAAAATCTATCTTTTGTCCTGACCCCGGACCTTATGTGAAAACTGAAAAAAACTGAAAGGTACTAAAAAAAATCAAACCAATTTTTTTACACTTTTTTGCCCTAGTTCATGCATTTCACATGTCTAGAAGTGAAATAAAAAATGATTTGGACAATATCTGACAGATTTTGAAATTTGTCAAAAATCTGTCTTTTGTCCTGACCCCGGACCTTATGTGAAAACTAAGAAAAACTGATAAGTACTAAAAAAAAATCAAACCAATTTTGTTACACTTTTTTGCACTAGTTCATGCATTTCACATGTCTAGACGTGAAATAAAAAATAATTTGGACAATATCTGACATATTTTGAAATTTGTCAAAAATCTGTCTTTTGTCCTGACCCCGGACCTTATGTGAAAACTAAAAAAAACTGAAAGGTACTAAAAAAAATCAAACCAATTTTTTTACACTTTTTTGCCCTAGTTCATGCATTTCACATGTCTATAAGTGAAATAAAAAATGATTTGGACAATATCTGACATATTTTGAAATTTGTCAAAATTCTGTCTTTTGTCCTGACCCCGGACCTTATGTGAAAACTAAGAAAAACTGAAAAGTACTAAAAAAAATCAGACCAATTTTTTTTCACTTTTTTTGCCCTAGTTCATGCATTTCACATGTCTAGAAGTGAAATAAAAAATAATTTGGACAATATCTGAGAGATTTTGAAATTTGTCAAAAATCTGTCTTTTATCCTGACCCCGGACCTTATGTGAAAACTAAGAAAAACTGAAAAGTACTAAAAAAAAATCAAACCAATTTTGTTACACTTTTTTGCACTTGTTCGTGCATTTCACATGTCTAGACGTGAAATAGAATATAATTTGGACAATATCTGACATATTTTGAAATTTGTCAAAAATCTGTCTTTTGTCCTGACCCCGGACCTTGTGAGAAAACTAAGAAAAACTGAAAGGTACTAAAAAAAATCAAACCAATTTTGTTACACTTTTTTGCCCTAGTTCATGCATTTCACATGTCTAGAAGTGAAATAAAAAATGATTTGGACAATATCTGACAGATTTTGAAATTTGTCAAAAATCTGTCTTTTGTCCTGACTCCGGACCTTATGTGAAAACTAAGAAAAACTGAAAAGTACTAAAAAATATCAGACAATTTTTTTTTCACTTTTTTTGCCCTAGTTCATGCATTTCACATGTCTAGAAGTGAAATAAAAAATAATTTGGACAATATCTGACATATTTTGAAATTTGTCAAAAATCTGCCTTTTGTCCTGACCCCGGACCTTATGTGAAAACTAAGAAAAACTGAAAAGTACTAAAAAAAATCAAACCAATTTTGTTACACTTTTTTGCACTAGTTCGTGCATTTCACATGTCTAGACGTGAAATAAAAAATAATTTGGACAATATCTGACATATTTTGAAATTTGTCAAAAATCTGTCTTTTGTCCTGACCCCAGACCTTGTGAGAAAACTAAGAAAAACTGAAAGGTACTAAAAAAAATCAAACCAATTTTGTTACACTTTTTTGCACTTGTTCGTGCATTTCACATGTCTAGACGTGAAATAGAATATAATTTGGACAATATCTGACATATTTTGAAATTTGTCAAAAATCTGTCTTTTGTCCTGACCCCGGACCTTATGTGAAAACTAAGAAAAACTGCAAGGTACTAAAAAAAAATCAGACCAATTTTTTTTCACTTTTTTTGCCCTAGTTCATGCATTTCACATGTCTAGAAGTGAAATAAAAAATAATTTGGACAATATCTGATATATTTTGAAATTTGTCAAAAATCTGTCTTTTGTCCTGACCCCGGACCTTGTGTGAAAACTAAGAAAAACTGAAAGGTACTAAAAAAAATCAAACCAATTTTGTTACACTTTTTTGCCCTAGTTCATGCATTTCACATGTCTAGAAGTGAAATAAAAAATGATTTGGACAATATCTGACATATTTTGAAATTTGTCAAAAATCTGTCTTTTGTCCTGACTCCGGACCTTATGTGAAAACTAAGAAAAACTGAAAGGTACTAAAAAAAATCAAACCAATTTTGTTACACTTTTTTGCACTTGTTCGTGCATTTCACATGTCTAGACGTGAAATAAAAAATAATTTGGACAATATCTGACATATTTTGAAATTTGTCAAAAATCTGTCTTTTGTCCTGACCCCGGACCTTGTGTGAAAACTAAGAAAAACTGAAAGGTACTAAAAAAAATCAAACCAATTTTGTTACACTTTTTTGCACTTGTTCGTGCATTTCACATGTCTAGAAGTGAAATAAAACATTATTTGGACAATATCTGACATATTTTGAAATTTGTCAAAAATCTGTCTTTTGTCCTGACCCCAGACCTTATGTGAAAACTAAGAAAAACTGAAAGGTACTAAAAAAAATCAGACCAATTTTTTTTAACTTTTTTTGCCCTATTTCATGCATTTCACATGTCTAGAAGTGAAATAAAAAATAATTTGGACAATATCTGGCATATTTTGAAATTTGTCAAAAATCTGTCTTCTGTCCTGACCCCGGACCTTATGTGAAAAATAAGAAAAACTTAAAGGTACTAAAAAAAATCAAACCAATTTTTTTACACTTTTTTGCCCTAGTTCATGCATTTCACATGTCTAGAAATGAAATAAAAAATTATTTGGACAATATCTGACATATTTTGAAATTTGTAAAAAATCTGTCTTTTGTCCTGACCCCGGACCTTATGTGAAAACTAAGAAAAACTGAAAAGTACTAAAAAAAATCAGACCAATTTTTTTTTACTTTTTTTGCCCTAGTTCATGCATTTCACATGTCTAGAAGTGAAATAAAAAATAATTTGGACAATATCTTACATATTTTGAAATTTGTCAAAAATCTGTCTTTTGTCCTGACCCCGGACCTTGTGTGAAAACTAAGAAAAACTGAAAGGTACTAAAAAAAATCAAACCAATTTTGTTACACTTTTTTGCCCTAGTTCATGCATTTCACATGTCTAGAAGTGAAATAAAAAATGATTTGGACAATATCTGACAGATTTTGAAATTTGTCAAAAATCTGACTTTTGTCCTGACCCCGGACCTTATGTGAAAACTAAGAAAAACTGAAAAGTACAAAAAAAAATCAGACCAATTTTTTTCCACTTTTTTTGCCCTAGTTCATGCATTTCACATGTCTAGAAGTGAAATAAAAAATAATTTGGACAATATCTGACATATTTAGAAATTTGTCAAAAATCTGTCTTTTGTCCTGACCCCGGACCTTATGTGAAAACTATGAAAAACTGAAAAGTACTAAAAAAAATCAGACCAATTTTTTTTCACTTTTTTTGCCCTAGTTCATGCATTTCACATGTCTAGACGTGAAATAAAAAATAATTTGGACAATATCTGACATATTTTGAATTTTGTCAAAAATCTGTCTTTTGTCCTGACCCCGGACCTTGTGAGAAAACTAAGAAAAACTGAAAGGTACTAAAAAAAATCAAACCAATTTTGTTACACTTTTTTGCACTTGTTCGTGCATTTCACATGTCTAGACGTGAAATAAAAAATAATTTGGACAATATCTGACATATTTTGAAATTTGTAAAAAATCTGTCTTTTGTCCTGACCCCGGACCTTATGTGAAAACTAAGAAAAACTGAAAAGTACTAAAAAAAATCAAACCAATTTTTTTACACTTTTTTGCCCTAGTTCATGCATTTCACATGTCTATAAGTGAAATAAAAAATGATTTGGACAATATCTGACATATTTTGAAATTTGTCAAAATTCTGTCTTTTGTCCTGACCCCGGACCTTATGTGAAAACTAAGAAAAACTGCAAGGTACTAAAAAAAAATCAAACCAATTTTTTTACACTTTTTTGCCCTAGTTCATGCATTTCACATGTCTAGAAGTGAAATAAAAAATGATTTGGACAATATCTGACATATTTTGAAATTTGTCAAAATTCTGTCTTTTGTCCTGACCCCGGACCTTATGTGAAAACTAAGAAAAACTGAAAAGTACTAAAAAAAATCAGACCAATTTTTTTTCACTTTTTTTGCCCTAGTTCATGCATTTCACATGTCTAGAAGTGAAATAAAAAATAATTTGGACAATATCTGACATATTTTGAAATTTGTAAAAAATCTGTCTTTTATCCTGACCCCGGACCTTATGTGAAAACTAAGAAAAACTGAAAAGTACTAAAAAAAATCAAACCAATTTTTTTACACTTTTTTGCCCTAGTTCATGCATTTCACATGTCTATAAGTGAAATAAAAAATGATTTGGACAATATCTGACATATTTTGAAATTTGTCAAAATTCTGTCTTTTGTCCTGACCCCGGACCTTATGTGAAAACTAAGAAAAACTGCAAGGTACTAAAAAAAAATCAAACCAATTTTTTTACACTTTTTTGCCCTAGTTCATGCATTTCACATGTCTAGAAGTGAAATAAAAAATGATTTGGACAATATCTGACATATTTTGAAATTTGTCAAAATTCTGTCTTTTGTCCTGACCCCGGACCTTATGTGAAAACTAAGAAAAACTGAAAAGTACTAAAAAAAATCAGACCAATTTTTTTTCACTTTTTTTGCCCTAGTTCATGCATTTCACATGTCTAGAAGTGAAATAAAAAATAATTTGGACAATATCTGAGAGATTTTGAAATTTGTCAAAAATCTGTCTTTTATCCTGACCCCGGACCTTATGTGAAAACTAAGAAAAACTGAAAGGTACTAAAAAAAATCAAACCAATTTTGTTACACTTTTTTGCACTTGTTCGTGCATTTCACATGTCTAGACGTGAAATAAAAAATAATTTGGACAATATCTGACATATTTTGAAATTTGTCAAAAATCTGTCTTTTGTCCTGACCCCGGACCTTGTGTGAAAACTAAGAAAAACTGAAAGGTACTAAAAAAAATCAAACCAATTTTGTTACACTTTTTTGCCCTAGTTCATGCATTTCACATGTCTAGAAGTGAAATAAAAAATAATTTGGACAATATCTGACAGATTTTGAAATTTGTCAAAAATCTGTCTTTTGTCCTGACCCCGGACCTTGTGAGAAAACTAAGAAAAACTGAAAGGTACTAAAAAAAATCAAACCAATTTTGTTACACATTTTTGCACTTGTTCGTGCATTTCACATGTCTAGACGTGAAATAAAAAATAATTTGGACAATATCTGACATATTTTGAAATTTGTCAAAAATCTGTCTTTTGTCCTGACCCCGGACCTTGTGTGAAAACTAAGAAAAACTGAAAGGTACTAAAAAAAATCAAACCAATTTTGTTACACTTTTTTGCCCTAGTTCATGCATTTCACATGTCTAGACATGAAATAAAAAATAATTTGGACAATATCTGACATATTTTGAAATTTGTCAAAAATCTGTCTTTTGTCCTGACCCCGGACCTTGTGTGAAAACTAAGAAAAACTGAAAGGTACTAAAAAAAATCAAACCAATTTTGTTACACTTTTTTGCACTTGTTCGTGCATTTCACATGTCTAGACGTGAAATAAAAAATAATTTGGACAATATCTGACATATTTTGAAATTTGTAAAAAATCTGTCTTTTATCCTGACCCCGGACCTTATGTGAAAACTAAGAAAAACTGAAAAGTACTAAAAAAAATCAAACCAATTTTTTTACACTTTTTTGCCCTAGTTCATGCATTTCACATGTCTATAAGTGAAATAAAAAATGATTTGGACAATATCTGACATATTTTGAAATTTGTCAAAATTCTGTCTTTTGTCCTGACCCCGGACCTTATGTGAAAACTAAGAAAAACTGCAAGGTACTAAAAAAAAATCAAACCAATTTTTTTACACTTTTTTGCCCTAGTTCATGCATTTCACATGTCTAGAAGTGAAATAAAAAATGATTTGGACAATATCTGACATATTTTGAAATTTGTCAAAATTCTGTCTTTTGTCCTGACACCGGACCTTATGTGAAAACTAAGAAAAACTGAAAAGTACTAAAAAAAATCAGACCAATTTTTTTTCACTTTTTTTGCCCTAGTTCATGCATTTCACATGTCTAGAAGTGAAATAAAAAATAATTTGGACAATATCTGAGAGATTTTGAAATTTGTCAAAAATCTGTCTTTTATCCTGACCCCGGACCTTATGTGAAAACTAAGAAAAACTGCAAGGTACTAAAAAAAAATCAAACCAATTTTTTTACACTTTTTTGCCCTAGTTCATGCATTTCACATGTCTAGAAGTGAAATAAAAAATTATTTGTACAATATCTGACATATTTTGAAATTTGTCAAAAATCTGTCTTTTGTCCTGACCCCGGACCTTATGTGAAAACTAAGAAAAACTGAAAAGTACTAAAAAAAATCAGACCAATTTTTTTTCACTTTTTTTGCCCTAGTTCATGCATTTCACATGTCTAGAAGTGAAATAAAAAATAATTTGGACAATATCTGAGAGATTTTGAAATTTGTCAAAAATCTCTCTTTTATCCTGACCCCGGACCTTATGTGAAAACTAAGAAAAACTGAAAAGTACTAAAAAAAAATCAAACCAATTTTGTTACACTTTTTTGCACTAGTTCATGCATTTCACATGTCTAGAAATTAAATAAAAAATGATTTGGACAATATCTGACAGATTTTGAAATTTGTCAAAAATCTGTCTTCTGTCCTGACCCCGGACCTTATGTGAAAACTAAGAAAAACTTAAAGGTACTAAAAAAAATCAAACCAATTTTTTTACACTTTTTTGCCCTAGTTCATGCATTTCACATGTCTAGACGTGAAATAAAAAATAATTTGGACAATATCTGACATATTTAGAAATTTGTCAAAAATCTGTCTTTTGTCCTGACCCCGGACCTTATGTGAAAACTAAGAAAAACTTAAAGGTACTAAAAAAAATCAAACCAATTTTTTTACACTTTTTTGCCCTAGTTCATGCATTTCACATGTCTAGACGTGAAATAAAAAATAATTTGGACAATATCTGACATATTTAGAAATTTGTCAAAAATCTGTCTTTTGTCCTGACCCCGGACCTTATGTGAAAACTAAGAAAAACTGAAAAGTACTAAAAAAAAATCAAATCAATTTTGTTACACTTTTTTGCACTAGTTCATGCATTTCACATGTTTAGACGTGAAATAAAAAATAATTTGGACAATATCTGACATATTTTGAAATTTGTCAAAAATCTGTCTTTTGTCCTGACCCCAGACCTTATGTGAAAACTAAGAAAAACTTAAAGGTACTAAAAAAAATCAAACCAATTTTTTTACACTTTTTTGCCCTAGTTCATGCATTTCACATGTCTAGAAATGAAATAAAAAATTATTTGGACAATATCTGACATATTTTGAAATTTGTAAAAAATCTGTCTTTTGTCCTGACCCCGGACCTTATGTGAAAACTAAGAAAAACTGAAAAGTACTAAAAAAAATCAGAGAAATTTTTTTTTACTTTTTTTGCCCTAGTTCATGCATTTCACATGTCTAGAAGTGAAATAAAAAATAATTTGGACAATATCTTACATATTTTGAAATTTGTCAAAAATCTGTCTTTTGTCCTGACCCCGGACCTTGTGTGAAAACTAAGAAAAACTGAAAGGTACTAAAAAAAATCAAACCAATTTTGTTACACTTTTTTGCCCTAGTTCATGCATTTCACATGTCTAGAAGTGAAATAAAAAATGATTTGGACAATATCTGACAGATTTTGAAATTTGTCAAAAATCTGACTTTTGTCCTGACCCCGGACCTTATGTGAAAACTAAGAAAAACTGAAAAGTACTAAAAAAAATCAGACCAATTTTTTTCCACTTTTTTTGCCCTAGTTCATGCATTTCACATGTCTAGAAGTGAAATAAAAAATAATTTGGACAATATCTGACATATTTAGAAATTTGTCAAAAATCTGTCTTTTGTCCTGACCCCGGACCTTATGTGAAAACTATGAAAAACTGAAAAGTACTAAAAAAAATCAGACCAATTTTTTTTCACTTTTTTTGCCCTAGTTCATGCATTTCACATGTCTAGACGTGAAATAAAAAATAATTTGGACAATATCTGACATATTTTGAATTTTGTCAAAAATCTGTCTTTTGTCCTGACCCCGGACCTTGTGAGAAAACTAAGAAAAACTGAAAGGTACTAAAAAAAATCAAACCAATTTTGTTACACTTTTTTGCACTTGTTCGTGCATTTCACATGTCTAGACGTGAAATAAAAAATAATTTGGACAATATCTGACATATTTTGAAATTTGTCAAAAATCTATCTTTTGTCCTGACCCCGGACCTTGTGAGAAAACTAAGAAAAACTGAAAGGTCTTAAAAAAAACCAAACCAATTTTGTTACACTTTTTTGCACTTGTTCGTGCATTTCACATGTCTAGACGTGAAATAAAAAATAATTTGGACAATATCTGACATATTTTGAAATTTGTCAAAATTCTGTCTTTTGTCCTGACCCCGGACCTTATGTGAAAACTAAGAAAAACTGAAAAGTACTAAAAAAAATCAGACCAATTTTTTTTCACTTTTTTTGCCCTAGTTCATGCATTTCACATGTCTAGAAGTGAAATAAAAAATAATTTGGACAATATCTGAGAGATTTTGAAATTTGTCAAAAATCTGTCTTTTATCCTGACCCCGGACCTTATGTGAAAACTAAGAAAAACTGAAAGGTACTAAAAAAAATCAAACCAATTTTGTTACACTTTTTTGCACTTGTTCGTGCATTTCACATGTCTAGACGTGAAATAAAAAATAATTTGGACAATATCTGACATATTTTGAAATTTGTCAAAAAACTGTCTTTTGTCCTGACCCCGGACCTTGTGTGAAAACTAAGAAAAACTGAAAGGTACTAAAAAAAATCAAACCAATTTTGTTACACTTTTTTGCCCTAGTTCATGCATTTCACATGTCTAGAAGTGAAATAAAAAATAATTTGGACAATATCTGACATATTTAGAAATTTGTCAAAAATCTGTCTTTTGTCCTGACCCCGGACCTTATGTGAAAACTATGAAAAACTGAAAAGTACTAAAAAAAATCAGACCAATTTTTTTTCACTTTTTTTGCCCTAGTTCATGCATTTCACATGTCTAGACGTGAAATAAAAAATAATTTGGACAATATCTGACATATTTTGAAATTTGTCAAAAATCTGTCTTTTGTCCTGACCCCGGACCTTGTGAGAAAACTAAGAAAAACTGAAAGGTACTAAAAAAAATCAAACCAATTTTGTTACACTTTTTTGCACTTGTTCGTGCATTTCACATGTCTAGACGTGAAATAAAAAATAATTTGGACAATATCTGACATATTTTGAAATTTGTCAAAAATCTATCTTTTGTCCTGACCCCGGACCTTGTGAGAAAACTAGGAAAAACTGAAAGGTCTTAAAAAAAACCAAACCAATTTTGTTACACTTTTTTGCACTTGTTCGTGCATTTCACATGTCTAGACGTGAAATAAAAAATAATTTGGACAATATCTGACATATTTTGAAATTTGTCAAAAATCTGTCTTTTGTCCTGACCCCGGACCTTATGTGAAAACTATGAAAAACTGAAAAGTACTAAAAAAAATCAGACCAATTTTTTTTCACTTTTTTTGCCCTAGTTCATGCATTTCACATGTCTAGACGTGAAATAAAAAATAATTTGGACAATATCTGACATATTATGAAATTTGTCAGAAATCTGTCTTTTGTCCTGACCCCGGACCTTATGTGAAAACTAAGAAAAACTGCAAGGTACTAAAAAAAAATCAGACCAATTTTTTTTCACTTCTTTTGCCCTAGTTCATGCATTTCACATGTCTAGATGTGAAATAAAAAATAATTTGGACAATATCTGACATATTATGAAATTTGTCAGAAATCTGTCTTTTGTCCTGACCCCGGACCTTATGTGAAAACTAAGAAAAACTGAAAGGTACTAAAAAAAAATCAAACCAATTTTTTTAAACTTTTTTGCCCTAGTTCATGCATTTCACATGTCTAGAAGTGAAATAAAAAATAATTTAAGCCAATATCTGACATTTTTTGAAATTTGTCAAAAATCTGTCTTTTGTCCTGAACCCGGACCTTATGTGAAAACTAAGAAAAACTGAAAGGTACTAAAAAAAATCAAACCAATTTTTTGACACTTTTTTGCCCTAGTTCATGCATTTCACATGTCTAGAAGTGAAATAAAAAATAATTTGGACAATATCTGACATATTATGAAATTTGTCAGAAATCTGTCTTTTGTCCTGACCCCGGACCTTATGTGAAAACTAAGATAAACTGAAAGGTACTAAAAAAAATCAAACCAATTTTTTTAAACTTTTTTGCCCTAGTTCATGCATTTCACATGTCTAGAAGTGAAATAAAAAATAATTTGGACAATATCTGACATATTATGAAATTTGTCAGAAATCTGTCTTTTGTCCTGACCCCGGACCTTATGTGAAAACTAAGATAAACTGAAAGGTACTAAAAAAAATCAAACCAATTTTTTTAAACTTTTTTGCCCTAGTTCATGCATTTCACATGTCTAGAAGTGAAATAAAAAATCATTTAAGCCAAAATCTGACATTTTTTGAAATTTGTCAAAAATCTGTCTTTTGTCCTGACCCCGGACCTTATATGAAAACTAAGAAAAACTGAAAGGTACTAAAAGAAATCAAACCAATTTTTTTACACTTTTTTGCCCTAGTTCATGCATTTCACATGTCTAGAAGTGAAATAAAAAATAATTTGGACAATATCTGACATATTATGAAATTTGTCAGAAATCTGTCTTTTGTCCTGACCCCGGACCTTATGTGAAAACTAAGAAAAACTGAAAGGTACTAAAAAAAATCAAACCAATTTTTTTAAACTTTTTTGCCCTAGTTCATGCATTTCACATGTCTAGAAGTGAAATAAAAAATAATTTAAGCCAATATCTGACATTTTTTGAAATTTGTCAAAAATCTGTCTTTTGTCCTGAACCCGGACCTTATGTGAAAACTAAGAAAAACTGAAAGGTACTAAAAAAAATCAAACCAATTTTTTGACACTTTTTTGCCCTAGTTCATGCATTTCACATGTCTAGAAGTGAAATAAAAAATAATTTGGACAATATCTGACATATTATGAAATTTGTCAGAAATCTGTCTTTTGTCCTGACCCCGGACCTTATGTGAAAACTAAGATAAACTGAAAGGTACTAAAAAAAATCAAACCAATTTTTTTAAACTTTTTTGCCCTAGTTCATGCATTTCACATGTCTAGAAGTGAAATAAAAAATCATTTAAGCCAAAATCTGACATTTTTTGAAATTTGTCAAAAATCTGTCTTTTGTCCTGACCCCGGACCTTATATGAAAACTAAGAAAAACTGAAAGGTACTAAAAGAAATCAAACCAATTTTTTTACACTTTTTTGCCCTAGTTCATGCATTTCACATGTCTAGAAGTGAAATAAAAAATAATTTGGACAATATCTGACATATGAAATTTGTCAGAAATCTGTCTTTTGTCCTGACCCCGGACCTTATGTGAAAACTAAGAAAAACTGAAAGGTACTAAAAAAAATCAAACCAATTTTTTTAAACTTTTTTGCCCTAGTTCATGCATTTCACATGTCTAGAAGTGAAATAAAAAATAATTTAAGCCAATATCTGACATATTTTGAAATTTGTCAAAAATCTGTCTTTTGTCCTGACACCGGACCTTGTGTGAAAACTAAGAAAAACTGAAAGGTACTAAAAAAAATCAAACCAATTTTGTTACACTTTTTTGCACTAGTTCGTGCATTTCACATGTCTAGACGTGAAATAAAAAATAATTTGGACAATATCTGACATATTTTGAAATTTGTCAAAAATCTGTCTTTTGTCCTGACCCCGGACCTTGTGAGAAAACTAAGAAAAACTGAAAGGTACTAAAAAAAATCAAACCAATTTTGTTACACTTTTTTGCACTTGTTTGTGCATTTCACATGTCTAGACGTGAAATAAAAAATAATTTGGACAATATCTGACATATTTTGAAATTTGTCAAAAATCTGTCTTTTGTCCTGACCCCGGACCTTGTGAGAAAACTAAGAAAAACTGAAAGGTACTAAAAAAAATTAAACCAATTTTGTTACACTTTTTTGCACTTGTTCGTGCATTTCACATGTCTAGACGTGAAATAAAAAATAATTTGGACAATATCTGACATATTTTGAAATTTGTCAAAAAACTGTCTTTTGTCCTGACCCCGGACCTTGTGTGAAAACTAAGAAAAACTGAAAGGTACTAAAAAAAATCAAACCAATTTTGTTACACTTTTTTGCCCTAGTTCATGCATTTCACATGTCTAGAAGTGAAATAAAAAATAATTTGGACAATATCTGACATATTATGAAATTTGTCAGAAATCTGTCTTTTGTCCTGACCCCGGACCTTATGTGAAAACTAAGAAAAACTGAAAGGTACTAAAAAAAATCAAACCAATTTTTTTTTACACTTTTTTGCCCTAGTTCATGCATTTCACATGTCTAGAAGTGAAATAAAAAATGATTTGGACAATATCTGACATATTTTGAAATTTGTCAAAAATCTGTCTTTTGTCCTGACCCCGGACCTTGTGTGAAAACTAAGAAAAACTGAAAGGTACTAAAAAAAAATCAAACCAATTTTGTTACACTTTTTTGCCCTAGTTCATGCATTTCACATGTCTAGAAGTGAAATAAAAAATGATTTGGACAATATCTGACAGATTTTGAAATTTGTCAAAAATCTGTCTTTTGTCCTGACCCCGGACCTTATGTGAAAACTAAGAAAAACTGAAATGTACTAAAAAAAATCAGACCAATTTTTTTTCACCTATTTTGCCCTAGTTCATGCATTTCACATGTCTAGAAATGAAATAAAAAATGATTTGGACAATATCTGACATATTTTGAAATTTGTCAAAAATCTGTCTTTTGTCCTGACCCCGGACCTTATGTGAAAACTAAGAAAAACTGCAAGGTACTAAAAAAAATCAAACCAATTTTTTTACACTTTTTTGCCCTAGTTCATGCATTTCACATGTCTAGAAGTGAAATAAAAAATCATTTGGACAATATCTGACAGATTTTGAAATTTGTCAAAAATCTGTCTTTTGTCCTGACCCCGGACCTTATGTGAAAACTAAGAAAAACTGAAAAGTACTAAAAAAAATCAGACCAATTTTTTTTCACTTTTTTTGCCCTAGTTCATGCATTTCACATGTCTAGAAGTGAAATAAAAAATTATTTGGACAATATCTGACAGATTTTGAAATTTATCAAAAATCTGTCTTTTGTCCTGACCCCGGACCTTATGTGAAAACTAAGAAAAACTGAAAAGTACTAAAAAAAATCAAACCAATTTTTTTTACACTTTTTTGCCCTAGTTCATGCATTTCACATGTCTAGAAGTGAAATAAAAAATGATTTGGACAATATCTGACAGATTTTGAAATTTGTCAAAAATCTGTCTTTTGTCCTGACCCCGGACCTTATGTGAAAACTAAGAAAAACTGAAAAGTACTAAAAAAAATCAAACCAATTTTGTTACACTTTTTTGCACTAGTTCATGCATTTCACATGTCTATAAGTGAAATAAAAAATAATTTGGACAATATCTGACATATTTTGAAATTTGTCAAAAATCTGTCTTTTGTCCTGACCCCGGACCTTATGTGAAAACTAAGAAAAACTGCAAGGTACTAAAAAAAATCAAACCGATTTTTTTACACTTTTTTGCCCTAGTTCATGCATTTCACATGTCTAGAAGTGAAATAAAAAATCATTTGGACAATATCTGACAGATTTTGAAATTTGTCAAAAATCTGTCTTTTGTCCTGACCCCGGACCTTACGTGAAAACTAAGAAAAACTGAAAAGTACTAAAAAAAATCAGACCAATTTTTTTTCACTTTTTTTGCCCTAGTTCATGCATTTCATATGTCTAGAAATGAAATAAAAAATGATTTGAACAATATCTGACAGATTTTGAAATTTGTCAAATATCTGTCTTTTGTCCTGACCCCGGACCTTATGTGAAAACTAAGAAAAACTGAAAAGTACTAAAAAAAATCAGACCAATTTTTTTTCACTTTTTTTGCCCTAGTTCATGCATTTCACATGTCTAGACGTGAAATAAAAAATGATTTGGACAATATTTGACATATTTTGAAATTTGTCAAAAATCTGTCTTTTGTCCTGACCCCGGACCTTATGTGAAAACTAAGAAAAACTGCAAGGTACTAAAAAAAAATCAGACCGATTTTTTTTCCCTTTTTTGCCCTAGTTCATGCATTTCACATGTCTAGAAGTGAAATAAAAAATTATTTGGACAATATCTGACATATTTTGAAATTTGTCAAAAATCTGTCTTTTGTCCTGACCCCGGACCTTATGTGAAAACTAAGAAAAACTGCAAGGTACTAAAAAAAAATCAAACCAATTTTTTCACACTTTCTTGCCCTAGTTCATGCATTTCACATGTCTAGAAATTAAATAAAAAATGATTTGGACAATATCTGACAGATTTTGAAATTTGTCAGAAATCTGTATTTTGTCCTGACCCCGGACCTTATGTGAAAACTAAGAAAAACTGAAAAGTACTAAAAAAAATCAAACCAATTTTTTTACACTTTTTTGCCCTAGTTCATGCATTTCACATGTCTAGAAGTGAAATAAAAAATAATTTGGACAATATCTGACAGATTTTGAAATTTGTCAAAAATCTGTCTTTTGTCCTGACCCCGGACCTTATGTGAAAACTAAGAAAAACTGCAAGGTACTAAAAAAAAATCAAACCAATTTTTTTTCACTTTTTTTGCCCTAGTTCATGCATTTCACATGTCTAGAAATTAAATAAAAAATGATTTGGACAATATCTGACAGATTTTGAAATTTGTCAAAAATCTGTCTTTTGTCCTGACCCCGGACCTTGTGTGAAAACTAAGAAAAACTGAAAGGTACTAAAAAAAATCAAACCAATTTTTTTACACTTTTTTGCCCTAGTTCATGCATTTCACATGTCTAGAAGTGAAATAAAAAATCATTTGGACAATATCTGACAGATTTTGAAATTTGTCAAAAATCTGTCTTTTGTCCTGACCCCGGACCTTACGTGAAAAATAAGAAAAACTGAAAAGTACTAAAAAAAATCAAACCAATTTTTTTACACTTTTTTGCCCTAGTTCATGCATTTCACATGTATAGAAGTGAAATAAAAAATCATTTGGACAATATCTGACAGATTTTGAAATTTGTCAAAAATCTGTCTTTTGTCCTGACCCCGGACCTTACGTGAAAAATAAGAAAAACTGAAAAGTACTAAAAAAAATCAAACCAATTTTTTTTCACTTTTTTTGCCCTAGGTCATGCATTTCACATGTCTAGAAGTAAAATAAAAAATAATTTGGACAATATCTGACAGATTTTGAAATTTGTCAAAAATCTGTCTTTTGTCCTGACCCCGTACCTTATGTGAAAACTAAGAAAAACTGAAAGGTACTAAAAAAAATCAAACCAATTATTTTACACTTTTTTGCCCTAGTTCATGCATTTCACATGTCTAGAAATGAAATAAAAAATGATTTGGACAATATCTGACAGATTTTGAAATTTGTCAAAAATCTGTCTTTTGTCCTGACCCCGGACCTTATGTGAAAACTAAGAAAAACTGAAAAGTACTAAAAAAAATCAGACCAATTTTTTTTCACTTTTTTTGCCCTAGTTCATGCATTTCACATGTCTAGAAGTGAAATAAAAAATTATTTGGACAATATCTGACAGATTTTGAAATTTATCAAAAATCTGTCTTTTGTCCTGACCCCGGACCTTATGTGAAAACTAAGAAAAACTGAAAAGTACTAAAAAAAATCAAACCAATTTTTTTTACACTTTTTTGCCCTAGTTCATGCATTTCACATGTCTAGAAGTGAAATAAAAAATTATTTGGACAATATCTGACATATTTTGAAATTTGTCAAAAATCTGTCTTTTGTCCTGACCCCGGACCTTATGTGAAAACTAAGAAAAACTGCAAGGTACTAAAAAAAAATCAAACCAATTTTTTCACACTTTCTTGCCCTAGTTCATGCATTTCACATGTCTAGAAATTAAATAAAAAATGATTTGGACAATATCTGACAGATTTTGAAATTTGTCAGAAATCTGTATTTTGTCCTGACCCCGGACCTTATGTGAAAACTAAGAAAAACTGAAAAGTACTAAAAAAAATCAAACCAATTTTTTTACACTTTTTTGCCCTAGTTCATGCATTTCACATGTCTAGAAGTGAAATAAAAAATAATTTGGACAATATCTGACAGATTTTGAAATTTGTCAAAAATCTGTCTTTTGTCCTGACCCCGGACCTTATGTGAAAACTAAGAAAAACTGCAAGGTACTAAAAAAAAATCAAACCAATTTTTTTTCACTTTTTTTGCCCTAGTTCATGCATTTCACATGTCTAGAAATTAAATAAAAAATGATTTGGACAATATCTGACAGATTTTGAAATTTGTCAAAAATCTGTCTTTTGTCCTGACCCCGGACCTTGTGTGAAAACTAAGAAAAACTGAAAGGTACTAAAAAAAATCAAACCAATTTTTTTACACTTTTTTGCCCTAGTTCATGCATTTCACATGTCTAGAAGTGAAATAAAAAATCATTTGGACAATATCTGACAGATTTTGAAATTTGTCAAAAATCTGTCTTTTGTCCTGACCCCGGACCTTACGTGAAAAATAAGAAAAACTGAAAAGTACTAAAAAAAATCAAACCAATTTTTTTACACTTTTTTGCCCTAGTTCATGCATTTCACATGTCTAGAAGTGAAATAAAAAATCATTTGGACAATATCTGACAGATTTTGAAATTTGTCAAAAATCTGTCTTTTGTCCTGACCCCGGACCTTACGTGAAAAATAAGAAAAACTGAAAAGTACTAAAAAAAATCAGACCAATTTTTTTTCACTTTTTTTGCCCTAGGTCATGCATTTCACATGTCTAGAAGTAAAATAAAAAATAATTTGGACAATATCTGACAGATTTTGAAATTTGTCAAAAATCTGTCTTTTGTCCTGACCCCGTACCTTATGTGAAAACTAAGAAAAACTGAAAGGTACTAAAAAAAATCAAACCAATTATTTTACACTTTTTTGCCCTAGTTCATGCATTTCACATGTCTAGAAATGAAATAAAAAATGATTTGGACAATATCTGACAGATTTTGAAATTTGTCAAAAATCTGTCTTTTGTCCTGACCCCGGACCTTATGTGAAAACTAAGAAAAACTGAAAAGTACTAAAAAAAATCAGACCAATTTTTTTTCACTTTTTTTGCCCTAGTTCATGCATTTCACATGTCTAGAAGTGAAATAAAAAATTATTTGGACAATATCTGACAGATTTTGAAATTTATCAAAAATCTGTCTTTTGTCCTGACCCCGGACCTTATGTGAAAACTAAGAAAAACTGGAAAGTACTAAAAAAAATCAAACCAATTTTTTTTACACTTTTTTGCCCTAGTTCATGCATTTCACATGTCTAGAAGTGAAATAAAAAATGATTTGGACAATATCTGACAGATTTTGAAATTTGTCAAAAATCTGTCTTTTGTCCTGACCCCGGACCTTATGTGAAAACTAAGAAAAACTGAAAAGTACTAAAAAAAATCAAACCAATTTTGTTACACTTTTTTGCACTAGTTCATGCATTTCACATGTCTATAAGTGAAATAAAAAATAATTTGGACAATATCTGACATATTTTGAAATTTGTCAAAAATCTGTCTTTTGTCCTGACCCCGGACCTTATGTGAAAACTAAGAAAAACTGCAAGGTACTAAAAAAAATCAAACCAATTTTTTTTCACTTTTTTTGCCCTAGTTCATGCATTTCACATGTCTAGAAGTGAAATAAAAAATTATTTGGACAATATCTGACAGATTTTGAAATTTATCAAAAATCTGTCTTTTGTCCTGACCCCGGACCTTATGTGAAAACTAAGAAAAACTGAAAAGTACTAAAAAAAATCAAACCAATTTTTTTTACACTTTTTTGCCCTAGTTCATGCATTTCACATGTCTAGAAGTGAAATAAAAAATGATTTGGACAATATCTGACAGATTTTGAAATTTGTCAAAAATCTGTCTTTTGTCCTGACCCCGGACCTTATGTGAAAACTAAGAAAAACTGAAAAGTACTAAAAAAATCAAACCAATTTTGTTACACTTTTTTGCACTAGTTCATGCATTTCACATGTCTATAAGTGAAATAAAAAATAATTTGGACAATATCTGACATATTTTGAAATTTGTCAAAAATCTGTCTTTTGTCCTGACCCCGGACCTTATGTGAAAACTAAGAAAAACTGCAAGGTACTAAAAAAAATCAAACCGATTTTTTTACACTTTTTTGCCCTAGTTCATGCATTTCACATGTCTAGAAGTGAAATAAAAAATCATTTGGACAATATCTGACAGATTTTGAAATTTGTCAAAAATCTGTCTTTTGTCCTGACCCCGGACCTTACGTGAAAACTAAGAAAAACTGAAAAGTACTAAAAAAAATCAGACCAATTTTTTTTCACTTTTTTTGCCCTAGTTCATGCATTTCACATGTCTAGACGTGAAATAAAAAATGATTTGGACAATATTTGACATATTTTGAAATTTGTCAAAAATCTGTCTTTTGTCCTGACCCCGGACCTTATGTGAAAACTAAGAAAAACTGCAAGGTACTAAAAAAAAATCAGACCGATTTTTTTTCCCTTTTTTGCCCTAGTTCATGCATTTCACATGTCTAGAAGTGAAATAAAAAATTATTTGGACAATATCTGACATATTTTGAAATTTGTCAAAAATCTGTCTTTTGTCCTGACCCCGGACCTTATGTGAAAACTAAGAAAAACTGCAAGGTACTAAAAAAAAATCAAACCAATTTTTTCACACTTTCTTGCCCTAGTTCATGCATTTCACATGTCTAGAAATTAAATAAAAAATGATTTGGACAATATCTGACAGATTTTGAAATTTGTCAGAAATCTGTATTTTGTCCTGACCCCGGACCTTATGTGAAAACTAAGAAAAACTGAAAAGTACTAAAAAAAATCAAACCAATTTTTTTACACTTTTTTGCCCTAGTTCATGCATTTCACATGTCTAGAAGTGAAATAAAAAATAATTTGGACAATATCTGACAGATTTTGAAATTTGTCAAAAATCTGTCTTTTGTCCTGACCCCGGACCTTATGTGAAAACTAAGAAAAACTGCAAGGTACTAAAAAAAAATCAAACCAATTTTTTTTCACTTTTTTTGCCCTAGTTCATGCATTTCACATGTCTAGAAATTAAATAAAAAATGATTTGGACGACAGATTTTGAAATTTGTCAAAAATCTGTCTTTTGTCCTGACCCCGGACCTTATGTGAAAACTAAGAAAAACTGAAAAGTACTAAAAAAAAATCTGACCAATTTTTTTTCACTTTTTTTGCCCTAGTTCATGCATTTCACATGTCTAGAAATGAAATAAAAAATGATTTGGACAATATCTGACAGATTTTGAAATTTGTCAAAAATCTGTCTTTTGTCCTGACCCCGGACCTTATGTGAAAACTAAGAAAAACTGAAAAGTACTAAAAAAAAATCAAACCAATTTTGTTACACTTTTTTGCACTAGTTCATGCATTTCACATGTCTATAAGTGAAATAAAAAATGATTTGGACAATATATGACATATTTTGAAATTTGTCAAAAATCTGTCTTTTGTCCTGACCCCGAAACCTTATGTGAAAACTAAGAAAAACTGCAAGGTACTAAAAAAAAATCAAACCAATTTTTTCACACTTTTTTGCCCTAGTTCATGCATTTCACATGTCTAGAAGTGAAATAAAAAATGATTTGGACAATATCTGAGAGATTTTGAAATTTGTCAAAAATCTGTCTTTTATCCTGACCCCGGACCTTATGTGAAAACTAAGAAAAACTGAAAAGTACTAAAAAAAATCAAACCAATTTTGTTACACTTTTTTGCACTAGTTCATGCATTTCACATGTCTAGAAATGAAATAAAAAATGATTTGGACAATATCTGACAGATTTTGAAATTTGTCAAAAATCTGTCTTTTATCCTGACCCCGGACCTTATGTGAAAACTAAGCAAAACTGAAAAGTACTAAAAAAATCAAACCAATTTTGTTACACTTTTTTGCACTAGTTCATGCATTTCACATGTCTAGAAATGAAATAAAAAATGATTTGGACAATATCTGACATATTTTGAAATTTGTCAAAAATCTGTCTTTTGTCCTGACCCCGGACCTTACGTGAAAACTAAGAAAAACTGAAAAGTACTAAAAAAAATCAGACCAATTTTTTTTCACTTTTTTTGCCCTAGTTCATGCATTTCACATGTCTAGAAATGAAATAAAAATGATTTGAACAATATCTGACAGATTTTGAAATTTGTCAAAAATCTGTCTTTTGTCCTGACCCCGGACCTTATGTGAAAACTAAGAAAAACTGAAAGGTACTACAAAAAATCAATCCAATTTTTTTTCACTTTTTTTGCCCTAGTTCATGCATTTCACATGTCTAGAAGTGAAATAAAAAATAATTTGGACAATATCTGACAGATTTTGAAATTTATCAAAAATCTGTCTTTTGTCCTGACCCCGGACCTTATGTGAAAACTAAGAAAAACTGAAAGGTACTAAAAAAATCAAACCAATTTTTTTACACTTTTGCCCTAGTTCATGCATTTCACATGTCTAGAAGTGAAAAAAAAAATGATTTGGACAATATCTGACATATTTTGAAATTTGTCAAAAATCTGTCTTTTGTCCTGACCCCGGACCTTATGTGAAAACTAAGAAAAACTGAAAAGTACTAAAAAAAATCAAACCAATTTTGTTACACTTTTTTGCACTAGTTAATGCATTTCACATGTCTATAAGTGAAATAAAAAATAATTTGGACAATATCTGACATATTTTGAAATTTGTCAAAAATCTGTCTTTTGTCCTGACCCCGGACCTTATGTGAAAACTAAGAAAAACTGCAAGGTACTAAAAAAAAATCAAACCAAATTTTTTACACTTTTTTGCCCTAGTTCATGCATTTCACATGTCTAGAAGTGAAATAAAAATCATTTGGACAATATCTGACAGATTTTGAAATTTGTCAAAAATCTGTCTTTTGTCCTGACCCCGGACCTTACGTGAAAACTAAGAAAAACTGAAAAGTACTAAAAAAAATCAGACCAATTTTTTTCCACTTTTTTTGCCTTAGTTCATGCATTTCACATGTCTAGAAGTGAAATAAAAAATAATTTGGACAATATCTGAGAGATTTTGAAATTTGTCAAAAATCTGTCTTTTATCCTGACCCCGGACCTTATGTGAAAACTAAGAAAAACTGAAAAGTACTAAAAAAAATCAAACCAATTTTGTTACACTTTTTTGCAATAGTTCATGCATTTCACATGTCTAGAAATGAAATAAAAAATGATTTGGACAATATCTGACAGATTTTGAAATTTGTCAAAAATCTGTCTTTTATCCTGACCCCGGACCTTATGTGAAAACTAAGCAAAACTGAAAAGTACTAAAAAAATCAAACCAATTTTGTTACACTTTTTTGCACTAGTTCATGCATTTCACATGTCTAGAAATGAAATAAAAAATGATTTGGACAATATCTGACATATTTTGAAATTTGTCAAAAATCTGTCTTTTGTCCTGACCCCGGACCTTACGTGAAAACTAAGAAAAACTGAAAAGTACTAAAAAAAATCAGACCAATTTTTTTTCACTTTTTTTGCCCTAGTTCATGCATTTCACATGTCTAGAAATGAAATAAAAATGATTTGAACAATATCTGACAGATTTTGAAATTTGTCAAAAATCTGTCTTTTGTCCTGACCCCGGACCTTATGTGAAAACTAAGAAAAACTGAAAGGTACTACAAAAAATCAATCCAATTTTTTTTCACTTTTTTTGCCCTAGTTCATGCATTTCACATGTCTAGAAGTGAAATAAAAAATAATTTGGACAATATCTGACAGATTTTGAAATTTATCAAAAATCTGTCTTTTGTCCTGACCCCGGACCTTATGTGAAAACTAAGAAAAACTGAAAGGTACTAAAAAAATCAAACCAATTTTTTTACACTTTTGCCCTAGTTCATGCATTTCACATGTCTAGAAGTGAAAAAAAAAATGATTTGGACAATATCTGACATATTTTGAAATTTGTCAAAAATCTGTCTTTTGTCCTGACCCCGGACCTTATGTGAAAACTAAGAAAAACTGAAAAGTACTAAAAAAAATCAAACCAATTTTGTTACACTTTTTTGCACTAGTTAATGCATTTCACATGTCTATAAGTGAAATAAAAAATAATTTGGACAATATCTGACATATTTTGAAATTTGTCAAAAATCTGTCTTTTGTCCTGACCCCGGACCTTATGTGAAAACTAAGAAAAACTGAAAAGTACTAAAAAAAATCAAACCAATTTTGTTACACTTTTTTGCACTAGTTAATGCATTTCACATGTCTATAAGTGAAATAAAAAATGATTTGGACAATATCTGACATATTTTGAAATTTGTCAAAAATCTGTCTTTTGTCCTGACCCTGGACCTTATGTGAAAACTAAGAAAAACTGCAAGGTACTAAAAAAAAATCAAACCAATTTTTTCACACTTTCTTGCCCTAGTTCATGCATTTCACATGTCTAGAAGTGAAATAAAAAATAATTTGGACAATATCTGAGAGATTTTGAAATTTGTCAAAAATCTGTCTTTTATCCTGACCCCGGACCTTATGTGAAAACTAAGAAAAACTGAAAAGTACTAAAAAAAATCAAACCAATTTTGTTACACTTTTTTGCACTAGTTCATGCATTTCACATGTCTAGAAATGAAATAAAAAATGATTTGGACAATATCTGACAGATTTTGAAATTTGTCAAAAATCTGTCTTTTGTCCTGACCCCGGACCTTATGTGAAAACTAAGAAAAACTGAAAAGTACTAAAAAAAAATCAAACCAATTTTGTTACACTTTTTTGCACTAGTTCATGCATTTCACATGTCTAGACGTGAAATAAAAAATAATTTGGACAATATCTGACATATTTTGAAATTTGTCAAAAATCTGCCTTTTGTCCTGACCCCGGACCTTATGTGAAAACTAAGAAAAACTGAAAAGTACTAAAAAAAATCAAACCAATTTTGTTACACTTTTTTGCACTAGTTCATGCATTTCACATGTCTATAAGTGAAATAAAAAATAATTTGGACAATATCTGACAGATTTTGAAATTTATCAAAAATCTGTCTTTTGTCCTGACCCCGGACCTTATGTGAAAACTAAGAAAAACTGAAAAGTACTAAAAAAAATCAAACCAATTTTTTTTACACTTTTTTGCCCTAGTTCATGCATTTCACATGTCTAGAAGTGAAATAAAAATCATTTGGACAATATCTGACAGATTTTGAAATTTGTCAAAAATCTGTCTTTTGTCCTGACCCCGGACCTTACGTGAAAACTAAGAAAAACTGAAAAGTACTAAAAAAAATCAGACCAATTTTTTTCCACTTTTTTTGCCTTAGTTCATGCATTTCACATGTCTAGAAGTGAAATAAAAAATAATTTGGACAATATCTGAGAGATTTTGAAATTTGTCAAAAATCTGTCTTTTATCCTGACCCCGGACCTTATGTGAAAACTAAGAAAAACTGAAAAGTACTAAAAAAAATCAAACCAATTTTGTTACACTTTTTTGCACTAGTTCATGCATTTCACATGTCTAGAAATGAAATAAAAAATGATTTGGACAATATCTGACAGATTTTGAAATTTGTCAAAAATCTGTCTTTTATCCTGACCCCGGACCTTATGTGAAAACTAAGCAAAACTGAAAAGTACTAAAAAAATCAAACCAATTTTGTTACACTTTTTTGCACTAGTTCATGCATTTCACATGTCTAGAAATGAAATAAAAAATGATTTGGACAATATCTGACATATTTTGAAATTTGTCAAAAATCTGTCTTTTGTCCTGACCCCGGACCTTACGTGAAAACTAAGAAAAACTGAAAAGTACTAAAAAAAATCAGACCAATTTTTTTTCACTTTTTTTGCCCTAGTTCATGCATTTCACATGTCTAGAAATGAAATAAAAATGATTTGAACAATATCTGACAGATTTTGAAATTTGTCAAAAATCTGTCTTTTGTCCTGACCCCGGACCTTATGTGAAAACTAAGAAAAACTGAAAGGTACTACAAAAAATCAATCCAATTTTTTTTCACTTTTTTTGCCCTAGTTCATGCATTTCACATGTCTAGAAGTGAAATAAAAAATAATTTGGACAATATCTGACAGATTTTGAAATTTATCAAAAATCTGTCTTTTGTCCTGACCCCGGACCTTATGTGAAAACTAAGAAAAACTGAAAGGTACTAAAAAAATCAAACCAATTTTTTTACACTTTTGCCCTAGTTCATGCATTTCACATGTCTAGAAGTGAAAAAAAAAATGATTTGGACAATATCTGACATATTTTGAAATTTGTCAAAAATCTGTCTTTTGTCCTGACCCCGGACCTTATGTGAAAACTAAGAAAAACTGAAAAGTACTAAAAAAAATCAAACCAATTTTGTTACACTTTTTTGCACTAGTTAATGCATTTCACATGTCTATAAGTGAAATAAAAAATAATTTGGACAATATCTGACATATTTTGAAATTTGTCAAAAATCTGTCTTTTGTCCTGACCCCGGACCTTATGTGAAAACTAAGAAAAACTGAAAAGTACTAAAAAAAATCAAACCAATTTTGTTACACTTTTTTGCACTAGTTAATGCATTTCACATGTCTATAAGTGAAATAAAAAATGATTTGGACAATATCTGACATATTTTGAAATTTGTCAAAAATCTGTCTTTTGTCCTGACCCTGGACCTTATGTGAAAACTAAGAAAAACTGCAAGGTACTAAAAAAAAATCAAACCAATTTTTTCACACTTTCTTGCCCTAGTTCATGCATTTCACATGTCTAGAAGTGAAATAAAAAATAATTTGGACAATATCTGAGAGATTTTGAAATTTGTCAAAAATCTGTCTTTTATCCTGACCCCGGACCTTATGTGAAAACTAAGAAAAACTGAAAAGTACTAAAAAAAATCAAACCAATTTTGTTACACTTTTTTGCACTAGTTCATGCATTTCACATGTCTAGAAATGAAATAAAAAATGATTTGGACAATATCTGACAGATTTTGAAATTTGTCAAAAATCTGTCTTTTGTCCTGACCCCGGACCTTATGTGAAAACTAAGAAAAACTGAAAAGTACTAAAAAAAAATCAAACCAATTTTGTTACACTTTTTTGCACTAGTTCATGCATTTCACATGTCTAGACGTGAAATAAAAAATAATTTGGACAATATCTGACATATTTTGAAATTTGTCAAAAATCTGCCTTTTGTCCTGACCCCGGACCTTATGTGAAAACTAAGAAAAACTGAAAAGTACTAAAAAAAATCAAACCAATTTTGTTACACTTTTTTGCACTAGTTCATGCATTTCACATGTCTATAAGTGAAATAAAAAATAATTTGGACAATATCTGACAGATTTTGAAATTTATCAAAAATCTGTCTTTTGTCCTGACCCCGGACCTTATGTGAAAACTAAGAAAAACTGAAAAGTACTAAAAAAAATCAAACCAATTTTTTTTACACTTTTTTGCCCTAGTTCATGCATTTCACATGTCTAGAAGTGAAATAAAAATCATTTGGACAATATCTGACAGATTTTGAAATTTGTCAAAAATCTGTCTTTTGTCCTGACCCCGGACCTTACGTGAAAACTAAGAAAAACTGAAAAGTACTAAAAAAAATCAGACCAATTTTTTTCCACTTTTTTTGCCTTAGTTCATGCATTTCACATGTCTAGAAGTGAAATAAAAAATAATTTGGACAATATCTGAGAGATTTTGAAATTTGTCAAAAATCTGTCTTTTATCCTGACCCCGGACCTTATGTGAAAACTAAGAAAAACTGAAAAGTACTAAAAAAAAATCAAACCAATTTTGTTACACTTTTTTGCACTAGTTCATGCATTTCACATGTCTATAAGTGAAATAAAAAATGATTTGGACAATATATGACATATTTTGAAATTTGTCAAAAATCTGTCTTTTGTCCTGACCCCGAAACCTTATGTGAAAACTAAGAAAAACTGCAAGGTACTAAAAAAAAATCAAACCAATTTTTTCACACTTTTTTGCCCTAGTTCATGCATTTCACATGTCTAGAAGTGAAATAAAAAATGATTTGGACAATATCTGAGAGATTTTGAAATTTGTCAAAAATCTGTCTTTTATCCTGACCCCGGACCTTATGTGAAAACTAAGAAAAACTGAAAAGTACTAAAAAAAATCAAACCAATTTTGTTACACTTTTTTGCACTAGTTCATGCATTTCACATGTCTAGAAATGAAATAAAAAATGATTTGGACAATATCTGACAGATTTTGAAATTTGTCAAAAATCTGTCTTTTATCCTGACCCCGGACCTTATGTGAAAACTAAGCAAAACTGAAAAGTACTAAAAAAATCAAACCAATTTTGTTACACTTTTTTGCACTAGTTCATGCATTTCACATGTCTAGAAATGAAATAAAAAATGATTTGGACAATATCTGACATATTTTGAAATTTGTCAAAAATCTGTCTTTTGTCCTGACCCCGGACCTTACGTGAAAACTAAGAAAAACTGAAAAGTACTAAAAAAAATCAGACCAATTTTTTTTCACTTTTTTTGCCCTAGTTCATGCATTTCACATGTCTAGAAATGAAATAAAAATGATTTGAACAATATCTGACAGATTTTGAAATTTGTCAAAAATCTGTCTTTTGTCCTGACCCCGGACCTTATGTGAAAACTAAGAAAAACTGAAAGGTACTACAAAAAATCAATCCAATTTTTTTTCACTTTTTTTGCCCTAGTTCATGCATTTCACATGTCTAGAAGTGAAATAAAAAATAATTTGGACAATATCTGACAGATTTTGAAATTTATCAAAAATCTGTCTTTTGTCCTGACCCCGGACCTTATGTGAAAACTAAGAAAAACTGAAAGGTACTAAAAAAATCAAACCAATTTTTTTACACTTTTGCCCTAGTTCATGCATTTCACATGTCTAGAAGTGAAAAAAAAAATGATTTGGACAATATCTGACATATTTTGAAATTTGTCAAAAATCTGTCTTTTGTCCTGACCCCGGACCTTATGTGAAAACTAAGAAAAACTGAAAAGTACTAAAAAAAATCAAACCAATTTTGTTACACTTTTTTGCACTAGTTAATGCATTTCACATGTCTATAAGTGAAATAAAAAATAATTTGGACAATATCTGACATATTTTGAAATTTGTCAAAAATCTGTCTTTTGTCCTGACCCCGGACCTTATGTGAAAACTAAGAAAAACTGCAAGGTACTAAAAAAAAATCAAACCAAATTTTTTACACTTTTTTGCCCTAGTTCATGCATTTCACATGTCTAGAAGTGAAATAAAAATCATTTGGACAATATCTGACAGATTTTGAAATTTGTCAAAAATCTGTCTTTTGTCCTGACCCCGGACCTTACGTGAAAACTAAGAAAAACTGAAAAGTACTAAAAAAAATCAGACCAATTTTTTTCCACTTTTTTTGCCTTAGTTCATGCATTTCACATGTCTAGAAGTGAAATAAAAAATAATTTGGACAATATCTGAGAGATTTTGAAATTTGTCAAAAATCTGTCTTTTATCCTGACCCCGGACCTTATGTGAAAACTAAGAAAAACTGAAAAGTACTAAAAAAAATCAAACCAATTTTGTTACACTTTTTTGCAATAGTTCATGCATTTCACATGTCTAGAAATGAAATAAAAAATGATTTGGACAATATCTGACAGATTTTGAAATTTGTCAAAAATCTGTCTTTTGTCCTGACCCCGGACCTTATGTGAAAACTAAGAAAAACTGAAAGGTACTAAAAAAATCAAACCAATTTTTTTACACTTTTTTGCCCTAGTTCATGCATTTCACATGTCTAGAAGTGAAATAAAAAATGATTTGGACAATATCTGAGAGATTTTGAAATTTGTCAAAAATCTGTCTTTTATCCTGACCCCGGACCTTATGTGAAAACTAAGAAAAACTGAAAAGTACTAAAAAAAATCAAACCAATTTTGTTACACTTTTTTGCACTAGTTCATGCATTTCACATGTCTAGAAATGAAATAAAAAATGATTTGGACAATATCTGACAGATTTTGAAATTTGTCAAAAATCTGTCTTTTATCCTGACCCCGGACCTTATGTGAAAACTAAGCAAAACTGAAAAGTACTAAAAAAATCAAACCAATTTTGTTACACTTTTTTGCACTAGTTCATGCATTTCACATGTCTAGAAATGAAATAAAAAATGATTTGGACAATATCTGACATATTTTGAAATTTGTCAAAAATCTGTCTTTTGTCCTGACCCCGGACCTTACGTGAAAACTAAGAAAAACTGAAAAGTACTAAAAAAAATCAGACCAATTTTTTTTCACTTTTTTTGCCCTAGTTCATGCATTTCACATGTCTAGAAATGAAATAAAAATGATTTGAACAATATCTGACAGATTTTGAAATTTGTCAAAAATCTGTCTTTTGTCCTGACCCCGGACCTTATGTGAAAACTAAGAAAAACTGAAAGGTACTACAAAAAATCAATCCAATTTTTTTTCACTTTTTTTGCCCTAGTTCATGCATTTCACATGTCTAGAAGTGAAATAAAAAATAATTTGGACAATATCTGACAGATTTTGAAATTTATCAAAAATCTGTCTTTTGTCCTGACCCCGGACCTTATGTGAAAACTAAGAAAAACTGAAAGGTACTAAAAAAATCAAACCAATTTTTTTACACTTTTGCCCTAGTTCATGCATTTCACATGTCTAGAAGTGAAAAAAAATGATTTGGACAATATCTGACATATTTTGAAATTTGTCAAAAATCTGTCTTTTGTCCTGACCCCGGACCTTATGTGAAAACTAAGAAAAACTGAAAAGTACTAAAAAAAATCAAACCAATTTTGTTACACTTTTTTGCACTAGTTAATGCATTTCACATGTCTATAAGTGAAATAAAAAATAATTTGGACAATATCTGACATATTTTGAAATTTGTCAAAAATCTGTCTTTTGTCCTGACCCCGGACCTTATGTGAAAACTAAGAAAAACTGAAAAGTACTAAAAAAAATCAAACCAATTTTGTTACACTTTTTTGCACTAGTTAATGCATTTCACATGTCTATAAGTGAAATAAAAAATGATTTGGACAATATCTGACATATTTTGAAATTTGTCAAAAATCTGTCTTTTGTCCTGACCCTGGACCTTATGTGAAAACTAAGAAAAACTGCAAGGTACTAAAAAAAAATCAAACCAATTTTTTCACACTTTCTTGCCCTAGTTCATGCATTTCACATGTCTAGAAGTGAAATAAAAAATAATTTGGACAATATCTGAGAGATTTTGAAATTTGTCAAAAATCTGTCTTTTATCCTGACCCCGGACCTTATGTGAAAACTAAGAAAAACTGAAAAGTACTAAAAAAAATCAAACCAATTTTGTTACACTTTTTTGCACTAGTTCATGCATTTCACATGTCTAGAAATGAAATAAAAAATGATTTGGACAATATCTGACAGATTTTGAAATTTGTCAAAAATCTGTCTTTTGTCCTGACCCCGGACCTTATGTGAAAACTAAGAAAAACTGCAAGGTACTAAAAAAAATCAAACCAATTTTTTCACACTTTTTTGCCCTAGTTCATGCATTTCACATGTCTAGAAGTGAAATAAAAAATAATTTGGACAATATCTGACAGATTTTGAAATTTGTCAAAAATCTGTCTTTTGTCCTGACCCCGGACCTTATGTGAAAACTAAGAAAAACTGAAAAGTACTAAAAAAAAATCTGACCAATTTTTTTTCACTTTTTTTGCCCTAGTTCATGCATTTCACATGTCTAGAAATGAAATAAAAAATGATTTGGACAATATCTGACAGATTTTGAAATTTGTCAAAAATCTGTCTTTTGTCCTGACCCCGGACCTTATGTGAAAACTAAGAAAAACTGAAAAGTACTAAAAAAAAATCAAACCAATTTTGTTACACTTTTTTGCACTAGTTCATGCATTTCACATGTCTATAAGTGAAATAAAAAATGATTTGGACAATATATGACATATTTTGAAATTTGTCAAAAATCTGTCTTTTGTCCTGACCCCGAAACCTTATGTGAAAACTAAGAAAAACTGCAAGGTACTAAAAAAAAATCAAACCAATTTTTTCACACTTTTTTGCCCTAGTTCATGCATTTCACATGTCTAGAAGTGAAATAAAAAATAATTTGGACAATATCTGAGAGATTTTGACATTTGTCAAAAATCTGTCTTTTATCCTGACCCCGGACCTTATGTGAAAACTAAGAAAAACTGAAAAGTACTAAAAAAAATCAAACCAATTTTGTTACACTTTTTTGCACTAGTTCATGCATTTCACATGTCTAGAAATGAAATAAAAAATGATTTGGACAATATCTGACAGATTTTGAAATTTGTCAAAAATCTGTCTTTTGTCCTGACCCCGGACCTTATGTGAAAACTAAGAAAAACTGAAAGGTACTAAAAAAAATCAAACCAATTTTTTTACACTTTTTTGCCCTAGTTCATGCATTTCACATGTCTAGAAGTGAAATAAAAAATCATTTGGACAATATCTGACAGATTTTGAAATTTGTCAAAAATCTGTCTTTTGTCCTGACCCCGGACCTTACGTGAAAACTAAGAAAAACTGAAAAGTACTAAAAAAAATCAGACCAATTTTTTTTCACTTTTTTTGCCCTAGTTCATGCATTTCACATGTCTAGAAATGAAATAAAAAATGATTTGGACAATATCTGACAGATTTTGAAATTTGTCAAAAATCTGTCTTTTGTCCTGACCCCGGACCTTATGTGAAAACTAAGAAAAACTGCAGGGTACTAAAAAAAAATCAAACCAATTTTTTCACACTTTTTTGCCCTAGTTCATGCATTTCACATGTCTAGAAATTAAATAAAAAATGATTTGGACAATATCTGACATATTTTGAAATTTGTCAAAAATCTGTCTTTTGTCCTGACCCCAGACCTTATGTGAAAACTAAGAAAAACTGAAAGGTACTAAAAAAAAATCAGACCAATTTTTTTTAACTTTTTTTGCCCTAGTTCAATCATTTCACATGTCTAGAAGTGAAATAAAAAATAATTTGGACAATATCTGACATATTTTGAAATTTGTCAAAAATCTGTCTTTTGTCCTGACCCCGGACCTTATGTGAAAACTAAGAAAAACTGAAAGGTACTAAAAAAAATCAAACCAATTTTTTTACACTTTTTTGCCCTAGTTCATGCATTTCACATGTCTAGAAGTGAAATAAAAAATCATTTGGACAATATCTGACAGATTTTGAAATTTGTCAAAAATCTGTCTTTTGTCCTGACCCCGGACCTTACGTGAAAACTAAGAAAAACTGAAAAGTACTAAAAAAAATCAGACCAATTTTTTTTTCACTTTTTTTGCCCTAGTTCATGCATTTCACATGTCTAGAAATGAAATAAAAAATGATTTGGACAATATCTGACAGATTTTGAAATTTGTCAAAAATCTGTCTTTTGTCCTGACCCCGGACCTTATGTGAAAACTAAGAAAAACTGAAAAGTACTAAAAAAAATCAGACCAATTTTTTTTCACTTTTTTTGCCCTAGTTCATGCATTTCACATGTCTAGAAATGAAATAAAAAATGATTTGGACAATATCTGACAGATTTTGAAATTTGTCAAAAATCTGTCTTTTGTCCTGACCCCAGACCTTATGTGAAAACTAAGAAAAACTGAAAGGTACTAAAAAAAAATCAGACCAATTTTTTTAACTTTTTTTGCCCTAGTTCAATCATTTCACATGTCTAGAAGTGAAATAAAAAATAATTTGGACAATATCTGACATATTTTGAAATTTGTCAAAAATCTGTCTTTTGTCCTGACCCCGGACCTTATGTGAAAACTAAGAAAAACTGAAAAGTACTAAAAAAAATCAAACCAATTTTGTTACACTTTTTTGCACTAGTTCATGCATTTCACATGTCTAGACGTGAAATAAAAAATAATTTGGACAATATCTGACATATTTTGAAATTTGTCAAAAATCTGTCTTTTGTCCTGACCCCGGACCTTATGTGAAAACTAAGAAAAACTGCAAGGTACTAAAAAAAAATCAAACCAATTTTTTCACACTTTCTTGCCCTAGTTCATGCATTTCACATGTCTAGAAGTGAAATAAAAAATAATTTGGACAATATCTGAGAGATTTTGAAATTTGTCAAAAATCTGTCTTTTGTCCTGACCCCGGACCTTATGTGAAAACTAAGAAAAACTGAAAAGTACTAAAAAAAATCAGACCAATTTTGTTAGACTTTTTTGCACTAGTTCATGCATTTAACATGTCTAGACGTGAAATAAAAAATAATTTGGACAATATCTGACATATTTTGAAATTTGTCAAAAATCTGTCTTTTGTCCTGACCCCGGACCTTATGTGAAAACTAAGAAAAACTGCAAGGTACTAAAAAAAAATCAAACCAATTTTTTCACACTTTCTTGCCCTAGTTCATGCATTTCACATGTCTAGAAGTGAAATAAAAAATAATTTGGACAATATCTGAGAGATTTTGAAATTTGTCAAAAATCTGTCTTTTGTCCTGACCCCGGACCTTATGTGAAAACTAAGAAAAACTGAAAAGTACTAAAAAAAATCAGACCAATTTTGTTAGACTTTTTTGCACTAGTTCATGCATTTAACATGTCTAGACGTGAAATAAAAAATAATTTGGACAATATCTGACATATTTTGAAATTTGTCAAAAATCTGTCTTTTGTCCTGACCCCGGACCTTATGTGACAACTAAAAAAAACTGAAAGGTACTAAAAAAAATCAAACCATTTTTTTTACACTTTTTTGCCCTAGTTCATGCATTTCACATGTCTATAAGTGAAATAAAAAATGATTTGGACAATATCTGACATATTTTGAAATTTGTCAAAAATCTGTCTTTTGTCCTGACCCCGGACCTTATGTGAAAACTGAGAAAAACTGCAAGGTACTAAAAAAAATCAAACCAATTTTTTCACACTTTTTTGCCCTAGTTCATGCATTTCACATGTCTAGAAGTGAAATAAAAAATAATTTGGACAATATCTGACAGATTTTGAAATTTGTCAAAAATCTGTCTTTTGTCCTGACCCCGGACCTTATGTGAAAACTAAGAAAAACTGAAAAGTACTAAAAAAAAATCTGACCAATTTTTTTTCACTTTTTTTGCCCTAGTTCATGCATTTCACATGTCTAGAAATGAAATAAAAAATGATTTGGACAATATCTGACAGATTTTGAAATCTGTCAAAAATCTGTCTTTTGTCCTGACCCCGGACCTTATGTGAAAACTAAGAAAAACTGAAAAGTACTAAAAAAAAATCAAACCAATTTTGTTACACTTTTTTGCACTAGTTCATGCATTTCACATGTCTATAAGTGAAATAAAAAATGATTTGGACAATATATGACATATTTTGAAATTTGTCAAAAATCTGTCTTTTGTCCTGACCCCGAAACCTTATGTGAAAACTAAGAAAAACTGCAAGGTACTAAAAAAAAATCAAACCAATTTTTTCACACTTTTTTGCCCTAGTTCATGCATTTCACATGTCTAGAAGTGAAATAAAAAATAATTTGGACAATATCTGAGAGATTTTGACATTTGTCAAAAATCTGTCTTTTATCCTGACCCCGGACCTTATGTGAAAACTAAGAAAAACTGAAAAGTACTAAAAAAAATCAAACCAATTTTGTTACACTTTTTTGCACTAGTTCATGCATTTCACATGTCTAGAAATGAAATAAAAAATGATTTGGACAATATCTGACAGATTTTGAAATTTGTCAAAAATCTGTCTTTTGTCCTGACCCCGGACCTTATGTGAAAACTAAGAAAAACTGAAAGGTACTAAAAAAAATCAGACCAATTTTTTTACACTTTTTTGCCCTAGTTCATGCATTTCACATGTCTAGAAGTGAAATAAAAAATGATTTGGACAATATCTGACAGATTTTGAAATTTATCAAAAATCTGTCTTTTGTCCTGACCCCGGACCTTATGTGAAAACTAAGAAAAACTGCAAGGTACTAAAAAAAATCAAACCATTTTTTTTACACTTTTTTGCCCTAGTTCATGCATTTCACATGTCTAGAAATGAAATAAAAAATGATTTGGACAATATCTGACATATTTTGAAATTTGTCAAAAATCTGTCTTTTGTCCTGACCCCGGACCTTATGTGAAAACTAAGAAAAACTGAAAGGTACTAAAAAAAAATCAGACCAATTTTTTTTAACTTTTTTTGCCCTAGTTCAATCATTTCACATGTCTAGAAGTGAAATAAAAAATAATTTGGACAATATCTGACATATTTTGAAATTTGTCAAAAATCTGTCTTTTGTCCTGACCCCGGACCTTATGTGAAAACTAAGAAAAACTGAAAAGTACTAAAAAAAATCAAACCAATTTTGTTACACTTTTTTGCACTAGTTCATGCATTTCACATGTCTAGACGTGAAATAAAAAATAATTTGGACAATATCTGACATATTTTGAAATTTGTCAAAAATCTGTCTTTTGTCCTGACCCCGGACCTTATGTGAAAACTAAGAAAAACTGCAAGGTACTAAAAAAAAATCAAACCAATTTTTTCACACTTTTTTGCCCTAGTTCATGCATTTCACATGTCTAGAAGTGAAATAAAAAATAATTTGGACAATATCTGACATATTTTGAAATTTGTCAAAAATCTGTCTTTTGTCCTGACCCCGGACCTTATGTGAAAACTAAGAAAAACTGCAAGGTACTAAAAAAAAATCAAACCAATTTTTTCACACTTTCTTGCCCTAGTTCATGCATTTCACATGTCTAGAAGTGAAATAAAAAATAATTTGGACAATATCTGAGAGATTTTGAAATTTGTCAAAAATCTGTCTTTTATCCTGACCCCGGACCTTATGTGAAAACTAAGAAAAACTGAAAAGTACTAAAAAAAATCATACCAATTTTGTTACACTTTTTTGCACTAGTTCATGCATTTCACATGTCTAGAAATGAAATAAAAAATGATTTGGACAATATCTGACAGATTTTGAAATTTGTCAAAAATCTGTCTTTTGTCCTGACCCCGGACCTTATGTGAAAACTAAGAAAAACTGAAAGGTACTAAAAAAAATCAAACCAATTTTTTTACACTTTTTTGCCCTAGTTCATGCATTTCACATGTCTAGAAGTGAAATAAAAAATCATTTGGACAATATCTGACAGATTTTGAAATTTGTCAAAAATCTGTCTTTTGTCCTGACCCCGGACCTTACGTGAAAACTAAGAAAAACTGAAAAGTACTAAAAAAAATCAGACCAATTTTTTTTCACTTTTTTTGCCCTAGTTCATGCATTTCACATGTCTAGAAATGAAATAAAAAATGATTTGGACAATATCTGACAGATTTTGAAATTTGTCAAAAATCTGTCTTTTGTCCTGACCCCGGACCTTATGTGAAAACTAAGAAAAACTGCAGGGTACTAAAAAAAAATCAAACCAATTTTTTCACACTTTTTTGCCCTAGTTCATGCATTTCACATGTCTAGAAATTAAATAAAAAATGATTTGGACAATATCTGACATATTTTGAAATTTGTCAAAAATCTGTCTTTTGTCCTGACCCCAGACCTTATGTGAAAACTAAGAAAAACTGAAAGGTACTAAAAAAAAATCAGACCAATTTTTTTTAACTTTTTTTGCCCTAGTTCAATCATTTCACATGTCTAGAAGTGAAATAAAAAATAATTTGGACAATATCTGACATATTTTGAAATTTGTCAAAAATCTGTCTTTTGTCCTGACCCCGGACCTTATGTGAAAACTAAGAAAAACTGAAAGGTACTAAAAAAAATCAAACCAATTTTTTTACACTTTTTTGCCCTAGTTCATGCATTTCACATGTCTAGAAGTGAAATAAAAAATCATTTGGACAATATCTGACAGATTTTGAAATTTGTCAAAAATCTGTCTTTTGTCCTGACCCCGGACCTTACGTGAAAACTAAGAAAAACTGAAAAGTACTAAAAAAAATCAGACCAATTTTTTTTTCACTTTTTTTGCCCTAGTTCATGCATTTCACATGTCTAGAAATGAAATAAAAAATGATTTGGACAATATCTGACAGATTTTGAAATTTGTCAAAAATCTGTCTTTTGTCCTGACCCCGGACCTTATGTGAAAACTAAGAAAAACTGAAAAGTACTAAAAAAAATCAGACCAATTTTTTTTCACTTTTTTTGCCCTAGTTCATGCATTTCACATGTCTAGAAATGAAATAAAAAATGATTTGGACAATATCTGACAGATTTTGAAATTTGTCAAAAATCTGTCTTTTGTCCTGACCCCAGACCTTATGTGAAAACTAAGAAAAACTGAAAGGTACTAAAAAAAAATCAGACCAATTTTTTTAACTTTTTTTGCCCTAGTTCAATCATTTCACATGTCTAGAAGTGAAATAAAAAATAATTTGGACAATATCTGACATATTTTGAAATTTGTCAAAAATCTGTCTTTTGTCCTGACCCCGGACCTTATGTGAAAACTAAGAAAAACTGAAAAGTACTAAAAAAAATCAAACCAATTTTGTTACACTTTTTTGCACTAGTTCATGCATTTCACATGTCTAGACGTGAAATAAAAAATAATTTGGACAATATCTGACATATTTTGAAATTTGTCAAAAATCTGTCTTTTGTCCTGACCCCGGACCTTATGTGAAAACTAAGAAAAACTGCAAGGTACTAAAAAAAAATCAAACCAATTTTTTCACACTTTCTTGCCCTAGTTCATGCATTTCACATGTCTAGAAGTGAAATAAAAAATAATTTGGACAATATCTGAGAGATTTTGAAATTTGTCAAAAATCTGTCTTTTGTCCTGACCCCGGACCTTATGTGAAAACTAAGAAAAACTGAAAAGTACTAAAAAAAATCAGACCAATTTTGTTAGACTTTTTTGCACTAGTTCATGCATTTAACATGTCTAGACGTGAAATAAAAAATAATTTGGACAATATCTGACATATTTTGAAATTTGTCAAAAATCTGTCTTTTGTCCTGACCCCGGACCTTATGTGAAAACTAAGAAAAACTGAAAGGTACTAAAAAAAAATCAAACCAATTTTTTCACACTTTCTTGCCCTAGTTCATGCATTTCACATGTCTAGAAGTGAAATAAAAAATAATTTGGACAATATCTGAGAGATTTTGAAATTTGTCAAAAATCTGTCTTTTGTCCTGACCCCGGACCTTATGTGAAAACTAAGAAAAACTGAAAAGTACTAAAAAAAATCAGACCAATTTTGTTAGACTTTTTTGCACTAGTTCATGCATTTAACATGTCTAGACGTGAAATAAAAAATAATTTGGACAATATCTGACATATTTTGAAATTTGTCAAAAATCTGTCTTTTGTCCTGACCCCGGACCTTATGTGACAACTAAAAAAAACTGAAAGGTACTAAAAAAAATCAAACCATTTTTTTTACACTTTTTTGCCCTAGTTCATGCATTTCACATGTCTATAAGTGAAATAAAAAATGATTTGGACAATATCTGACATATTTTGAAATTTGTCAAAAATCTGTCTTTTGTCCTGACCCCGGACCTTATGTGAAAACTGAGAAAAACTGCAAGGTACTAAAAAAAATCAAACCAATTTTTTCACACTTTTTTGCCCTAGTTCATGCATTTCACATGTCTAGAAGTGAAATAAAAAATAATTTGGACAATATCTGACAGATTTTGAAATTTGTCAAAAATCTGTCTTTTGTCCTGACCCCGGACCTTATGTGAAAACTAAGAAAAACTGAAAAGTACTAAAAAAAAATCTGACCAATTTTTTTTCACTTTTTTTGCCCTAGTTCATGCATTTCACATGTCTAGAAATGAAATAAAAAATGATTTGGACAATATCTGACAGATTTTGAAATCTGTCAAAAATCTGTCTTTTGTCCTGACCCCGGACCTTATGTGAAAACTAAGAAAAACTGAAAAGTACTAAAAAAAAATCAAACCAATTTTGTTACACTTTTTTGCACTAGTTCATGCATTTCACATGTCTATAAGTGAAATAAAAAATGATTTGGACAATATATGACATATTTTGAAATTTGTCAAAAATCTGTCTTTTGTCCTGACCCCGAAACCTTATGTGAAAACTAAGAAAAACTGCAAGGTACTAAAAAAAAATCAAACCAATTTTTTCACACTTTTTTGCCCTAGTTCATGCATTTCACATGTCTAGAAGTGAAATAAAAAATAATTTGGACAATATCTGAGAGATTTTGACATTTGTCAAAAATCTGTCTTTTATCCTGACCCCGGACCTTATGTGAAAACTAAGAAAAACTGAAAAGTACTAAAAAAAATCAAACCAATTTTGTTACACTTTTTTGCACTAGTTCATGCATTTCACATGTCTAGAAATGAAATAAAAAATGATTTGGACAATATCTGACAGATTTTGAAATTTGTCAAAAATCTGTCTTTTGTCCTGACCCCGGACCTTATGTGAAAACTAAGAAAAACTGAAAGGTACTAAAAAAAATCAGACCAATTTTTTTACACTTTTTTGCCCTAGTTCATGCATTTCACATGTCTAGAAGTGAAATAAAAAATGATTTGGACAATATCTGACAGATTTTGAAATTTATCAAAAATCTGTCTTTTGTCCTGACCCCGGACCTTATGTGAAAACTAAGAAAAACTGCAAGGTACTAAAAAAAATCAAACCATTTTTTTTACACTTTTTTGCCCTAGTTCATGCATTTCACATGTCTAGAAATGAAATAAAAAATGATTTGGACAATATCTGACATATTTTGAAATTTGTCAAAAATCTGTCTTTTGTCCTGACCCCGGACCTTATGTGAAAACTAAGAAAAACTGAAAGGTACTAAAAAAAAATCAGACCAATTTTTTTTAACTTTTTTTGCCCTAGTTCAATCATTTCACATGTCTAGAAGTGAAATAAAAAATAATTTGGACAATATCTGACATATTTTGAAATTTGTCAAAAATCTGTCTTTTGTCCTGACCCCGGACCTTATGTGAAAACTAAGAAAAACTGAAAAGTACTAAAAAAAATCAAACCAATTTTGTTACACTTTTTTGCACTAGTTCATGCATTTCACATGTCTAGACGTGAAATAAAAAATAATTTGGACAATATCTGACATATTTTGAAATTTGTCAAAAATCTGTCTTTTGTCCTGACCCCGGACCTTATGTGAAAACTAAGAAAAACTGCAAGGTACTAAAAAAAAATCAAACCAATTTTTTCACACTTTTTTGCCCTAGTTCATGCATTTCACATGTCTAGAAGTGAAATAAAAAATAATTTGGACAATATCTGACATATTTTGAAATTTGTCAAAAATCTGTCTTTTGTCCTGACCCCGGACCTTATGTGAAAACTAAGAAAAACTGCAAGGTACTAAAAAAAAATCAAACCAATTTTTTCACACTTTCTTGCCCTAGTTCATGCATTTCACATGTCTAGAAGTGAAATAAAAAATAATTTGGACAATATCTGAGAGATTTTGAAATTTGTCAAAAATCTGTCTTTTATCCTGACCCCGGACCTTATGTGAAAACTAAGAAAAACTGAAAAGTACTAAAAAAAATCATACCAATTTTGTTACACTTTTTTGCACTAGTTCATGCATTTCACATGTCTAGAAATGAAATAAAAAATGATTTGGACAATATCTGACAGATTTTGAAATTTTTCAAAAATCTGTCTTTTGTCCTGACCCCGGACCTTATGTGAAAACTAAGAAAAACTGAAAGGTACTAAAAAAAATCAAACCAATTTTTTTACACTTTTTTGCCCTAGTTCATGCATTTCACATGTCTAGAAGTGAAATAAAAAATCATTTGGACAATATCTGACATATTTTGAAATTTGTCAAAAATCTGTCTTTTGTCCTGACCCCGGACCTTATGTGAAAACTAAGAAAAACTGAAAAGTACTAAAAAAAATCAAACCAATTTTGTTACACTTTTTTGCACTAGTTCATGCATTTCACATGTCTAGACGTGAAATAAAAAATGATTTGGACAATATCTGACAGATTTTGAAATTTGTCAAAAATCTGTCTTTTGTCCTGACCCCGGACCTTATGTGAAAACTAAGAAAAACTGAAAGGTACTAAAAAAAATCAGACCAATTTTTTTACACTTTTTTGCCCTAGTTCATGCATTTCACATGTCTAGAAGTGAAATAAAAAATGATTTGGACAATATCTGACAGATTTTGAAATTTATCAAAAATCTGTCTTTTGTCCTGACCCCGGACCTTATGTGAAAACTAAGAAAAACTGCAAGGTACTAAAAAAAATCAAACCATTTTTTTTACACTTTTTTGCCCTAGTTCATGCATTTCACATGTCTAGAAATGAAATAAAAAATGATTTGGACAATATCTGACATATTTTGAAATTTGTCAAAAATCTGTCTTTTGTCCTGACCCCGGACCTTATGTGAAAACTAAGAAAAACTGAAAGGTACTAAAAAAAAATCAGACCAATTTTTTTTAACTTTTTTTGCCCTAGTTCAATCATTTCACATGTCTAGAAGTGAAATAAAAAATAATTTGGACAATATCTGACATATTTTGAAATTTGTCAAAAATCTGTCTTTTGTCCTGACCCCGGACCTTATGTGAAAACTAAGAAAAACTGAAAAGTACTAAAAAAAATCAAACCAATTTTGTTACACTTTTTTGCACTAGTTCATGCATTTCACATGTCTAGACGTGAAATAAAAAATAATTTGGACAATATCTGACATATTTTGAAATTTGTCAAAAATCTGTCTTTTGTCCTGACCCCGGACCTTATGTGAAAACTAAGAAAAACTGCAAGGTACTAAAAAAAAATCAAACCAATTTTTTCACACTTTTTTGCCCTAGTTCATGCATTTCACATGTCTAGAAGTGAAATAAAAAATAATTTGGACAATATCTGACATATTTTGAAATTTGTCAAAAATCTGTCTTTTGTCCTGACCCCGGACCTTATGTGAAAACTAAGAAAAACTGCAAGGTACTAAAAAAAAATCAAACCAATTTTTTCACACTTTCTTGCCCTAGTTCATGCATTTCACATGTCTAGAAGTGAAATAAAAAATAATTTGGACAATATCTGAGAGATTTTGAAATTTGTCAAAAATCTGTCTTTTATCCTGACCCCGGACCTTATGTGAAAACTAAGAAAAACTGAAAAGTACTAAAAAAAATCATACCAATTTTGTTACACTTTTTTGCACTAGTTCATGCATTTCACATGTCTAGAAATGAAATAAAAAATGATTTGGACAATATCTGACAGATTTTGAAATTTTTCAAAAATCTGTCTTTTGTCCTGACCCCGGACCTTATGTGAAAACTAAGAAAAACTGAAAGGTACTAAAAAAAATCAAACCAATTTTTTTACACTTTTTTGCCCTAGTTCATGCATTTCACATGTCTAGAAGTGAAATAAAAAATCATTTGGACAATATCTGACAGATTTTGAAATTTGTCAAAAATCTGTCTTTTGTCCTGACCCCGGACCTTACGTGAAAACTAAGAAAAACTGAAAAGTACAAAAAAAAATCAGACCAATTTTTTTTCACTTTTTTTGCCCTAGTTCATGCATTTCACATGTCTAGAAATGAAATAAAAAATGATTTGGACAATATCTGACAGATTTTGAAATTTGTCAAAAATCTGTCTTTTTTCCTGACCCCGGACCTTATGTGAAAACTAAGAAAAACTGAAAAGTACTAAAAAAAATCAGACCAATTTTTTTTCACTTTTTTTGCCCTAGTTCATGCATTTCACATGTCTAGAAATGAAATAAAAAATGATTTGGACAATATCTGACAGATTTTGAAATTTGTCAAAAATCTGTCTTTTGTCCTGACCCCAGACCTTATGTGAAAACTAAGAAAAACTGAAAGGTACTAAAAAAAAATCAGACCAATTTTTTAAACTTTTTTTGCCCTAGTTCAATCATTTCACATGTCTAGACGTGAAATAAAAAATAATTTGGACAATATCTGACATATTTTGAAATTTGTCAAAAATCTGTCTTTTGTCCTGACCCCGGACCTTATGTGAAAACTAAGAAAAACTGAAAGGTACTAAAAAAAATCAGACCAATTTTTTTACACTTTTTTGCCCTAGTTCATGCATTTCACATGTCTAGAAGTGAAATAAAAAATGATTTGGACAATATCTGACAGATTTTGAAATTTATCAAAAATCTGTCTTTTGTCCTGACCCCGGACCTTATGTGAAAACTAAGAAAAACTGCAAGGTACTAAAAAAAATCAAACCATTTTTTTTACACTTTTTTGCCCTAGTTCATGCATTTCACATGTCTAGAAATGAAATAAAAAATGATTTGGACAATATCTGACATATTTTGAAATTTGTCAAAAATCTGTCTTTTGTCCTGACCCCGGACCTTATGTGAAAACTAAGAAAAACTGAAAGGTACTAAAAAAAAATCAGACCAATTTTTTTTAACTTTTTTTGCCCTAGTTCAATCATTTCACATGTCTAGAAGTGAAATAAAAAATAATTTGGACAATATCTGACATATTTTGAAATTTGTCAAAAATCTGTCTTTTGTCCTGACCCCGGACCTTATGTGAAAACTAAGAAAAACTGAAAAGTACTAAAAAAAATCAAACCAATTTTGTTACACTTTTTTGCACTAGTTCATGCATTTCACATGTCTAGACGTGAAATAAAAAATAATTTGGACAATATCTGACATATTTTGAAATTTGTCAAAAATCTGTCTTTTGTCCTGACCCCGGACCTTATGTGAAAACTAAGAAAAACTGCAAGGTACTAAAAAAAAATCAAACCAATTTTTTCACACTTTTTTGCCCTAGTTCATGCATTTCACATGTCTAGAAGTGAAATAAAAAATAATTTGGACAATATCTGACATATTTTGAAATTTGTCAAAAATCTGTCTTTTGTCCTGACCCCGGACCTTATGTGAAAACTAAGAAAAACTGCAAGGTACTAAAAAAAAATCAAACCAATTTTTTCACACTTTCTTGCCCTAGTTCATGCATTTCACATGTCTAGAAGTGAAATAAAAAATAATTTGGACAATATCTGAGAGATTTTGAAATTTGTCAAAAATCTGTCTTTTATCCTGACCCCGGACCTTATGTGAAAACTAAGAAAAACTGAAAAGTACTAAAAAAAATCATACCAATTTTGTTACACTTTTTTGCACTAGTTCATGCATTTCACATGTCTAGAAATGAAATAAAAAATGATTTGGACAATATCTGACAGATTTTGAAATTTTTCAAAAATCTGTCTTTTGTCCTGACCCCGGACCTTATGTGAAAACTAAGAAAAACTGAAAGGTACTAAAAAAAATCAAACCAATTTTTTTACACTTTTTTGCCCTAGTTCATGCATTTCACATGTCTAGAAGTGAAATAAAAAATCATTTGGACAATATCTGACAGATTTTGAAATTTGTCAAAAATCTGTCTTTTGTCCTGACCCCGGACCTTACGTGAAAACTAAGAAAAACTGAAAAGTACAAAAAAAAATCAGACCAATTTTTTTTCACTTTTTTTGCCCTAGTTCATGCATTTCACATGTCTAGAAATGAAATAAAAAATGATTTGGACAATATCTGACAGATTTTGAAATTTGTCAAAAATCTGTCTTTTTTCCTGACCCCGGACCTTATGTGAAAACTAAGAAAAACTGAAAAGTACTAAAAAAAATCAGACCAATTTTTTTTCACTTTTTTTGCCCTAGTTCATGCATTTCACATGTCTAGAAATGAAATAAAAAATGATTTGGACAATATCTGACAGATTTTGAAATTTGTCAAAAATCTGTCTTTTGTCCTGACCCCAGACCTTATGTGAAAACTAAGAAAAACTGAAAGGTACTAAAAAAAAATCAGACCAATTTTTTAAACTTTTTTTGCCCTAGTTCAATCATTTCACATGTCTAGACGTGAAATAAAAAATAATTTGGACAATATCTGACATATTTTGAAATTTGTCAAAAATCTGTCTTTTGTCCTGACCCCGGACCTTATGTGAAAACTAAAAAAAACTGTAAGGTACTAAAAAAAATCAAACCAATTTTGTTACACTTTTTTGCCCTAGTTCATGCATTTCACATGTCTATAAGTGAAATAAAAAATGATTTGGACAATATCTGACATATTTTGAAATTTGTCAAAATTCTGTCTTTTGTCCTGACCCCGGACCTTATGTGAAAACTAAGAAAAACTGCAAGGTACTAAAAAAAATCAAACCAATTTTTTTACACTTTTTTGCCCTAGTTCATGCATTTCACATGTCTAGAAGTGAAATAAAAAATAATTTGGACAATATCTGACATATTTTGAAATTTGTCAAAAATCTGTCTTTTGTCCTGACCCCGGACCTTATGTGAAAACTAAGAAAAACTGAAAAGTAAAAAAAAAAAATCAAACCAATTTTGTTACACTTTTTTGCACTAGTTCATGCATTTCACATGTCTAGAAATGAAATAAAAAATGATTTGGACAATATCTGACAGATTTTGAAATTTGTCAGAAATCTGTATTTTGTCCTGACCCCGGACCTTATGTGAAAACTAAGAAAAACTGAAAGGTACTAAAAAAAAATCAGACCAATTTTTTAAACTTTTTTTGCCCTAGTTCAATCATTTCACATGTCTAGACGTGAAATAAAAAATAATTTGGACAATATCTGACATATTTTGAAATTTGTCAAAAATCTGTCTTTTGTCCTGACCCCGGACCTTATGTGAAAACTAAAAAAAACTGTAAGGTACTAAAAAAAATCAAACCAATTTTGTTACACTTTTTTGCCCTAGTTCATGCATTTCACATGTCTATAAGTGAAATAAAAAATGATTTGGACAATATCTGACATATTTTGAAATTTGTCAAAATTCTGTCTTTTGTCCTGACCCCGGACCTTATGTGAAAACTAAGAAAAACTGCAAGGTACTAAAAAAAATCAAACCAATTTTTTTACACTTTTTTGCCCTAGTTCATGCATTTCACATGTCTAGAAGTGAAATAAAAAATGATTTGGACAATATCTGACATATTTTGAAATTTGTAAAAAATCTGTCTTTTGTCCTTACCCCAGACCTTATGTGAAAACTAAGAAAAACTGAAAAGTACTAAAAAAAATCAGACCAATTTTTTTTCACTTTTTTTGCCCTAGTTCATGCATTTCACATGTCTAGACGTGAAATAAAAAATAATTTGGACAATATCTGACATATTTTGAAATTTGTCAAAAATCTGTCTTTTGTCCTGACCCCGGACCTTATGTGAAAACTAAGAAAAACTGAAAAGTAAAAAAAAAAAATCAAACCAATTTTGTTACACTTTTTTGCACTAGTTCATGCATTTCACATGTCTAGAAATGAAATAAAAAATGATTTGGACAATATCTGACAGATTTTGAAATTTGTCAGAAATCTGTATTTTGTCCTGACCCCGGACCTTATGTGAAAACTAAGAAAAACTGAAAAGTACTAAAAAAAATCAGACCAATTTTTTTTCACTTTTTTTGCCCTAGTTCATGCATTTCACATGTCTAGAAATGAAATAAAAAATGATTTGGACAATATCTGACAGATTTTGAAATTTGTCAAAAATCTGTCTTTTGTCCTGACCCCGGACCTTATGTGAAAACTAAGAAAAACTGAAAGGTACTAAAAAAAATCAAACCAATATTTTTACACTTTTTTGCCCTAGTTCATGCATTTCACATGTCTAGAAGTGAAATAAAAAATGATTTGGACAATATCTGACAGATTTTGAAATTTGTCAAAAATCTGTCTTTTGTCCTGACCCCGGACCTTATGTGAAAACTAAGAAAAACTGAAAAGTACTAAAAAAAATCAGACCAATTTTGTTAGACTTTTTTGCACTAGTTCATGCATTTCACATGTCTAGACGTGAAATAAAAAATAATTTGGACAATATCTGACATATTTTGAAATTTGTCAAAAATCTGTCTTTTGTCCTGACCCCGGACCTTATGTGAAAACTAAAAAAAACTGAAAGGTACTAAAAAAAATCAAACCAATTTTTTTACACTTTTTTGCCCTAGTTCATGCATTTCACATGTCTAGAAGTGAAATAAAAAATGATTTGGACAATATCTGACATATTTTGAAATTTGTCAAAAATCTGTCTTTTGTCCTGACCCCGGACCTTATGTGAAAACTAAGAAAAACTGAAAAGTAAAAAAAAAAAATCAAACCAATTTTGTTACACTTTTTTGCACTAGTTCATGCATTTCACATGTCTAGAAATGAAATAAAAAATGATTTGGACAATATCTGACAGATTTTGAAATTTGTCAGAAATCTGTATTTTGTCCTGACCCCGGACCTTATGTGAAAACTAAGAAAAACTGAAAGGTACTAAAAAAAAATCAGACCAATTTTTTAAACTTTTTTTGCCCTAGTTCAATCATTTCACATGTCTAGACGTGAAATAAAAAATAATTTGGACAATATCTGACATATTTTGAAATTTGTCAAAAATCTGTCTTTTGTCCTGACCCCGGACCTTATGTGAAAACTAAAAAAAACTGTAAGGTACTAAAAAAAATCAAACCAATTTTGTTACACTTTTTTGCCCTAGTTCATGCATTTCACATGTCTATAAGTGAAATAAAAAATGATTTGGACAATATCTGACATATTTTGAAATTTGTCAAAATTCTGTCTTTTGTCCTGACCCCGGACCTTATGTGAAAACTAAGAAAAACTGAAAAGTACTAAAAAAAATCAGACCAATTTTGTTAGACTTTTTTGCACTAGTTCATGCATTTCACATGTCTAGACGTGAAATAAAAAATAATTTGGACAATATCTGACATATTTTGAAATTTGTCAAAAATCTGTCTTTTGTCCTGACCCCGGACCTTATGTGAAAACTAAAAAAAACTGAAAGGTACTAAAAAAAATCAAACCAATTTTTTTACACTTTTTTGCCCTAGTTCATGCATTTCACATGTCTAGAAGTGAAATAAAAAATGATTTGGACAATATCTGACAGATTTTGAAATTTGTCAAAAATCTGTCTTTTGTCCTGACCCCGGACCTTATGTGAAAACTAAGAAAAACTGAAAAGTACTAAAAAAAATCAGACCAATTTTGTTAGACTTTTTTGCACTAGTTCATGCATTTCACATGTCTATAAGTGAAATAAAAAATGATTTGGACAATATCTGACATATTTTGAAATTTGTCAAAATTCTGTCTTTTGTCCTGACCCCGGACCTTATGTGAAAACTAAGAAAAACTGCAAGGTACTAAAAAAAATCAAACCAATTTTTTTACACTTTTTTGCCCTAGTTCATGCATTTCACATGTCTAGACGTGAAATAAAAAATAATTTGGACAATATCTGACATATTTTGAAATTTGTCAAAATTCTGTCTTTTGTCCTGACCCCGGACCTTATGTGAAAACTAAGAAAAACTGCAAGGTACTAAAAAAAATCAAACCAATTTTTTTACACTTTTTTGCCCTAGTTCATGCATTTCACATGTCTAGAAGTGAAATAAAAAATGACTTGGACAATATCTGACAGATTTTGAAATTTGTCAAAAATCTGTCTTTTGTCCTGACCCCGGACCTTATGTGAAAACTAAGAAAAACTGAAAAGTACTAAAAAAAAATCAAACCAATTTTTTCACACTTTCTTGCCCTAGTTCATGCATTTCACATGTCTAGAAATTAAATAAAAAATGATTTGGACAATATCTGACAGATTTTGAAATTTGTCAGAAATCTGTATTTTGTCCTGACCCCGGACCTTATGTGAAAACTAAGAAAAACTGCAAGGTACTAAAAAAAAATCATACCAATTTTTTTTCACTTTTTTTGCCCTAGTTCATGCATTTCACATGTCTAGAAGTGAAATAAAAAATAATTTGGACAATATCTGACAGATTTTGAAATTTGTCAAAAATCTGTCTTTTGTCCTGACCCCGGACCTTATGTGAAAACTAAGAAAAACTGCAAGGTACTAAAAAAAAATCAGACCAATTTTTTTTCCCTTTTTTGCCCTAGTTCATGCATTTCACATGTCTAGAAGTGAAATAAAAAATAATTTGGACAATATCTGACATATTTTGAAATTTTTCAAAAATCTGTCTTTTGTCCTGACCCCCCGGACCTTATGTGAAAACTAAGAAAAACTGTAAGGTACTAAAAAAAATCAAACCAATTTTTTTACACTTTTTTGCCCTAGTTCATGCATTTCACATGTGTAGAAGTGAAATAAAAAATGACTTGGACAATATCTGACAGATTTTGAAATTTGTCAAAAATCTGTCTTTTGTGCTGACCCCGAACCTTATGTGAAAACTAAGAAAAACTGAAAGGTACTAAAAAAAATCAAACCAATTTTGTTACACTTTTTTGCACTAGTTCATGCATTTCACATGTCTAGACGTGAAATAAAAAATAATTTGGACAATATCTGACATATTTTGAAATTTGTCAAAAATCTGTCTTTTGTCCTGACCCCGGACCTTATGTGAAAACTAAGAAAAACTGCAAGGTACTAAAAAAAATCAAACCAATTTTTTTACACTTTTTTGCCCTAGTTCATGCATTTCACATGTCTAGAAGTGAAATAAAAAATGATTTGGACAATATCTGACAGATTTTGAAATTTGTCAAAAATCTGTCTTTTGTCATGACCCCGGACCTTATGTGAAAACTAAGAAAAACTGAAAAGTACTAAAAAAAATCAGACCAATTTTGTTAGACTTTTTTGCACTAGTTCATGCATTTCACATGTCTAGACGTGAAATAAAAAATAATTTGGACAATATCTGACATATTTTGAAATTTGTCAAAAATCTGTCTTTTGTCCTGACCCCGGACCTTATGTGAAAACTAAGGAAAACTGCAAGGTACTAAAAAAAAATCAGACCAATTTTTTTTCCCTTTTTTGCCCTAGTTCATGCATTTCACATGTCTAGAAGTGAAATAAAAAATAATTTGGACAATATCTGACATATTTTGAAATTTTTCAAAAATCTGTCTTTTGTCCTGACCCCCCGGACCTTATGTGAAAACTAAGAAAAACTGTAAGGTACTAAAAAAAATCAAACCAATTTTTTTACACTTTTTTGCCCTAGTTCATGCATTTCACATGTCTAGAAGTGAAATAAAAAATGACTTGGACAATATCTGACAGATTTTGAAATTTGTCAAAAATCTGTCTTTTGTGCTGACCCCGGACCTTATGTGAAAACTAAGAAAAACTGAAAGGTACTAAAAAAAATCAAACCAATTTTGTTACACTTTTTTGCACTAGTTCATGCATTTCACATGTCTAGACGTGAAATAAAAAATGATTTGGACAATATCTGACATATTTTGAAATTTGTCAAAAATCTGTCTTTTGTCCTGACCCCGGACCTTATGTGAAAACTAAGAAAAACTGAAAAGTACTAAAAAAAAATCAAACCAATTTTTTCACACTTTCTTGCCCTAGTTCATGCATTTCACATGTCTAGAAATTAAATAAAAAATGATTTGGACAATATCTGACAGATTTTGAAATTTGTCAGAAATCTGTATTTTGTCCTGACCCCGGACCTTATGTGAAAACTAAGAAAAACTGAAAAGTACTAAAAAAAATCAGACCAATTTTTTTTCACTTTTTTTGCCCTAGTTCATGCATTTCACATGTCTAGAAATTAAATAAAAAATGATTTGGACAATATCTGACAGATTTTGAAATTTGTCAAAAATCTGTCTTTTGTCCTGACCCCGGACCTTATGTGAAAACTAAGAAAAACTGAAAGGTACTAAAAAAAATCAAACCAATATTTTTACACTTTTTTGCCCTAGTTCATGCATTTCACATGTCTAGAAGTGAAATAAAAAATTATTTGGACAATATCTGACAGATTTTGAAATTTGTCAAAAATCTGTCTTTTGTCCTGACCCCGGACCTTATGTGAAAACTAAGAAAAACTGAAAAGTACTAAAAAAAATCAAACCAATTTTGTTACACTTTTTTGCACTAGTTCATGCATTTCACATGTCTAGACGTGAAATAAAAAATAATTTGGACAATATCTGACATATTTTGAAATTTGTCAAAAATCTGTCTTTTGTCCTGACCCCGGACCTTATGTGAAAACTAAGAAAAACTGAAACGTACTAAAAAAAATCAGACCAATTTTTTTTCACTTTTTTTGCCCTAGTTCATGCATTTCACATGTCTAGAAATTAAATAAAAAATGATTTGGACAATATCTGACAGATTTTGAAATTTGTCAAAAATCTGTCTTTTGTCCTGACCCCGGACCTTGTGTGAAAACTAAGAAAAACTGAAAGGTACTAAAAAAAATCAAACCAATTTTTTTACACTTTTTTGCCCTAGTTCATGCATTTCACATGTCTAGAAGTGAAATAAAAAATGATTTGGACAATATCTGACATATTTTGAAATTTGTCAAAAATCTGTCTTTTGTCCTAACCCCGGACCTTATGTGAAAACTAAGAAAAACTGCAAGGTACTAAAAAAAAATCAGACCAATTTTTTTTCACTTTTTTTGCCCTAGTTCATGCATTTCACATGTCTAGAAGTGAAATAAAAAATGATTTGGACAATATCTGACAGATTTTGAAATTTGTCAAAAATCTGTCTTTTGTCATGACCCCGGACCTTATGTGAAAACTAAGAAAAACTGAAAAGTACTAAAAAAAATCAGACCAATTTTGTTAGACTTTTTTGCACTAGTTCATGCATTTCAAATGTCTAGACGTGAAATAAAAAATAATTTGGACAATATCTGACATATTTTGAAATTTGTCAAAAATCTGTCTTTTGTCCTGACCCCGGACCTTGTGTGAAAACTAAGAAAAACTGAAAGGTACTAAAAAAAATCAAACCAATTTTTTTACACTTTTTTGCCCTAGTTCATGCATTTCACATGTCTAGAAGTGAAATAAAAAATGATTTGGACAATATCTGACATATTTTGAAATTTGTCAAAAATCTGTCTTTTGTCCTGACCCCGGACCTTATGTGAAAACTAAGAAAAACTGCAAGGTACTAAAAAAAAATCAGACCAATTTTTTTTCCCTTTTTTGCCCTAGTTCATGCATTTCACATGTCTAGAAGTGAAATAAAAAATAATTTGGACAATATCTGACATATTTTGAAATTTTTCAAAAATCTGTCTTTTGTCCTGACCCCCCGGACCTTATGTGAAAACTAAGAAAAACTGTAAGGTACTAAAAAAAATCAAACCAATTTTTTTACACTTTTTTGCCCTAGTTCATGCATTTCACATGTCTACAAGTGAAATAAAAAATGACTTGGACAATATCTGACAGATTTTGAAATTTGTCAAAAATCTGTCTTTTGTCCTGACCCCGGACCTTATGTGAAAACTAAGAAAAACTGAAAAGTACTAAAAAAAATCAGACCAATTTTTTTTTCACTTTTTTTGCCCTAGTTCATGCATTTCACATGTCTAGAAGTGAAATAAAAAATGATTTGGACAATATCTGACATATTTTGAAATTTGTCAAAAATCTGTCTTTTGTCCTGACCCCGGACCTTATGTGAAAACTAAGAAAAACTGAAAAGTACTAAAAAAAATCAGACCAATTTTTTTACACTTTTTTTGCCCTAGTTCATGCATTTCACATGTCTAGAAGTGAAATAAAAAATAATTTGGACAATATCTGACATATTTTGAAATTTGTCAAAAATCTGTCTTTTGTCCTGACCCCGGACCTTATGTGAAAACTAAGAAAAACTGAAAAGTACTAAAAAAAATCAGACCAATTTTTTTACACTTTTTTTGCCCTAGTTCATGCATGTCACATGTCTAGAAGTGAAATAAAAAATAATTTGGACAATATCTGACATATTTTGAAATTTGTCAAAAATCTGTCTTTTGTCCTGACCCCGGACCTTATGTGAAAACTAAGAAAAACTGAAAAGTACAAAAAAAAATCAGACCAATTTTGTTACACTTTTTTGCACTTGTTCGTGCATTTCACATGTCTAGACGTGAAATAAAAAATAATTTGGACAATATCTGACATATTTTGAAATTTATCAAAAATCTGTCTTTTGTCCTGATCCCGGACCTTATGTGAAAACTAAGAAAAACTGAAAAGTACTAAAAAAAATCAGACCAATTTTTTTTCACTTTTTTTGCCCTAGTTCATGCATTTCACATGTCTAGAAGTGAAATAAAAAATAATTTGGACAATATCTGACATATTTTGAAAGTTGTCAAAAATCTGTCTTTTGTCCTGACCCCGGACCTTGTGAGAAAACTAAGAAAAACTGAAAGGTACTAAAAAAAAAAAAAACAATTTTGTTACACTTTTTTTCACTTGTTCGTGCATTTCACATGTCTAGAAGTGAAATAAAAAATAATTTGGACAATATCTGACATATTTTGAAATTTGTCAAAAATCTGTCTTTTGTCCTGACCCCGGACCTTTTGTGAAAACTAAGAAAAACTGAAAAGTACTAAAAAAAATCAGACCAATTTTTTTTCACTTTTTTTGCCCTAGTTCATGCATTTCACATGTCTAGAAGTGAAATAAAAAATAATTTGGACAATATCTGACATATTTTGAAAGTTGTCAAAAATCTGTCTTTTGTCCTGACCCCGGACCTTATGTGAAAACAAAGAAAAACTGCAAGGTACTAAAAAAAAATCAGACCAATTTTTTTTCACTTTTTTTGCCCTAGTTCATGCATTTCACATGTCTAGAAGTGAAATAAAAAATGATTTGGACAATATCTGACATATTTTGAAATTTGTCAAAAATCTGTCTTTTGTCCTGACCCCGGACCTTGTGTGAAAACTAAGAAAAACTGAAAGGTACTAAAAAAAATCAAACCAATTTTGTTACACTTTTTTGCACTTGTTCATGCATTTCACATGTCTAGACGTGAAATAAAAAATGATTTGGACAATATCTGACATAATTTGAAATTTGTCAAAAATCTGTCTTTTGTCCTGACCCCGGACCTTGTGAGAAAACTAAGAAAAACTGAAAGGTACTAAAAAAAATCAAACCAATTTTGTTACACTTTTTTGCACTTGTTCGTGCATTTCACATGTCTAGAAGTGAAATAAAAAATAATTTGGATAATATCTGACATATTTTGAAATTTGTCAAAAATCTGTCTTTTGTCCTGACCCCGGACCTTGTGAGAAAACTAAGAAAAACTGAAAGGTACTAAAAAAAAAAAAAACAATTTTGTTACACTTTTTTTCACTTGTTCGTGCATTTCACATGTCTAGAAGTGAAATAAAAAATAATTTGGACAATATCTGACATATTTTGAAATTTGTCAAAAATCTGTCTTTTGTCCTGACCCCGGACCTTTTGTGAAAACTAAGAAAAACTGAAAAGTACTAAAAAAAATCAGACCAATTTTTTTTCACTTTTTTTGCCCTAGTTCATGCATTTCACATGTCTAGAAGTGAAATAAAAAATAATTTGGACAATATCTGACATATTTTGAAAGTTGTCAAAAATCTGTCTTTTGTCCTGACCCCGGACCTTATGTGAAAACAAAGAAAAACTGCAAGGTACTAAAAAAAAATCAGACCAATTTTTTTTCACTTTTTTTGCCCTAGTTCATGCATTTCACATGTCTAGAAGTGAAATAAAAAATGATTTGGACAATATCTGACATATTTTGAAATTTGTCAAAAATCTGTCTTTTGTCCTGACCCCGGACCTTGTGTGAAAACTAAGAAAAACTGAAAGGTACTAAAAAAAATCAAACCAATTTTGTTACACTTTTTTGCACTTGCTCATGCATTTCACATGTCTAGACGTGAAATAAAAAATTATTTGGACAATATCTGACATAATTTGAAATTTGTCAAAAATCTGTCTTTTGTCCTGACCCCGGACCTTATGTGAAAACTAAGAAAAACTGAAAAGTACTAAAAAAAATCAGACCAATTTTTTTACACTTTTTTTGCCCTAGTTCATGCATTTCACATGTCTAGAAATGAAATAAAAAATGATTTGGACAATATCTGAGAGATTTTGAAATTTGTCAAAAATCTGTCTTTTATCCTGACCTTATGTGAAAACTAAGAAAAACTGAAAAGTACTTAAAAAAAATCAAACCAATTTTGTTACACTTTTTTGCCCTAGTTCATGCATTTCACATGTCTAGAAGTGAAATAAAAAATGATTTGGACAATATCTGACAGATTTTGAAATTTGTCAAAAAACTGTCTTTTGTCCTGACCCCGGACCTTATGTGAAAACTAAGAAAAACTGAAAAGTACTAAAAAAAATCAGACCAATTTTTTTTCACTTTTTTTGCCCTAGTTCATGCATTTCACATGTCTAGACGTGAAATAAAAAATTATTTGGACAATATCTGACATAATTTGAAATTTGTCAAAAATCTGTCTTTTGTCCTGACCCCGGACCTTGTGAGAAAACTAAGAAAAACTGAAAGGTACTAAAAAAAAATCAAACCAATTTTGTTACACTTTTTTGCACTTGTTCAGGCATTTCACATGTCTAGAAGTGAAATAAAAAATAATTTGGATAATATCTGACATATTTTGAAATTTGTCAAAAATCTGTCTTTTGTCCTGACCCCGGACCTTATGTGAAAACTAAGAAAAACTGAAAAGTACTAAAAAAAATCAGACCAATTTTTTTACACTTTTTTTGCCCTAGTTCATGCATTTCACATGTCTAGAAGTGAAATAAAAAATAATTTGGACAATATCTGACATATTTTGAAATTTGTCAAAAATCTGTCTTTTGTCCTGACCCCGGACCTTATGTGAAAACAAAGAAAAACTGCAAGGTACTAAAACAAAATCAGACCAATTTTTTTTCACTTTTTTTGCCCTAGTTCATGCATTTCACATGTCTAGAAGTGAAATAAAAAATAATTTGGACAATATCTGACATATTTTGAAATTTGTCAAAAATCTGTCTTTTGTCCTGACCCCGGACCTTGTGTGAAAACTAAGAAAAACTGAAAGGTACTAAAAAAAATCAAACCAATTTTGTTACACTTTTTTGCACTTGTTCATGCATTTCACATGTCTAGACGTGAAATAAAAAATTATTTGGACAATATCTGACATAATTTGAAATTTGTCAAAAATCTGTCTTTTGTCCTGACCCCGGACCTTATGTGAAAACTAAGAAAAACTGAAAAGTACTAAAAAAAATCAGACCAATTTTTTTACACTTTTTTGCCCTAGTTCATGCATTTCACATGTCTAGAAGTGAAATAAAATATAATTTGGACAATATCTGACATATTTTGAAATTTGTCAAAAAACTGTCTTTTGTCCTGACCCCGGACCTTATGTGAAAACTAAGAAAAACTGAAAGGTACTAAACAAAATCAAACCAATTTTGTTACACTTTTTTGCCCTAGTTCATGCATTTCACATGTCTAGAAGTGAAATAAAAAATAATTTGGACAATATCTGACATATTTTGAAATTTGTCAAAAAACTGTCTTTTGTCCTGACCCCGGACCTTATGTGAAAACTAAGAAAAACTGAAAGGTACTAAACAAAATCAAACCAATTTTGTTACACTTTTTTGAACTTGTTCGTGCATTTCACATGTCTAGACGTGAAATCAAAAATAATTTGGACAATATCTGACATATTTTGAAATTTGTCAAAAATCTGTCTTTTGTCCTGACCCCGGACCTTATGTGAAAACTAAGAAAAACTGAAAAGTACTAAAAAAAATCAGACCAATTTTTTTACACTTTTTTTGCCCTAGTTCATGCATTTCACATGTCTAGAAATGAAATAAAAAATGATTTGGACAATATCTGAGAGATTTTGAAATTTGTCAAAAATCTGTCTTTTATCCTGACCTTATGTGAAAACTAAGAAAAACTGAAAAGTACTTAAAAAAAATCAAACCAATTTTGTTACACTTTTTTGCCCTAGTTCATGCATTTCACATGTCTAGAAGTGAAATAAAAAATGATTTGGACAATATCTGACAGATTTTGAAATTTGTCAAAAAACTGTCTTTTGTCCTGACCCCGGACCTTATGTGAAAACTAAGAAAAACTGAAAAGTACTAAAAAAAATCAGACCAATTTTTTTTCACTTTTTTTGCCCTAGTTCATGCATTTCACATGTCTAGACGTGAAATAAAAAATTATTTGGACAATATCTGACATATTTTGAAATTTGTCAAAAATCTGTCTTTTGTCCTGACCCCGGACCTTATGTGAAAACTAAGAAAAACTGAAAAGTACTAAAAAAAATCAGACCAATTTTTTTACACTTTTTTGCACTTGTTCGTGCATTTCACATGTCTAGACGTGAAATCAAAAATAATTTGGACAATATCTGACATATTTTGAAATTTGTCAAAAATCTGTCTTTTGTCCTGACCCCGGACCTTATGTGAAAACTAAGAAAAACTGAAAGGTACTAAAAAAAATCAAACCAATTTTGTTACACTTATGTCTAGAAGTGAAATAAAAAATAATTTGGACAATATCTGACATATTTTGAAATTTGTCAAAAAACTGTCTTTTGTCCTGACCCCGGACCTTATGTGAAAACTAAGAAAAACTGAAAGGTACTAAACAAAATCAAACCAATTTTGTTACACTTTTTTGCACTTGTTCGTGCATTTCACATGTCTAGACGTGAAATCAAAAATAATTTGGACAATATCTGACATATTTTGAAATTTGTCAAAAATCTGTCTTTTGTCCTGACCCCGGACCTTATGTGAAAACTAAGAAAAACTGAAAGGTACTAAAAAAAATCAAACCAATTTTGTTACACTTTTTTGCCCTAGTTCATGCATTTCACATGTCTAGAAGTGAAATAAAATATAATTTGGACAATATCTGACATATTTTGAAATTTGTCAAAAAACTGTCTTTTGTCCTGACCCCGGACCTTATGTGAAAACTAAGAAAAACTGAAAGGTACTAAACAAAATCAAACCAATTTTGTTACACTTTTTTGCACTTGTTCGTGCATTTCACATGTCTAGACGTGAAATCAAAAATAATTTGGACAATATCTGACATATTTTAAAATTTGTCAAAAAACTGTCTTTTGTCCTGACCCCGGACCTTATGTGAAAACTAAGAAAAACTGAAAGGTACTAAACAAAATCAAACCAATTTTGTTACACTTTTTTGCACTTGTTCGTGCATTTCACATGTCTAGACGTGAAATCAAAAATAATTTGGACAATATCTGACATATTTTGAAATTTGTCAAAAATCTGTCTTTTGTCCTGACCCCGGACCTTATGTGAAAACTAAGAAAAACTGAAAAGTACTAAAAAAAATCAGACCAATTTTTTTACACTTTTTTGCCCTAGTTCATGCATTTCTACGGAGCCCTCCGGGTGACATGGGGAAAAAAAACATGGGTTAGAAAAAAAAAAAAAAAGTAGTGGGGAAAAGAAAACATGAGGAAGAAAAAAAAAACGATGCACTTTTGCGGGATCTCATTGCGGGATCTCGCAAAGTTTTGCGGGATCTCGCAAAAAGTTTTGCGAGATCTCGCAAAACTTTGCGAGATCTCGCAAAACCTTTTTTTCTACTTTTGGAATTGCTGGGCTTCCTACTTGACCCCAATAGGCCCACAAACCACTACCGCCAGATGGCAATCGTATCATGATACTATGATTGCTCTATCACTGTTGCGTGTTGTGGGTTTTCTGGACACATTACATAGGCCTATGACACGGGAGGGAGAGGGAGACACCTGCGTGCAGACACGCACACACGCAGGCGCGTAGCAAGCGTGGGGGATGTGGGTGTTATAATGTACACAGTTTTGCTGGAACACGATTATATCCCTCACACTTTTTGTCAGATTAAATTGAAAGTAAAATATGGAAATAAACGCTCCCGTAAAGAGTAGGAACCGTATCTATAACGAACACACAGAGACACAAATAGGTCTGTTGATTTGATTGAACGGTCATCCAGCCAATCACACCAAGTTAGGTGAAGAACCAGAGCCAAAGTGTACGTCTTTCAAGGCTGCTGCTTGGGTCTGCATTGTAACGTCTGCAGTGAGCAGATTTCAGATAGAATTGAAATTATAATTGTTACCGCATTATGCTAATTTAGTAAACCAAAATTCACTGTCTGACTGACAGTTTTTGCCACAATGCAGGGAGTCAAAGTGAAAGCGGGGTGCGTGCACCAAGGCACCTGTTTCTGCAGGAAAACCTTTGGCTACTGTTCTCAGAGCATTATGCTTTCTCTGCCTATGATCTGCAGCTTTTCTCAAACTATGGGCCTCCTCAACAATGAACCTACTACTGCTCCACGTAGCCGCGAAATTAAGTTATGCCCGGTGCTTCACACATCTGCTCATTTGCAGCATACTGTAGTGAATGGCTACTTGCGAACGTTGTGGTTTACTTGCGAACATTGTGGATTACTTGCGAACACTGTGGACACTTGCGAACTCTGTGGATTAGGCTACTTGCGGACTCTGAATTATCTCTGGACACTTACGGTCAGTCTCATAACGCTCCAGGCTGGAGCTGCTGTACGGACTAAACCAGTACTTTCTCAAAGCCGGTCATAGGACCCTGTGATCTAGCTCAGTCTATTGATTGCCTTGTTATTGCAGTCTAGTGTGGCCTACTGTGTGTGTGTGTGTGTGTGCGCGCGCGTGTGTGTGTGCGCGCGCTTTGAGTTTAGCCCCCGGCCGGGGTTAATGGCCAGTCCCTTCCCCTAGTTTAACTCGGCCGTAGAGAGGGCTAGTTTAAGCGGGTTGTATGAATGCGGGGTGGTTGTGTGTGGGAGGTAGTGGTGTATAAATTAATTCTTGTGAATAAACTGTGAAAAGTAAATCCCGAGTTGTGTGTGTGTGTGTGTGTGTGTGTGTAACTCCTCCTCCGACTACCTATAACATAATTACAATACTTATTAATTTGGTGTCATCAACTATATAGACATAGCCCAGTCAGCACACATACAGTATGTCTCCAAGACGCTTGGAAAGGAACAGCTTAATTACATCGCGTTCCATTTAGAACGTTTTATTTAATCTGATCTTACAAACGGCGGCGTCAAGACACATTTGAGTTCTACATCGGAGATAGAACGCTTATGATCGATCATGCAATGTGTGCGTCCCTGCAGCAAGTGAAACTGGAGGTAACGTGGGCTAGAAGCAACAATAGCTTAAACAAAACGTGGCTTCCTGTAACTATCAATGGAAAAATGCATAGAAACTGCTAATCATAATCTTTAACCCTTAGAACCCTAAGCTGTTTTTAGGGCATTTTCACTACCTTTATTCATAAGGATTTATTCTGGTCATTGTAAGTGCCACACACATATATTATATATTGTTTTTTTCAGGAGAGTTTAGGCTATTCAGATCTGCCATCATTTCATGTATTAATACTAGCATTGATTTTATTTTGATTTTTAAAGAATTAAAATATAAAAAGTGTATTATAAAAATTCTTATATTTCCACATGTATCTCACCACTGCAAGCTCACAGCTCTACATGCATTTCATGTGTGTGTAGGGCAGACTGTCCTGAATCGGGCAATATAATTGCCATGTTGGAGGGATACTCTGGGGCTGAGCAATTTACAGAAATATTTGCTGTGTGATTTACGGAAATAAATGCCATTTTTTATTTAGTGATGAAAAATGACCTTTCTGCGCTCCATATCTGTGACACGAACTGATCTGACCTGACTTGACCCGAGGTAGCGTGTTAGCCTGCGTGCCTGTGTGTATGCAGTCATAATAATTCTCAACTCTTTACTGCATTGCCATAAACAAAGTAAAGGCAAAAAAGGTGTTTATTTGTTGAACAAATTGGGATGCAATGTGAGCCTTGAATTGGATGCCATGCAGGAATTTGCTAGGATCTCAAAACCGGAATATGAACATGCTTTGCCATAGAGAAACACATGATAGCATTGGATTATAAACATGCTTTGCCACAAGAACAGACACAAACGTGGGGTAAGTCCAGCTATATGAAGTTATTATTTTGCTGTCAATTCTTCTGTTTTATAACCCAGAAGGATGTACTTGGTATCAAATGATAGCTCTGAGTCTCCTCTTTCATCTGACATGCGTGGCATATCTATGCGATCACGGGTCCGCGAGTAATTCAAACGAGAGTAATGAGTGTGCAGCGTTGGTTTGTGTACATGACGTTATTATTTTGCAGTCACTTCGTCTGGTTTTATAAGCCAGAAGGATCGATAAACATGGTACCAATGGATAGCCCTGTGCCCCCTCTTTCATCTGATATGCTTGCCATATCGATGCGATCACGGGTTCGCGAGTAATTCAAACTAGAGTAATGTGTGTGCAGGTGAATGCAGAGAAGTATAGACTGTAAATATGATGCAATTTGATTTAATTTCATGATTTTTTTTAATTTTCATACTTGATCGTACAGACAAGTGTGTAGTCTCGTTGGAAAGCCCCACTTCTGCTCTGTCGTGCAATAAAGGTTTCATCTCGCTGCGATGAACCGTTCCGGAGCAATGTAACAGAGAAGAAAGGGTGTGTTTTTTGACGCACTTTGCGTCAATCGGGTTCTAAGGGTTAAATTGACATTAATTAAGCTGGCTATATGCAACACAATTTATATATATTCCCTTTGCATATGTTTGGGTAGACTTCAAACGTTTTTGAATTTGAGCTTACAGTTCTGTGTCCTTTACATTTATTAGGTATTAGTGATACCCAGGGTGCGATTTGTGTAAAAAACAGAGGGGGTGGGGGGGGGGGGATTTTGAATATGTTTGTAACCCCCCCCCCAAAAAAAAAAAAATGAACGAACGAATAATTTCATAGCTAATAATAGCCTATATTAATTTTGCCAACTTTGTAACATTTACCTTTAGCTTAGTTTTAGTTTACCGTTGTGTATGACTTTAAACAGCGAGTGTGCTCAGCTCCTCTAATGCAGGGTTGGACTACGTTTTGAGAAACATACAAATTCACCTTGTTCTTGACCCATCTGAAATGACTCCTCTACCTTTGCTGCCTCCATCCTTTCTGTATTTGTTATGTAAAATGTTGTATATGATGACACTGAAGTCTTGAGTTAGTGAATTGGCTAACAGTGTTAGTTGGTATACAAATAGCCTACACATTGCGCTACACGCTGCGTAGGCTGCGTGCATTCTCTCTCCTGCAGATTTGCGTTCAGTAGCCAAGTGCGTAATATTGTAAAAGTTGAAAAAATAAATGTGTTTATTGAAGCCTACAGAAAATAAATAGCTTACTATCATACTGTCAGTTAATTGGCTACAGTGCAGTGAAGAGTTTGGAGAGAAGTTATAGGGCAACTTGAAGTTTTATGAAAATAATTTCGAACCAGAACATATAATAATAATAAGCTTCTATTTCTTGCAACTGTTAAAACACCCGCTAGATAGTTTAAATACCCACCAACATTTGTTTTTGCTGTACAGATTATTTCTGTAAATTATTTGTCTACTAGGCCTAGCCTACTGGCTGATTTATCAAACGAGTGCTTTCTCGTTCGTCCACCGCAAACTACTAGGTGTTTAAAGTAAGACGATATGCTGCTCTGAGCGCGTTTCATGTTTGGTTCAGCGCTGTTTTCCCTGCGGAAGTTCCCGCACTAAAATGTTGAGAGTGACTGAAAATGTTACAATGTTTTTGTGTTCGATGACGTTCAGAAATATGCGCCATCTGCCAGAAGGCTACTGAATAGCCTACTCTGATGTATTGACACTGAAGATCGCTAGATTTCAAGAGTTTAAGTAGGCTAGCAGTTAAGTTGCATTCATCGCTATCAAGGGTTTAATCCTTGTCCCCACCGGAGATAAAAATAATTTAGCAGAGGTAGGGATAGGAAAACCAGAGTTGGGGAAATCCTCACCATCCCCCCCTACAAATCGCACCCTGGTGATACCTCGAAATTAGGCTGCTGTCTGTTAGGCAATTTATTGTAGCCTGCTGTGTGTGCGTGTCTGCACGCAGGTGTCTCCCTCTCCCTCCCTTGTCATAGGCCTATGTAATTTGTCCAGAAAACCCACAACACGCAACAGTGATAGAGCAATCAGAATATCATGATACGATTGCCATCTGGCGGTGGTGGTTTGTGGGCCTATTGGGGTCAAGTAGGAAGCCCAGCAAGTTCCAAAAGTAGAAAAAAAGTTTTGCGAGATCTCGCAAAAGTTTTGCGGGATCTCGCAAAAGTTTTGCGAGATCTCGCAAAACTTTGCGAGATCCCGCAATGAGATCCTGCAAAAGTGCATCGTTTTTTTTTTTCTTCTTCATGTTTTTTTTTTCCCACTACTTTTTTTTTTTTTTTTCTAACCCATGTTTTTTTTCCCCATGTCACCCGGAGGGCTCCGTACATTTCACATGTCTAGAAGTGAAATAAAAAATAATTTGGACAATATCTGACATATTTTGAAATTTGTCAAAAATCTGTCTTTTGTCCTGACCCCGGACCTTATGTGAAAACTAAGAAAAACTGAAAGGTACTAAACAAAATCAAACCAATTTTTTTACACTTTTTTGCACTTGTTCGTGCATTTCACATGTCTAGACGTGAAATCAAAAATAATTTGGACAATATCTGACATATTTTGAAATTTGTCAAAAATCTGTCTTTTGTCCTGACCCCGGACCTTATGTGAAAACTAAGAAAAACTGAAAGGTACTAAAAAAAATCAAACCAATTTTGTTACACTTTTTTGCCCTAGTTCATGCATTTCACATGTCTAGAAGTGAAATAAAAAATAATTTGGACAATATCTGACATATTTTGAAATTTGTCAAAAAACTGTCTTTTGTCCTAACCCCGGACCTTGTGTGAAAACTAAGAAAAACTGAAAGGTACTAAAAAAAATCAAACCAATTTTGTTACACTTTTTTGCCCTAGTTCATGCATTTCACATGTCTAGAAGTGAAATAAAAAATAATTTGGACAATATCTGACATATTTTGAAATTTGTCAAAAAACTGTCTTTTGTCCTGACCCCGGACCTTATGTGAAAACTAAGAAAAACTGAAAGGTACTAAACAAAATCAAACCAATTTTGTTACACTTTTTTGAACTTGTTCGTGCATTTCACATGTCTAGACGTGAAATCAAAAATAATTTGGACAATATCTGACATATTTTGAAATTTGTCAAAAATCTGTCTTTTGTCCTGACCCCGGACCTTATGTGAAAACTAAGAAAAACTGAAAAGTACTAAAAAAATCAGACCAATTTTTTTTACACTTTTTTGCCCTAGTTCATGCATTTCACATGTCTAGAAGTGAAATAAAAAATAATTTGGACAATATCTGACATATTTTGAAATTTGTCAAAAATCTGTCTTTTGTCCTGACCCCGGACCTTATGTGAAAACTAAGAAAAACTGAAAGGTACTAAAAAAAATCAAACCAATTTTGTTACACTTTTTTACACTTGTTCGTGCATTTCACATGTCTAGACGTGAAATCAAAAATAATTTGGACAATATCTGACATATTTTGAAATTTGTCAAAAATCTGTCTTTTGTCCTGACCCCGGACCTTGTGTGAAAACTAAGAAAAACTGAAAGGTACTAAAAAAAATCAAACCAATTTTGTTACACTTTTTTGCACTTGTTCATGCATTTCACATGTCTAGACGTGAAATAAAAAATAATTTGGACAATATCTGACATATTTTGAAATTTGTCAAAAATCTGTCTTTTGTCCTGACCCCGGACCTTGTGTGAAAACTAAGAAAAACTGAAAGGTACTAAAAAAAATCAAACCAATTTTGTTACACTTTTTTGCCCTAGTTCATGCATTTCACATGTCTAGAAGTGAAATAAAAAATAATTTGGACAATATCTGACATATTTTGAAATTTGTCAAAAATTTGTCTTTTGTCCTAACCCCGGACCTTGTGTGAAAACTAAGAAAAACAGAAAGGTACTAAAAAAAATCAAACCAATTTTGTTACACTTTTTTGCCCTAGTTCATGCATTTCACATGTCTAGAAGTGAAATAAAAAATAATTTGGACAATATCTGACATATTTTGAAATTTGTCAAAAATCTGTCTTTTGTCCTAACCCCGGACCTTGTGTGAAAACTAAGAAAAACTGAAAGGTACTAAAAAAAATCAAACCAATTTTGTTACACTTTGTTGCCCTAGTTCATGCATTTCACATGTCTAGAAGTGAAATAAAAAATAATTTGGACAATATCTGACATATTTTGAAATTTGTCAAAAATCTGTCTTTTGTCCTAACCCCGGACCTTGTGTGAAAACTAAGAAAAACTGAAAGGTACTAAAAAAAATCAAACCAATTTTGTTACACTTTTTTGCCCTAGTTCATGCATTTCACATGTCTAGAAGTGAAATATAAAATAATTTGGACAATATCTGACATATTTTGAAATTTGTCAAAAATCTGTCTTTTGTCCTGACCCCGGACCTTGTGTGAAAACTAAGAAAAACTGAAAGGTACTAAAAAAAATCAAACCAATTTTGTTACACTTTTTTGCACTTGTTCATGCATTTCACATGTCTAGACGTGAAATAAAAAATTATTTGGACAATATCTGACATAATTTGAAATTTGTCAAAAATCTGTCTTTTGTCCTGACCCCGGACCTTATGTGAAAACTAAGAAAAACTGAAAAGTACTAAAAAAAATCAGACCAATTTTTTTACACTTTTTTTGCCCTAGTTCATGCATTTCACATGTCTAGAAGTGAAATAAAAAATAATTTGGACAATATCTGACATATTTTGAAATTTGTCAAAAATCTGTCTTTTGTCCTGACCCCGGACCTTGTGTGAAAACTAAGAAAAACTGAAAGGTACTAAAAAAAATCAAACCAATTTTGTTACACTTTTTTGCACTTGTTCATGCATTTCACATGTCTAGACGTGAAATAAAAAAATATTTGGACAATATCTGACATAATTTGAAATTTGTCAAAAATCTGTCTTTTGTCCTGACCCCGGACCTTGTGTGAAAACTAAGAAAAACTGAAAGGTACTAAAAAAAATCAAACCAATTTTGTTACACTTTTTTGCACTTGTTCATGCATTTCACATGTCTAGACGTGAAATAAAAAATTATTTGGACAATATCTGACATAATTTGAAATTTGTCAAAAATCTGTCTTTTGTCCTGACCCCGGACCTTGTGAGAAAACTAAGAAAAACTGCAAGGTACTAAAAAAAAATCAAACCAATTTTTTTTCACTTTTTTGCACTTGTTCGTGCATTTCACATGTCTAGAAGTGAAATAAAAAATAATTTGGATAATATCTGACATATTTTGAAATTTGTCAAAAATCTGTCTTTTGTCCTGACCACGGACCTTGTGTGAAAACTAAGAAAAACTGAAAGGTACTAAAAAAAATCAAACCAATTTTGTTACACTTTTTTGCCCTAGTTCATGCATTTCACATGTCTAGAAGTGAAATATAAAATAATTTGGACAATATCTGACATATTTTGAAATTTGTCAAAAATCTGTCTTTTGTCCTGACCCCGGACCTTGTGTGAAAACTAAGAAAAACTGAAAGGTACTAAAAAAAATCAAACCAATTTTGTTACACTTTTTTGCACTTGTTCATGCATTTCACATGTCTAGACGTGAAATAAAAAATTATTTGGACAATATCTGACATAATTTGAAATTTGTCAAAAATCTGTCTTTTGTCCTGACCCCGGACCTTATGTGAAAACTAAGAAAAACTGAAAAGTACTAAAAAAAATCAGACCAATTTTTTTACACTTTTTTTGCCCTAGTTCATGCATTTCACATGTCTAGAAGTGAAATAAAAAATAATTTGGACAATATCTGACATATTTTGAAATTTGTCAAAAATCTGTCTTTTGTCCTGACCCCGGACCTTGTGTGAAAACTAAGAAAAACTGAAAGGTACTAAAAAAAATCAAACCAATTTTGTTACACTTTTTTGCACTTGTTCATGCATTTCACATGTCTAGACGTGAAATAAAAAAATATTTGGACAATATCTGACATAATTTGAAATTTGTCAAAAATCTGTCTTTTGTCCTGACCCCGGACCTTGTGTGAAAACTAAGAAAAACTGAAAGGTACTAAAAAAAATCAAACCAATTTTGTTACACTTTTTTGCACTTGTTCATGCATTTCACATGTCTAGACGTGAAATAAAAAATTATTTGGACAATATCTGACATAATTTGAAATTTGTCAAAAATCTGTCTTTTGTCCTGACCCCGGACCTTATGTGAAAACTAAGAAAAACTGAAAAGTACTAAAAAAAATCAGACCAATTTTTTTACACTTTTTTTGCCCTAGTTCATGCATTTCACATGTCTAGAAGTGAAATAAAAAATAATTTGGACAATATCTGACATATTTTGAAATTTGTCAAAAATCTGTCTTTTGTCCTGACCCCGGACCTTGTGTGAAAACTAAGAAAAACTGAAAGGTACTAAAAAAAATCAAACCAATTTTGTTACACTTTTTTGCACTTGTTCATGCATTTCACATGTCTAGACGTGAAATAAAAAAATATTTGGACAATATCTGACATAATTTGAAATTTGTCAAAAATCTGTCTTTTGTCCTGACCCCGGACCTTGTGTGAAAACTAAGAAAAACTGAAAGGTACTAAAAAAAATCAAACCAATTTTGTTACACTTTTTTGCACTTGTTCATGCATTTCACATGTCTAGACGTGAAATAAAAAATTATTTGGACAATATCTGACATAATTTGAAATTTGTCAAAAATCTGTCTTTTGTCCTGACCCCGGACCTTGTGAGAAAACTAAGAAAAACTGCAAGGTACTAAAAAAAAATCAAACCAATTTTTTTTCACTTTTTTGCACTTGTTCGTGCATTTCACATGTCTAGAAGTGAAATAAAAAATAATTTGGATAATATCTGACATATTTTGAAATTTGTCAAAAATCTGTCTTTTGTCCTGACCACGGACCTTGTGTGAAAACTAAGAAAAACTGAAAGGTACTAAAAAAAATCAAACCAATTTTGTTACACTTTTTTGCCCTAGTTCATGCATTTCACATGTCTAGAAGTGAAATATAAAATAATTTGGACAATATCTGACATATTTTGAAATTTGTCAAAAATCTGTCTTTTGTCCTGACCCCGGACCTTGTGTGAAAACTAAGAAAAACTGAAAGGTACTAAAAAAAATCAAACCAATTTTGTTACACTTTTTTGCACTTGTTCATGCATTTCACATGTCTAGACGTGAAATAAAAAATTATTTGGACAATATCTGACATAATTTGAAATTTGTCAAAAATCTGTCTTTTGTCCTGACCCCGGACCTTATGTGAAAACTAAGAAAAACTGAAAAGTACTAAAAAAAATCAGACCAATTTTTTTACACTTTTTTTGCCCTAGTTCATGCATTTCACATGTCTAGAAGTGAAATAAAAAATAATTTGGACAATATCTGACATATTTTGAAATTTGTCAAAAATCTGTCTTTTGTCCTGACCCCGGACCTTGTGTGAAAACTAAGAAAAACTGAAAGGTACTAAAAAAAATCAAACCAATTTTGTTACACTTTTTTGCACTTGTTCATGCATTTCACATGTCTAGACGTGAAATAAAAAAATATTTGGACAATATCTGACATAATTTGAAATTTGTCAAAAATCTGTCTTTTGTCCTGACCCCGGACCTTGTGTGAAAACTAAGAAAAACTGAAAGGTACTAAAAAAAATCAAACCAATTTTGTTACACTTTTTTGCACTTGTTCATGCATTTCACATGTCTAGACGTGAAATAAAAAATTATTTGGACAATATCTGACATAATTTGAAATTTGTCAAAAATCTGTCTTTTGTCCTGACCCCGGACCTTGTGAGAAAACTAAGAAAAACTGCAAGGTACTAAAAAAAAATCAAACCAATTTTTTTTCACTTTTTTGCACTTGTTCGTGCATTTCACATGTCTAGAAGTGAAATAAAAAATAATTTGGATAATATCTGACATATTTTGAAATTTGTCAAAAATCTGTCTTTTGTCCTGACCACGGACCTTATGTGAAAACTAAGAAAAACTGAAAAGTACTAAAAAAAATCAGACCAATTTTTTTACACTTTTTTTGCCCTAGTTCATGCATTTCACATGTCTAGAAGTGAAATAAAAAATAATTTGGACAATATCTGACATATTTTGAAATTTGTCAAAAATCTGTCTTTTGTCCTGACCCCGGACCTTGTGTGAAAACTAAGAAAAACTGAAAGGTACTAAAAAAAATCAAACCAATTTTGTTACACTTTTTTGCACTTGTTCATGCATTTCACATGTCTAGACGTGAAATAAAAAAATATTTGGACAATATCTGACATAATTTGAAATTTGTCAAAAATCTGTCTTTTGTCCTGACCCCGGACCTTGTGTGAAAACTAAGAAAAACTGAAAGGTACTAAAAAAAATCAAACCAATTTTGTTACACTTTTTTGCACTTGTTCATGCATTTCACATGTCTAGACGTGAAATAAAAAATTATTTGGACAATATCTGACATAATTTGAAATTTGTCAAAAATCTGTCTTTTGTCCTGACCCCGGACCTTGTGAGAAAACTAAGAAAAACTGAAAGGTACTAAAAAAAAATCAAACCAATTTTGTTACACTTTTTTGCACTTGTTCGTGCATTTCACATGTCTAGAAGTGAAATAAAAAATAATTTGGATAATATCTGACATATTTTGAAATTTGTCAAAAATCTGTCTTTTGTCCTGACCCCGGACCTTATGTGAAAACTAAGAAAAACTGAAAAGTACTAAAAAAAATCAGACCAATTTTTTTACACTTTTTTGCACTTGTTCATGCATTTCACATGTCTAGACGTGAAATAAAAAATTATTTGGACAATATCTGACATAATTTGAAATTTGTCAAAAATCTGTCTTTTGTCCTGACCCCGGACCTTATGTGAAAACTAAGAAAAACTGAAAGGTACTAAAAAAAATCAAACCAATTTTTTTACACTTTTTTGCCCTAGTTCATGCATTTCACATGTCTAGAAGTGAAATAAAAAATAATTTGGACAATATCTGACATATTTTGAAATTTGTCAAAAATCTGTCTTTTGTCCTGACCCCGGACCTTGTGTGAAAACTAAGAAAAACTGAAAGGTACTAAAAAAAATCAAACCAATTTTGTTACACTTTTTTGCACTTGTTCATGCATTTCACATGTCTAAACGTGAAATAAAAAATAATTTGGACAATATCTGACATATTTTGAAATTTGTCAAAAATCTGTCTTTTGTCCTGACCCCGGACCTTATGTGAAAACTAAGAAAAACTGAAAAGTACTAAAAAAAATCAGACCAATTTTTTTACACTTTTTTTGCCCTAGTTCATGCATTTCACATGTCTAGAAGTGAAATAAAAAATAATTTGGACAATATCTGACATATTTTGAAATTTGTCAAAAATCTGTCTTTTGTCCTGACCCCGGACCTTGTGTGAAAACTAAGAAAAACTGAAAGGTACTAAAAAAAATCAAACCAATTTTGTTACACTTTTTTGCACTTGTTCATGCATTTCACATGTCTAGACGTGAAATAAAAAAATATTTGGACAATATCTGACATAATTTGAAATTTGTCAAAAATCTGTCTTTTGTCCTGACCCCGGACCTTGTGTGAAAACTAAGAAAAACTGAAAGGTACTAAAAAAAATCAAACCAATTTTGTTACACTTTTTTGCACTTGTTCATGCATTTCACATGTCTAGACGTGAAATAAAAAATTATTTGGACAATATCTGACATAATTTGAAATTTGTCAAAAATCTGTCTTTTGTCCTGACCCCGGACCTTGTGAGAAAACTAAGAAAAACTGCAAGGTACTAAAAAAAAATCAAACCAATTTTTTTTCACTTTTTTGCACTTGTTCGTGCATTTCACATGTCTAGAAGTGAAATAAAAAATAATTTGGATAATATCTGACATATTTTGAAATTTGTCAAAAATCTGTCTTTTGTCCTGACCACGGACCTTATGTGAAAACTAAGAAAAACTGAAAAGTACTAAAAAAAATCAGACCAATTTTTTTACACTTTTTTTGCCCTAGTTCATGCATTTCACATGTCTAGAAGTGAAATAAAAAATAATTTGGACAATATCTGACATATTTTGAAATTTGTCAAAAATCTGTCTTTTGTCCTGACCCCGGACCTTGTGTGAAAACTAAGAAAAACTGAAAGGTACTAAAAAAAATCAAACCAATTTTGTTACACTTTTTTGCACTTGTTCATGCATTTCACATGTCTAGACGTGAAATAAAAAAATATTTGGACAATATCTGACATAATTTGAAATTTGTCAAAAATCTGTCTTTTGTCCTGACCCCGGACCTTGTGTGAAAACTAAGAAAAACTGAAAGGTACTAAAAAAAATCAAACCAATTTTGTTACACTTTTTTGCACTTGTTCATGCATTTCACATGTCTAGACGTGAAATAAAAAATTATTTGGACAATATCTGACATAATTTGAAATTTGTCAAAAATCTGTCTTTTGTCCTGACCCCGGACCTTGTGAGAAAACTAAGAAAAACTGAAAGGTACTAAAAAAAAATCAAACCAATTTTGTTACACTTTTTTGCACTTGTTCGTGCATTTCACATGTCTAGAAGTGAAATAAAAAATAATTTGGATAATATCTGACATATTTTGAAATTTGTCAAAAATCTGTCTTTTGTCCTGACCCCGGACCTTATGTGAAAACTAAGAAAAACTGAAAAGTACTAAAAAAAATCAGACCAATTTTTTTACACTTTTTTGCACTTGTTCATGCATTTCACATGTCTAGACGTGAAATAAAAAATTATTTGGACAATATCTGACATAATTTGAAATTTGTCAAAAATCTGTCTTTTGTCCTGACCCCGGACCTTATGTGAAAACTAAGAAAAACTGAAAGGTACTAAAAAAAATCAAACCAATTTTTTTACACTTTTTTGCCCTAGTTCATGCATTTCACATGTCTAGAAGTGAAATAAAAAATAATTTGGACAATATCTGACATATTTTGAAATTTGTCAAAAATCTGTCTTTTGTCCTGACCCCGGACCTTGTGTGAAAACTAAGAAAAACTGAAAGGTACTAAAAAAAATCAAACCAATTTTGTTACACTTTTTTGCACTTGTTCATGCATTTCACATGTCTAAACGTGAAATAAAAAATAATTTGGACAATATCTGACATATTTTGAAATTTGTCAAAAATCTGTCTTTTGTCCTGACCCCGGACCTTATGTGAAAACTAAGAAAAACTGAAAAGTACTAAAAAAAATCAGACCAATTTTTTTACACTTTTTTTGCCCTAGTTCGTGCATTTCACATGTCTAGAAGTGAAATAAAAAATAATTTGGACAATATCTGACATATTTTGAAATTTGTCAAAAATCTGTCTTTTGTCCTGACCCCGGACCTTATGTGAAAACTAAGAAAAACTGAAAGGTACTAAAAAAAATCAAACCAATTTTGTTACACTTTTTTGCACTTGTTCGTGCATTTCACATGTCTAGACGTGAAATCAAAAATAATTTGGACAATATCTGACATATTTTGAAATTTGTCAAAAATCTGTCTTTTGTCCTGACCCCGGACCTTGTGTGAAAACTAAGAAAAACTGAAAGGTACTAAAAAAAATCAAACCAATTTTGTTACACTTTTTTGCCCTAGTTCATGCATTTCACATGTCTAGAAGTGAAATAAAAAATAATTTGGACAATATCTGACATATTTTGAAATTTGTCAAAAATCTGTCTTTTGTCCTGACCCCGGACCTTGTGTGAAAACTAAGAAAAACTGAAAGGTACTAAAAAAAATCAAACCAATTTTGTTACACTTTTTTGCCCTAGTTCATGCATTTCACATGTCTAGAAGTGAAATAAAAAATAATTTGGACAATATCTGACATATTTTGAAATTTGTCAAAAAACTGTCTTTTGTCCTGACCCCGGACCTTATGTGAAAACTAAGAAAAACTGAAAGGTACTAAACAAAATCAAACCAATTTTGTTACACTTTTTTGAACTTGTTCGTGCATTTCACATGTCTAGACGTGAAATCAAAAATAATTTGGACAATATCTGACATATTTTGAAATTTGTCAAAAATCTGTCTTTTGTCCTGACCCCGGACCTTATGTGAAAACTAAGAAAAACTGAAAAGTACTAAAAAAATCAGACTATTTTTTTTTACACTTTTTTGCCCTAGTTCATGCATTTCACATGTCTAGAAGTGAAATAAAAAATAATTTGGACAATATCTGACATATTTTGAAATTTGTCAAAAATCTGTCTTTTGTCCTGACCCCGGACCTTGTGTGAAAACTAAGAAAAACTGAAAGGTACTAAAAAAAATCAAACCAATTTTGTTACACTTTGTTGCCCTAGTTCATGCATTTCACATGCTAGAAGTGAAATAAAAAATAATTTGGACAATATCTGACATATTTTGAAATTTGTCAAAAATCTGTCTTTTGTCCTAACCCCGGACCTTGTGTGAAAACTAAGAAAAACTGAAAGGTACTAAAAAAAATCAAACCAATTTTGTTACACTTTTTTGCCCTAGTTCATGCATTTCACATGTCTAGAAGTGAAATATAAAATAATTTGGACAATATCTGACATATTTTGAAATTTGTCAAAAATCTGTCTTTTGTCCTGACCCCGGACCTTGTGTGAAAACTAAGAAAAACTGAAAGGTACTAAAAAAAATCAAACCAATTTTGTTACACTTTTTTGCACTTGTTCATGCATTTCACATGTCTAGACGTGAAATAAAAAATTATTTGGACAATATCTGACATAATTTGAAATTTGTCAAAAATCTGTCTTTTGTCCTGACCCCGGACCTTATGTGAAAACTAAGAAAAACTGAAAAGTACTAAAAAAAATCAGACCAATTTTTTTACACTTTTTTTGCCCTAGTTCATGCATTTCACATGTCTAGAAGTGAAATAAAAAATAATTTGGACAATATCTGACATATTTTGAAATTTGTCAAAAATCTGTCTTTTGTCCTGACCCCGGACCTTGTGTGAAAACTAAGAAAAACTGAAAGGTACTAAAAAAAATCAAACCAATTTTGTTACACTTTTTTGCACTTGTTCATGCATTTCACATGTCTAGACGTGAAATAAAAAAATATTTGGACAATATCTGACATAATTTGAAATTTGTCAAAAATCTGTCTTTTGTCCTGACCCCGGACCTTGTGTGAAAACTAAGAAAAACTGAAAGGTACTAAAAAAAATCAAACCAATTTTGTTACACTTTTTTGCACTTGTTCATGCATTTCACATGTCTAGACGTGAAATAAAAAATTATTTGGACAATATCTGACATAATTTGAAATTTGTCAAAAATCTGTCTTTTGTCCTGACCCCGGACCTTGTGAGAAAACTAAGAAAAACTGCAAGGTACTAAAAAAAAATCAAACCAATTTTTTTTCACTTTTTTGCACTTGTTCGTGCATTTCACATGTCTAGAAGTGAAATAAAAAATAATTTGGATAATATCTGACATATTTTGAAATTTGTCAAAAATCTGTCTTTTGTCCTGACCACGGACCTTGTGTGAAAACTAAGAAAAACTGAAAGGTACTAAAAAAAATCAAACCAATTTTGTTACACTTTTTTGCCCTAGTTCATGCATTTCACATGTCTAGAAGTGAAATATAAAATAATTTGGACAATATCTGACATATTTTGAAATTTGTCAAAAATCTGTCTTTTGTCCTGACCCCGGACCTTGTGTGAAAACTAAGAAAAACTGAAAGGTACTAAAAAAAATCAAACCAATTTTGTTACACTTTTTTGCACTTGTTCATGCATTTCACATGTCTAGACGTGAAATAAAAAATTATTTGGACAATATCTGACATAATTTGAAATTTGTCAAAAATCTGTCTTTTGTCCTGACCCCGGACCTTATGTGAAAACTAAGAAAAACTGAAAAGTACTAAAAAAAATCAGACCAATTTTTTTACACTTTTTTTGCCCTAGTTCATGCATTTCACATGTCTAGAAGTGAAATAAAAAATAATTTGGACAATATCTGACATATTTTGAAATTTGTCAAAAATCTGTCTTTTGTCCTGACCCCGGACCTTGTGTGAAAACTAAGAAAAACTGAAAGGTACTAAAAAAAATCAAACCAATTTTGTTACACTTTTTTGCACTTGTTCATGCATTTCACATGTCTAGACGTGAAATAAAAAAATATTTGGACAATATCTGACATAATTTGAAATTTGTCAAAAATCTGTCTTTTGTCCTGACCCCGGACCTTGTGTGAAAACTAAGAAAAACTGAAAGGTACTAAAAAAAATCAAACCAATTTTGTTACACTTTTTTGCACTTGTTCATGCATTTCACATGTCTAGACGTGAAATAAAAAATTATTTGGACAATATCTGACATAATTTGAAATTTGTCAAAAATCTGTCTTTTGTCCTGACCCCGGACCTTGTGAGAAAACTAAGAAAAACTGCAAGGTACTAAAAAAAAATCAAACCAATTTTTTTTCACTTTTTTGCACTTGTTCGTGCATTTCACATGTCTAGAAGTGAAATAAAAAATAATTTGGATAATATCTGACATATTTTGAAATTTGTCAAAAATCTGTCTTTTGTCCTGACCACGGACCTTATGTGAAAACTAAGAAAAACTGAAAAGTACTAAAAAAAATCAGACCAATTTTTTTACACTTTTTTTGCCCTAGTTCATGCATTTCACATGTCTAGAAGTGAAATAAAAAATAATTTGGACAATATCTGACATATTTTGAAATTTGTCAAAAATCTGTCTTTTGTCCTGACCCCGGACCTTGTGTGAAAACTAAGAAAAACTGAAAGGTACTAAAAAAAATCAAACCAATTTTGTTACACTTTTTTGCACTTGTTCATGCATTTCACATGTCTAGACGTGAAATAAAAAAATATTTGGACAATATCTGACATAATTTGAAATTTGTCAAAAATCTGTCTTTTGTCCTGACCCCGGACCTTGTGTGAAAACTAAGAAAAACTGAAAGGTACTAAAAAAAATCAAACCAATTTTGTTACACTTTTTTGCACTTGTTCATGCATTTCACATGTCTAGACGTGAAATAAAAAATTATTTGGACAATATCTGACATAATTTGAAATTTGTCAAAAATCTGTCTTTTGTCCTGACCCCGGACCTTGTGAGAAAACTAAGAAAAACTGAAAGGTACTAAAAAAAAATCAAACCAATTTTGTTACACTTTTTTGCACTTGTTCGTGCATTTCACATGTCTAGAAGTGAAATAAAAAATAATTTGGATAATATCTGACATATTTTGAAATTTGTCAAAAATCTGTCTTTTGTCCTGACCCCGGACCTTATGTGAAAACTAAGAAAAACTGAAAAGTACTAAAAAAAATCAGACCAATTTTTTTACACTTTTTTGCACTTGTTCATGCATTTCACATGTCTAGACGTGAAATAAAAAATTATTTGGACAATATCTGACATAATTTGAAATTTGTCAAAAATCTGTCTTTTGTCCTGACCCCGGACCTTATGTGAAAACTAAGAAAAACTGAAAGGTACTAAAAAAAATCAAACCAATTTTTTTACACTTTTTTGCCCTAGTTCATGCATTTCACATGTCTAGAAGTGAAATAAAAAATAATTTGGACAATATCTGACATATTTTGAAATTTGTCAAAAATCTGTCTTTTGTCCTGACCCCGGACCTTGTGTGAAAACTAAGAAAAACTGAAAGGTACTAAAAAAAATCAAACCAATTTTGTTACACTTTTTTGCACTTGTTCATGCATTTCACATGTCTAAACGTGAAATAAAAAATAATTTGGACAATATCTGACATATTTTGAAATTTGTCAAAAATCTGTCTTTTGTCCTGACCCCGGACCTTATGTGAAAACTAAGAAAAACTGAAAAGTACTAAAAAAAATCAGACCAATTTTTTTACACTTTTTTTGCCCTAGTTCGTGCATTTCACATGTCTAGAAGTGAAATAAAAAATAATTTGGACAATATCTGACATATTTTGAAATTTGTCAAAAATCTGTCTTTTGTCCTGACCCCGGACCTTATGTGAAAACTAAGAAAAACTGAAAGGTACTAAAAAAAATCAAACCAATTTTGTTACACTTTTTTGCACTTGTTCGTGCATTTCACATGTCTAGACGTGAAATCAAAAATAATTTGGACAATATCTGACATATTTTGAAATTTGTCAAAAATCTGTCTTTTGTCCTGACCCCGGACCTTGTGTGAAAACTAAGAAAAACTGAAAGGTACTAAAAAAAATCAAACCAATTTTGTTACACTTTTTTGCCCTAGTTCATGCATTTCACATGTCTAGAAGTGAAATAAAAAATAATTTGGACAATATCTGACATATTTTGAAATTTGTCAAAAATCTGTCTTTTGTCCTGACCCCGGACCTTGTGTGAAAACTAAGAAAAACTGAAAGGTACTAAAAAAAATCAAACCAATTTTGTTACACTTTTTTGCCCTAGTTCATGCATTTCACATGTCTAGAAGTGAAATAAAAAATAATTTGGACAATATCTGACATATTTTGAAATTTGTCAAAAAACTGTCTTTTGTCCTGACCCCGGACCTTATGTGAAAACTAAGAAAAACTGAAAGGTACTAAACAAAATCAAACCAATTTTGTTACACTTTTTTGAACTTGTTCGTGCATTTCACATGTCTAGACGTGAAATCAAAAATAATTTGGACAATATCTGACATATTTTGAAATTTGTCAAAAATCTGTCTTTTGTCCTGACCCCGGACCTTATGTGAAAACTAAGAAAAACTGAAAAGTACTAAAAAAATCAGACTAATTTTTTTTACACTTTTTTGCCCTAGTTCATGCATTTCACATGTCTAGAAGTGAAATAAAAAATAATTTGGACAATATCTGACATATTTTGAAATTTGTCAAAAATCTGTCTTTTGTCCTGACCCCGGACCTTATGTGAAAACTAAGAAAAACTGAAAGGTACTAAAAAAAATCAAACCAATTTTGTTACACTTTTTTGCACTTGTTCGTGCATTTCACATGTCTAGACGTGAAATCAAAAATAATTTGGACAATATCTGACATATTTTGAAATTTGTCAAAAATCTGTCTTTTGTCCTGACCCCGGACCTTATGTGAAAACTAAGAAAAACTGAAAAGTACTAAAAAAAATCAGACCAATTTTTTTACACTTTTTTGCCCTAGTTCATGCATTTCACATGTCTAGAAGTGAAATAAAAAATAATTTGGACAATATCTGACATATTTTGAAATTTGTCAAAAATCTGTCTTTTGTCCTGACCCCGGACCTTATGTGAAAACTAAGAAAAACTGAAAGGTACTAAACAAAATCAAACCAATTTTTTTACACTTTTTTGCACTTGTTCGTGCATTTCACATGTCTAGACGTGAAATCAAAAATAATTTGGACAATATCTGACATATTTTGAAATTTGTCAAAAATCTGTCTTTTGTCCTGACCCCGGACCTTATGTGAAAACTAAGAAAAACTGAAAGGTACTAAAAAAAATCAAACCAATTTTGTTACACTTATGTCTAGAAGTGAAATAAAAAATAATTTGGACAATATCTGACATATTTTGAAATTTGTCAAAAAACTGTCTTTTGTCCTGACCCCGGACCTTATGTGAAAACTAAGAAAAACTGAAAGGTACTAAACAAAATCAAACCAATTTTGTTACACTTTTTTGCACTTGTTCGTGCATTTCACATGTCTAGACGTGAAATCAAAAATAATTTGGACAATATCTGACATATTTTGAAATTTGTCAAAAATCTGTCTTTTGTCCTGACCCCGGACCTTATGTGAAAACTAAGAAAAACTGAAAGGTACTAAAAAAAATCAAACCAATTTTGTTACACTTTTTTGCCCTAGTTCATGCATTTCACATGTCTAGAAGTGAAATAAAATATAATTTGGACAATATCTGACATATTTTGAAATTTGTCAAAAAACTGTCTTTTGTCCTGACCCCGGACCTTATGTGAAAACTAAGAAAAACTGAAAGGTACTAAACAAAATCAAACCAATTTTGTTACACTTTTTTGCACTTGTTCGTGCATTTCACATGTCTAGACGTGAAATCAAAAATAATTTGGACAATATCTGACATATTTTAAAATTTGTCAAAAAACTGTCTTTTGTCCTGACCCCGGACCTTATGTGAAAACTAAGAAAAACTGAAAGGTACTAAACAAAATCAAACCAATTTTGTTACACTTTTTTGCACTTGTTCGTGCATTTCACATGTCTAGACGTGAAATCAAAAATAATTTGGACAATATCTGACATATTTTGAAATTTGTCAAAAATCTGTCTTTTGTCCTGACCCCGGACCTTATGTGAAAACTAAGAAAAACTGAAAAGTACTAAAAAAAATCAGACCAATTTTTTTACACTTTTTTGCCCTAGTTCATGCATTTCTACGGAGCCCTCCGGGTGACATGGGGAAAAAAAACATGGGTTAGAAAAAAAAAAAAAAAGTAGTGGGGAAAAGAAAACATGAGGAAGAAAAAAAAAACGATGCACTTTTGCGGGATCTCATTGCGGGATCTCGCAAAGTTTTGCGGGATCTCGCAAAAAGTTTTGCGAGATCTCGCAAAACTTTGCGAGATCTCGCAAAACCTTTTTTTCTACTTTTGGAATTGCTGGGCTTCCTACTTGACCCCAATAGGCCCACAAACCACTACCGCCAGATGGCAATCGTATCATGATACTATGATTGCTCTATCACTGTTGCGTGTTGTGGGTTTTCTGGACACATTACATAGGCCTATGACACGGGAGGGAGAGGGAGACACCTGCGTGCAGACACGCACACACGCAGGCGCGTAGCAAGCGTGGGGGATGTGGGTGTTATAATGTACACAGTTTTGCTGGAACACGATTATATCCCTCACACTTTTTGTCAGATTAAATTGAAAGTAAAATATGGAAATAAACGCTCCCGTAAAGAGTTGGAACCGTATCTATAACGAACACACAGAGACACAAATAGGTCTGTTGATTTGATTGAACGGTCATCCAGCCAATCACACCAAGTTAGGTGAAGAACCAGAGCCAAAGTGTACGTCTTTCAAGGCTGCTGCTTGGGTCTGCATTGTAACGTCTGCAGTGAGCAGATTTCAGATAGAATTGAAATTATAATTGTTACCGCATTATGCTAATTTAGTAAACCAAAATTCACTGTCTGACTGACAGTTTTTGCCACAATGCAGGGAGTCAAAGTGAAAGCGGGGTGCGTGCACCAAGGCACCTGTTTCTGCAGGAAAACCTTTGGCTACTGTTCTCAGAGCATTATGCTTTCTCTGCCTATGATCTGCAGCTTTTCTCAAACTATGGGCCTCCTCAACAATGAACCTACTACTGCTCCACGTAGCCGCGAAATTAAGTTATGCCCGGTGCTTCACACATCTGCTCATTTGCAGCATACTGTAGTGAATGGCTACTTGCGAACGTTGTGGTTTACTTGCGAACATTGTGGATTACTTGCGAACACTGTGGACACTTGCGAACTCTGTGGATTAGGCTACTTGCGGACTCTGAATTATCTCTGGACACTTACGGTCAGTCTCATAACGCTCCAGGCTGGAGCTGCTGTACGGACTAAACCAGTACTTTCTCAAAGCCGGTCATAGGACCCTGTGATCTAGCTCAGTCTATTGATTGCCTTGTTATTGCAGTCTAGTGTGGCCTACTGTGTGTGTGTGTGTGTGTGCGCGCGCGTGTGTGTGTGCGCGCGCTTTGAGTTTAGCCCCCGGCCGGGGTTAATGGCCAGTCCCTTCCCCTAGTTTAACTCGGCCGTAGAGAGGGCTAGTTTAAGCGGGTTGTATGAATGCGGGGTGGTTGTGTGTGGGAGGTAGTGGTGTATAAATTAATTCTTGTGAATAAACTGTGAAAAGTAAATCCCGAGTTGTGTGTGTGTGTGTGTGTGTGTGTGTAACTCCTCCTCCGACTACCTATAACATAATTACAATACTTATTAATTTGGTGTCATCAACTATATAGACATAGCCCAGTCAGCACACATACAGTATGTCTCCAAGACGCTTGGAAAGGAACAGCTTAATTACATCGCGTTCCATTTAGAACGTTTTATTTAATCTGATCTTACAAACGGCGGCGTCAAGACACATTTGAGTTCTACATCGGAGATAGAACGCTTATGATCGATCATGCAATGTGTGCGTCCCTGCAGCAAGTGAAACTGGAGGTAACGTGGGCTAGAAGCAACAATAGCTTAAACAAAACGTGGCTTCCTGTAACTATCAATGGAAAAATGCATAGAAACTGCTAATCATAATCTTTAACCCTTAGAACCCTAAGCTGTTTTTAGGGCATTTTCACTACCTTTATTCATAAGGATTTATTCTGGTCATTGTAAGTGCCACACACATATATTATATATTGTTTTTTTCAGGAGAGTTTAGGCTATTCAGATCTGCCATCATTTCATGTATTAATACTAGCATTGATTTTATTTTGATTTTTAAAGAATTAAAATATAAAAAGTGTATTATAAAAATTCTTATATTTCCACATGTATCTCACCACTGCAAGCTCACAGCTCTACATGCATTTCATGTGTGTGTAGGGCAGACTGTCCTGAATCGGGCAATATAATTGCCATGTTGGAGGGATACTCTGGGGCTGAGCAATTTACAGAAATATTTGCTGTGTGATTTACGGAAATAAATGCCATTTTTTATTTAGTGATGAAAAATGACCTTTCTGCGCTCCATATCTGTGACACGAACTGATCTGACCTGACTTGACCCGAGGTAGCGTGTTAGCCTGCGTGCCTGTGTGTATGCAGTCATAATAATTCTCAACTCTTTACTGCATTGCCATAAACAAAGTAAAGGCAAAAAAGGTGTTTATTTGTTGAACAAATTGGGATGCAATGTGAGCCTTGAATTGGATGCCATGCAGGAATTTGCTAGGATCTCAAAACCGGAATATGAACATGCTTTGCCATAGAGAAACACATGATAGCATTGGATTATAAACATGCTTTGCCACAAGAACAGACACAAACTTGGGGTAAGTCCAGCTATATGAAGTTATTATTTTGCTGTCAATTCTTCTGTTTTATAACCCAGAAGGATGTACTTGGTATCAAATGATAGCTCTGAGTCTCCTCTTTCATCTGACATGCGTGGCATATCTATGCGATCACGGGTCCGCGAGTAATTCAAACGAGAGTAATGAGTGTGCAGCGTTGGTTTGTGTACATGACGTTATTATTTTGCAGTCACTTCGTCTGGTTTTATAAGCCAGAAGGATCGATAAACATGGTACCAATGGATAGCCCTGTGCCCCCTCTTTCATCTGATATGCTTGCCATATCGATGCGATCACGGGTTCGCGAGTAATTCAAACTAGAGTAATGTGTGTGCAGGTGAATGCAGAGAAGTATAGACTGTAAATATGATGCAATTTGATTTAATTTCATGATTTTTTTTAATTTTCATACTTGATCGTACAGACAAGTGTGTAGTCTCGTTGGAAAGCCCCACTTCTGCTCTGTCGTGCAATAAAGGTTTCATCTCGCTGCGATGAACCGTTCCGGAGCAATGTAACAGAGAAGAAAGGGTGTGTTTTTTGACGCACTTTGCGTCAATCGGGTTCTAAGGGTTAAATTGACATTAATTAAGCTGGCTATATGCAACACAATTTATATATATTCCCTTTGCATATGTTTGGGTAGACTTCAAACGTTTTTGAATTTGAGCTTACAGTTCTGTGTCCTTTACATTTATTAGGTATTAGTGATACCCAGGGTGCGATTTGTGTAAAAAACAGAGGGGGTGGGGGGGGGGGGATTTTGAATATGTTTGTAACCCCCCCCCCAAAAAAAAAAAAATGAACGAACGAATAATTTCATAGCTAATAATAGCCTATATTAATTTTGCCAACTTTGTAACATTTACCTTTAGCTTAGTTTTAGTTTACCGTTGTGTATGACTTTAAACAGCGAGTGTGCTCAGCTCCTCTAATGCAGGGTTGGACTACGTTTTGAGAAACATACAAATTCACCTTGTTCTTGACCCATCTGAAATGACTCCTCTACCTTTGCTGCCTCCATCCTTTCTGTATTTGTTATGTAAAATGTTGTATATGATGACACTGAAGTCTTGAGTTAGTGAATTGGCTAACAGTGTTAGTTGGTATACAAATAGCCTACACATTGCGCTACACGCTGCGTAGGCTGCGTGCATTCTCTCTCCTGCAGATTTGCGTTCAGTAGCCAAGTGCGTAATATTGTAAAAGTTGAAAAAATAAATGTGTTTATTGAAGCCTACAGAAAATAAATAGCTTACTATCATACTGTCAGTTAATTGGCTACAGTGCAGTGAAGAGTTTGGAGAGAAGTTATAGGGCAACTTGAAGTTTTATGAAAATAATTTCGAACCAGAACATATAATAATAATAAGCTTCTATTTCTTGCAACTGTTAAAACACCCGCTAGATAGTTTAAATACCCACCAACATTTGTTTTTGCTGTACAGATTATTTCTGTAAATTATTTGTCTACTAGGCCTAGCCTACTGGCTGATTTATCAAACGAGTGCTTTCTCGTTCGTCCACCGCAAACTACTAGGTGTTTAAAGTAAGACGATATGCTGCTCTGAGCGCGTTTCATGTTTGGTTCAGCGCTGTTTTCCCTGCGGAAGTTCCCGCACTAAAATGTTGAGAGTGACTGAAAATGTTACAATGTTTTTGTGTTCGATGACGTTCAGAAATATGCGCCATCTGCCAGAAGGCTACTGAATAGCCTACTCTGATGTATTGACACTGAAGATCGCTAGATTTCAAGAGTTTAAGTAGGCTAGCAGTTAAGTTGCATTCATCGCTATCAAGGGTTTAATCCTTGTCCCCACCGGAGATAAAAATAATTTAGCAGAGGTAGGGATAGGAAAACCAGAGTTGGGGAAATCCTCACCATCCCCCCCTACAAATCGCACCCTGGTGATACCTCGAAATTAGGCTGCTGTCTGTTAGGCAATTTATTGTAGCCTGCTGTGTGTGCGTGTCTGCACGCAGGTGTCTCCCTCTCCCTCCCTTGTCATAGGCCTATGTAATTTGTCCAGAAAACCCACAACACGCAACAGTGATAGAGCAATCAGAATATCATGATACGATTGCCATCTGGCGGTGGTGGTTTGTGGGCCTATTGGGGTCAAGTAGGAAGCCCAGCAAGTTCCAAAAGTAGAAAAAAAGTTTTGCGAGATCTCGCAAAAGTTTTGCGGGATCTCGCAAAAGTTTTGCGAGATCTCGCAAAACTTTGCGAGATCCCGCAATGAGATCCTGCAAAAGTGCATCGTTTTTTTTTTTCTTCTTCATGTTTTTTTTTTCCCACTACTTTTTTTTTTTTTTTTCTAACCCATGTTTTTTTTCCCCATGTCACCCGGAGGGCTCCGTACATTTCACATGTCTAGAAGTGAAATAAAAAATAATTTGGACAATATCTGACATATTTTGAAATTTGTCAAAAATCTGTCTTTTGTCCTGACCCCGGACCTTATGTGAAAACTAAGAAAAACTGAAAGGTACTAAACAAAATCAAACCAATTTTTTTACACTTTTTTGCACTTGTTCGTGCATTTCACATGTCTAGACGTGAAATCAAAAATAATTTGGACAATATCTGACATATTTTGAAATTTGTCAAAAATCTGTCTTTTGTCCTGACCCCGGACCTTATGTGAAAACTAAGAAAAACTGAAAGGTACTAAAAAAAATCAAACCAATTTTGTTACACTTTTTTGCCCTAGTTCATGCATTTCACATGTCTAGAAGTGAAATAAAAAATAATTTGGACAATATCTGACATATTTTGAAATTTGTCAAAAAACTGTCTTTTGTCCTAACCCCGGACCTTGTGTGAAAACTAAGAAAAACTGAAAGGTACTAAAAAAAATCAAACCAATTTTGTTACACTTTTTTGCCCTAGTTCATGCATTTCACATGTCTAGAAGTGAAATAAAAAATAATTTGGACAATATCTGACATATTTTGAAATTTGTCAAAAAACTGTCTTTTGTCCTGACCCCGGACCTTATGTGAAAACTAAGAAAAACTGAAAGGTACTAAACAAAATCAAACCAATTTTGTTACACTTTTTTGAACTTGTTCGTGCATTTCACATGTCTAGACGTGAAATCAAAAATAATTTGGACAATATCTGACATATTTTGAAATTTGTCAAAAATCTGTCTTTTGTCCTGACCCCGGACCTTATGTGAAAACTAAGAAAAACTGAAAAGTACTAAAAAAATCAGACCAATTTTTTTTACACTTTTTTGCCCTAGTTCATGCATTTCACATGTCTAGAAGTGAAATAAAAAATAATTTGGACAATATCTGACATATTTTGAAATTTGTCAAAAATCTGTCTTTTGTCCTGACCCCGGACCTTATGTGAAAACTAAGAAAAACTGAAAGGTACTAAAAAAAATCAAACCAATTTTGTTACACTTTTTTACACTTGTTCGTGCATTTCACATGTCTAGACGTGAAATCAAAAATAATTTGGACAATATCTGACATATTTTGAAATTTGTCAAAAATCTGTCTTTTGTCCTGACCCCGGACCTTGTGTGAAAACTAAGAAAAACTGAAAGGTACTAAAAAAAATCAAACCAATTTTGTTACACTTTTTTGCACTTGTTCATGCATTTCACATGTCTAGACGTGAAATAAAAAATAATTTGGACAATATCTGACATATTTTGAAATTTGTCAAAAATCTGTCTTTTGTCCTGACCCCGGACCTTGTGTGAAAACTAAGAAAAACTGAAAGGTACTAAAAAAAATCAAACCAATTTTGTTACACTTTTTTGCCCTAGTTCATGCATTTCACATGTCTAGAAGTGAAATAAAAAATAATTTGGACAATATCTGACATATTTTGAAATTTGTCAAAAATTTGTCTTTTGTCCTAACCCCGGACCTTGTGTGAAAACTAAGAAAAACAGAAAGGTACTAAAAAAAATCAAACCAATTTTGTTACACTTTTTTGCCCTAGTTCATGCATTTCACATGTCTAGAAGTGAAATAAAAAATAATTTGGACAATATCTGACATATTTTGAAATTTGTCAAAAATCTGTCTTTTGTCCTAACCCCGGACCTTGTGTGAAAACTAAGAAAAACTGAAAGGTACTAAAAAAAATCAAACCAATTTTGTTACACTTTGTTGCCCTAGTTCATGCATTTCACATGTCTAGAAGTGAAATAAAAAATAATTTGGACAATATCTGACATATTTTGAAATTTGTCAAAAATCTGTCTTTTGTCCTAACCCCGGACCTTGTGTGAAAACTAAGAAAAACTGAAAGGTACTAAAAAAAATCAAACCAATTTTGTTACACTTTTTTGCCCTAGTTCATGCATTTCACATGTCTAGAAGTGAAATATAAAATAATTTGGACAATATCTGACATATTTTGAAATTTGTCAAAAATCTGTCTTTTGTCCTGACCCCGGACCTTGTGTGAAAACTAAGAAAAACTGAAAGGTACTAAAAAAAATCAAACCAATTTTGTTACACTTTTTTGCCCTAGTTCATGCATTTCACATGTCTAGAAGTGAAATAAAAAATGATTTGGACAATATCTGACAGATTTTGAAATTTGTCAAAAATCTGTCTTTTGTCCTGACCCCGGACCTTGTGTGAAAACTAAGAAAAACTGAAAGGTACTAAAAAAAATCAAACCAATTTTGTTACACTTTTTTGCCCTAGTTCATGCATTTCACATGTCTAGAAGTGAAATAAAAAATGATTTGGACAATATCTGACAGATTTTGAAATTTGTCAAAAATCTGTCTTTTGTCCTGACCCCGGACCTTGTGTGAAAACTAAGAAAAACTGAAAGGTACTAAAAAAAATCAAACCAATTTTGTTACACTTTTTTGCACTAGTTCGTGCATTTCACATGTCTAGACGTGAAATAAAAAATAATTTGGACAATATCTGACATATTTTGAAATTTGTCAAAAATCTGTCTTTTGTCCTGACCCAGGACCTTGTGAGAAAACTAAGAAAAACTGAAAGGTACTAAAAAAAATCAAACCAATTTTGTTACACTTTTTTGCACTTGTTCATGCATTTCACATGTCTAGACGTGAAATAAAAAAAATAATTTGGACAATATCTGACATATTTTGAAATTTGTCAAAAATCTGTCTTTTGTCCTGACCCCGGACCTTGTGAGAAAACTAAGAAAAACTGAAAGGTACTAAAAAAAATCAAACCAATTTTGTTACACTTTTTTGCACTTGTTCGTGCATTTCACATGTCTAGACGTGAAATAAAAAATAATTTGGACAATATCTGACATATTTTGAAATTTGTCAAAAATCTGTCTTTTGTCCTGACCCCGGACCTTGTGAGAAAACTAAGAAAAACTGAAAGGTACTAAAAAAAATCAAACCAATTTTGTTACACTTTTTTGCACTTGTTCATGCATTTCACATGTCTAGACGTGAAATAAAAAATAATTTGGACAATCTCTGACATATTTTGAAATTTGTCAAAAATCTGTCTTTTGTCCTGACCCCGGACCTTGTGTGAAAACTAAGAAAAACTGAAAGGTACTAAAAAAAATCAAACCAATTTTGTTACACTTTTTTGCCCTAGTTCATGCATTTCACATGTCTAGAAGTGAAATAAAAAATAATTTGGACAATATCTGACATATTTTGAAATTTGTCAAAAATCTGTCTTTTGTCCTAACCCCGGACCTTGTGTGAAAACTAAGAAAAACTGAAAGGTACTAAAAAAAATCAAACCAATTTTGTTACACTTTGTTGCCCTAGTTCATGCATTTCACATGTCTAGAAGTGAAATAAAAAATAATTTGGACAATATCTGACATATTTTGAAATTTGTCAAAAATCTGTCTTTTGTCCTAACCCCGGACCTTGTGTGAAAACTAAGAAAAACTGAAAGGTACTAAAAAAAATCAAACCAATTTTGTTACACTTTTTTGCCCTAGTTCATGCATTTCACATGTCTAGAAGTGAAATATAAAATAATTTGGACAATATCTGACATATTTTGAAATTTGTCAAAAATCTGTCTTTTGTCCTGACCCCGGACCTTGTGTGAAAACTAAGAAAAACTGAAAGGTACTAAAAAAAATCAAACCAATTTTGTTACACTTTTTTGCCCTAGTTCATGCATTTCACATGTCTAGAAGTGAAATAAAAAATGATTTGGACAATATCTGACAGATTTTGAAATTTGTCAAAAATCTGTCTTTTGTCCTGACCCCGGACCTTATGTGAAAACTAAGAAAAACTGAAAAGTACTAAAAAAAATCAGACCAATTTTTTTTCACTTTTTTTGCCCTAGTTCATGGATTTCACATGTCTAGAAGTGAAATAAAAAATAATTTGGACAATATCTGACATATTTTGAAATTTGTCAAAAATCTGTCTTTTGTCCTGACCCCGGACCTTATGTGAAAACTAAGAAAAACTGAAAGGTACTAAAAAAAATCAAACCAATTTTGTTACACTTTTTTACACTTGTTCGTGCATTTCACATGTCTAGACGTGAAATCAAAAATAATTTGGACAATATCTGACATATTTTGAAATTTGTCAAAAATCTGTCTTTTGTCCTGACCCCGGACCTTGTGTGAAAACTAAGAAAAACTGAAAGGTACTAAAAAAAATCAAACCAATTTTGTTACACTTTTTTGCACTTGTTCATGCATTTCACATGTCTAGACGTGAAATAAAAAATAATTTGGACAATATCTGACATATTTTGAAATTTGTCAAAAATCTGTCTTTTGTCCTGACCCCGGACCTTGTGTGAAAACTAAGAAAAACTGAAAGGTACTAAAAAAAATCAAACCAATTTTGTTACACTTTTTTGCCCTAGTTCATGCATTTCACATGTCTAGAAGTGAAATAAAAAATAATTTGGACAATATCTGACATATTTTGAAATTTGTCAAAAATTTGTCTTTTGTCCTAACCCCGGACCTTGTGTGAAAACTAAGAAAAACAGAAAGGTACTAAAAAAAATCAAACCAATTTTGTTACACTTTTTTGCCCTAGTTCATGCATTTCACATGTCTAGAAGTGAAATAAAAAATAATTTGGACAATATCTGACATATTTTGAAATTTGTCAAAAATCTGTCTTTTGTCCTAACCCCGGACCTTGTGTGAAAACTAAGAAAAACTGAAAGGTACTAAAAAAAATCAAACCAATTTTGTTACACTTTGTTGCCCTAGTTCATGCATTTCACATGTCTAGAAGTGAAATAAAAAATAATTTGGACAATATCTGACATATTTTGAAATTTGTCAAAAATCTGTCTTTTGTCCTAACCCCGGACCTTGTGTGAAAACTAAGAAAAACTGAAAGGTACTAAAAAAAATCAAACCAATTTTGTTACACTTTTTTGCCCTAGTTCATGCATTTCACATGTCTAGAAGTGAAATATAAAATAATTTGGACAATATCTGACATATTTTGAAATTTGTCAAAAATCTGTCTTTTGTCCTGACCCCGGACCTTGTGTGAAAACTAAGAAAAACTGAAAGGTACTAAAAAAAATCAAACCAATTTTGTTACACTTTTTTGCCCTAGTTCATGCATTTCACATGTCTAGAAGTGAAATAAAAAATGATTTGGACAATATCTGACAGATTTTGAAATTTGTCAAAAATCTGTCTTTTGTCCTGACCCCGGACCTTGTGTGAAAACTAAGAAAAACTGAAAGGTACTAAAAAAAATCAAACCAATTTTGTTACACTTTTTTGCCCTAGTTCATGCATTTCACATGTCTAGAAGTGAAATAAAAAATGATTTGGACAATATCTGACAGATTTTGAAATTTGTCAAAAATCTGTCTTTTGTCCTGACCCCGGACCTTGTGTGAAAACTAAGAAAAACTGAAAGGTACTAAAAAAAATCAAACCAATTTTGTTACACTTTTTTGCACTAGTTCGTGCATTTCACATGTCTAGACGTGAAATAAAAAATAATTTGGACAATATCTGACATATTTTGAAATTTGTCAAAAATCTGTCTTTTGTCCTGACCCAGGACCTTGTGAGAAAACTAAGAAAAACTGAAAGGTACTAAAAAAAATCAAACCAATTTTGTTACACTTTTTTGCACTTGTTCATGCATTTCACATGTCTAGACGTGAAATAAAAAAAATAATTTGGACAATATCTGACATATTTTGAAATTTGTCAAAAATCTGTCTTTTGTCCTGACCCCGGACCTTGTGAGAAAACTAAGAAAAACTGAAAGGTACTAAAAAAAATCAAACCAATTTTGTTACACTTTTTTGCACTTGTTCGTGCATTTCACATGTCTAGACGTGAAATAAAAAATAATTTGGACAATATCTGACATATTTTGAAATTTGTCAAAAATCTGTCTTTTGTCCTGACCCCGGACCTTGTGAGAAAACTAAGAAAAACTGAAAGGTACTAAAAAAAATCAAACCAATTTTGTTACACTTTTTTGCACTTGTTCGTGCATTTCACATGTCTAGACGTGAAATAAAAAATAATTTGGACAATATCTGACATATTTTGAAATTTGTCAAAAATCTGTCTTTTGTCCTGACCCCGGACCTTGTGAGAAAACTAAGAAAAACTGAAAGGTACTAAAAAAAATCAAACCAATTTTGTTACACTTTTTTGCACTTGTTCCTGCATTTCACATGTCTAGACGTGAAATAAAAAATAATTTGGACAATCTCTGACATATTTTGAAATTTGTCAAAAATCTGTCTTTTGTCCTGACCCCGGACCTTGTGTGAAAACTAAGAAAAACTGAAAGGTACTAAAAAAAATCAAACCAATTTTGTTACACTTTTTTGCCCTAGTTCATGCATTTCACATGTCTAGAAGTGAAATAAAAAATAATTTGGACAATATCTGACATATTTTGAAATTTGTCAAAAATCTGTCTTTTGTCCTAACCCCGGACCTTGTGTGAAAACTAAGAAAAACTGAAAGGTACTAAAAAAAATCAAACCAATTTTGTTACACTTTGTTGCCCTAGTTCATGCATTTCACATGTCTAGAAGTGAAATAAAAAATAATTTGGACAATATCTGACATATTTTGAAATTTGTCAAAAATCTGTCTTTTGTCCTAACCCCGGACCTTGTGTGAAAACTAAGAAAAACTGAAAGGTACTAAAAAAAATCAAACCAATTTTGTTACACTTTTTTGCCCTAGTTCATGCATTTCACATGTCTAGAAGTGAAATATAAAATAATTTGGACAATATCTGACATATTTTGAAATTTGTCAAAAATCTGTCTTTTGTCCTGACCCCGGACCTTGTGTGAAAACTAAGAAAAACTGAAAGGTACTAAAAAAAATCAAACCAATTTTGTTACACTTTTTTGCCCTAGTTCATGCATTTCACATGTCTAGAAGTGAAATAAAAAATGATTTGGACAATATCTGACAGATTTTGAAATTTGTCAAAAATCTGTCTTTTGTCCTGACCCCGGACCTTATGTGAAAACTAAGAAAAACTGAAAAGTACTAAAAAAAATCAGACCAATTTTTTTTCACTTTTTTTGCCCTAGTTCATGCATTTCACATGTCTAGAAGTGAAATAAAAAATAATTTGGACAATATCTGACATATTTTGAAATTTGTCAAAAATCTGTCTTTTGTCCTGACCCCGGACCTTATGTGAAAACTAAGAAAAACTGAAAGGTACTAAAAAAAATCAAACCAATTTTGTTACACTTTTTTGCACTTGTTCATGCATTTCACATGTCTAGACGTGAAATAAAAAATAATTTGGACAATATCTGACATATTTTGAAATTTGTCAAAAATCTGTCTTTTGTCCTGACCCCGGACCTTATGTGAAAACTAAGAAAAACTGAAAGGTACTAAAAAAAATCAAACCAATTTTGTTACACTTTTTTGCACTTGTTCGTGCATTTCACATGTCTAGACGTGAAATCAAAAATAATTTGGACAATATCTGACATATTTTGAAATTTGTAAAATCTGTCTTTTGTCCTGACCCCGGACCTTATGTGAAAACTAAGAAAAACTGAAAAGTACTAAAAAAAATCAGACCAATTTTTTTACACTTTTTTGCCCTAGTTCATGCATTTCACATGTCTAGAAGTGAAATAAAAAATAATTTGGACAATATCTGACATATTTTGAAATTTGTCAAAAATCTGTCTTTTGTCCTGACCCCGGACCTTGTGTGAAAACTAAGAAAAACTGAAAGGTACTAAAAAAAATCAAACCAATTTTGTTACACTTTTTTGCCCTAGTTCATGCATTTCACATGTCTAGAAGTGAAATAAAAAATAATTTGGACAATATCTGACATATTTTGAAATTTGTCAAAAATCTGTCTTTTGTCCTAACCCCGGACCTTGTGTGAAAACTAAGAAAAACTGAAAGGTACTAAAAAAAATCAAACCAATTTTGTTACACTTTGTTGCCCTAGTTCATGCATTTCACATGTCTAGAAGTGAAATAAAAAATAATTTGGACAATATCTGACATATTTTGAAATTTGTCAAAAATCTGTCTTTTGTCCTAACCCCGGACCTTGTGTGAAAACTAAGAAAAACTGAAAGGTACTAAAAAAAATCAAACCAATTTTGTTACACTTTTTTGCCCTAGTTCATGCATTTCACATGTCTAGAAGTGAAATATAAAATAATTTGGACAATATCTGACATATTTTGAAATTTGTCAAAAATCTGTCTTTTGTCCTGACCCCGGACCTTGTGTGAAAACTAAGAAAAACTGAAAGGTACTAAAAAAAAATCAAACCAATTTTTTCACACTTTCTTGCCCTAGTTCATGCATTTCACATGTCTAGAAATGAAATAAAAAATGATTTGGACAATATCTGAGAGATTTTGAAATTTGTCAAAAATCTGTCTTTTATCCTGACCTTATGTGAAAACTAAGAAAAACTGAAAAGTACTTAAAAAAAATCAAACCAATTTTGTTACACTTTTTTGCACTAGTTCATGCATTTCACATGTCTAGAAATGAAATAAAAAATGATTTGGACAATATCTGAGAGATTTTGAAATTTGTCAAAAATCTGTCTTTTATCCTGACCTTATGTGAAAACTAAGAAAAACTGAAAAGTACTTAAAAAAAATCAAACCAATTTTGTTACACTTTTTTGCACTAGTTCATGCATTTCACATGTCTAGACGTGAAATAAAAAATAATTTGGACAATATCTGACATATTTTGAAATTTGTCAAAAATCTATCTTTTGTCCTGACCCCGGACCTAATGTGAAAACTAAAAAAAACTGAAAGGTACTAAAAAAAATCAAACCAATATTTTTACACTTTTTTGCACTAGTTCATGCATTTCACATGTCTAGAAGTGAAATAAAAAATGATTTGGACAATATCTGAGAGATTTTGAAATTTGTCAAAAATCTGTCTTTTATCCTGACCCCGGACCTTATGTGAAAACTAAGAAAAACTGAAAAGTACTAAAAAAAATCAAACCAATTTTGTTACACTTTTTTGCACTAGTTCATGCATTTCACATGTCTAGAAATTAAATAAAAAATGATTTGGACAATATCTGACATATTTAGAAATTTGTCAAAAATCTGTCTTTTGTCCTGAAACCGGACCTAATGTGAAAACTAAAAAAAACTGAAAGGTACTAAAAAAAATCAAATCAATTTTTTTACACTTTTTTGCCCTAGTTCATGCATTTCACATGTCTATAAGTGAAATAAAAAATGATTTGTACAATATCTGACATATTTTGAAATTTGTCAAAATTCTGTCTTTTGTCCTGACCCCGGACCTTATGTGAAAACTAAGAAAAACTGCAAGGTACTAAAAAAAAATCAAACCAATTTTTTTACACTTTCTTGCCCTAGTTCATGCATTTCACATGTCTAGAAATTAAATAAAAAATGATTTGGACAATATCTGACAGATTTTGAAATTTGTCAGAAATCTGTATTTTGTCCTGACCCCGGACCTTATGTGAAAACTAAGAAAAACTGAAAAGTACTAAAAAAAATCAGACCAATTTTTTTTCACTTTTTTGCCCTAGTTCATGCATTTCACATGTCTAGAAATGAAATAAAAAATGATTTGGACAATTGTTCTAAGAAACTAAGAAAAACTGAAAAGTACTAAAAAGTACTAAAAAAAATCAGACCAATTTTTTTTCACTTTTTTTGCCCTAGTTCATGCATTTCACATGTCTAGAAATGAAATAAAAAATGATTTGGACAATATCTGACAGATTTTGAAATTTGTCAAAAATCTGTCTTTTGTCCTGACCCCGGACCTTATGTGAAAACTAAGAAAAACTGAAAGGTACTAAAAAAAATCAAACCAATATTTTTACACTTTTTTACACTAGTTCATGCATTTCACATGTCTAGAAGTGAAATAAAAAATGATTTGGACAATATCTGAGAGATTTTGAAATTTGTCAAAAATCTGTCTTTTATCCTGACCCCGGACCTTATGTGAAAACTAAGAAAAACTGAAAAGTACTAAAAAAAATCAAACCAATTTTGTTACACTTTTTTGCACTAGTTCATGCATTTCACATGTCTAGACGTGAAATAAAAAATAATTTGGACAATATCTGACATATTTTGAAATTTGTCAAAAATCTGTCTTTTGTCCTGACCCCGGACCTTATGTGAAAACTAAGAAAAACTGAAAAGTACTAAAAAAAATCAAACCAATTTTTTTACACTTTTTTGCCCTAGTTCATGCATTTCACATGTCTATAAGTGAAATAAAAAATGATTTGGACAATATCTGACATATTTTGAAATTTGTAAAAATTCTGTCTTTTGTCCTGACCCCGGACCTTCTGTGAAAACTAAGAAAAACTGAAAAGTACTAAAAAAAATCAGACCAATTTTTTTTCACTTTTTTTGCCCTAGTTCATGCATTTCACATGTCTAGAAGTGAAATAAAAAATAATTTGGACAATATCTGAGAGATTTTGAAATTTGTCAAAAATCTGTCTTTTATCCTGACCCCGGACCTTATGTGAAAACTAAGAAAAACTGAAAAGTACAAAAAAAAAATCAAACCAATTTTGTTAGACTTTTTTGCACTAGTTCATGCATTTCACATGTCTAGACGTGAAATAAAAAATAATTTGGACAATATCTGACATATTTTGAAATTTGTCAAAATTCTGTCTTTTGTCCTGACCCCGGACCTTATGTGAAAACTAAGAAAAACTGCAAGGTACTAAAAAAAAATCAAACCAATTTTTTTACACTTTTTTGCCCTAGTTCATGCATTTCACATGTCTAGAAGTGAAATAAAAAATTATTTGGACAATATCTGACATATTTTGAAATTTGTAAAAATTCTGTCTTTTGTCCTGACCCCGGACCTTATGTGAAAACTAAGAAAAACTGAAAAGTACTAAAAAAAATCAGACCAATTTTTTTTCACTTTTTTTGCCCTAGTTCATGCATTTCACATGTCTAGAAGTGAAATAAAAAATAATTTGGACAATATCTGACATATTTTGAAATTTGTCAAAAATCTGTCTTTTGTCCTAACCCCGGACCTTGTGTGAAAACTAAGAAAAACTGAAAGGTACTAAAAAAAATCAAACCAATTTTGTTACACTTTTTTGCCCTAGTTCATGCATTTCACATGTCTAGAAGTGAAATATAAAATAATTTGGACAATATCTGACATATTTTGAAATTTGTCAAAAATCTGTCTTTTGTCCTGACCCCGGACCTTATGTGAAAACTAAGAAAAACTGAAAAGTACTAAAAAAAATCAAACCAATTTTTTTACACTTTTTTGCCCTAGTTCATGCATTTCACATGTCTATAAGTGAAATAAAAAATGATTTGGACAATATCTGACATATTTTGAAATTTGTAAAAATTCTGTCTTTTGTCCTGACCCCGGACCTTCTGTGAAAACTAAGAAAAACTGAAAAGTACTAAAAAAAATCAGACCAATTTTTTTTCACTTTTTTTGCCCTAGTTCATGCATTTCACATGTCTAGAAGTGAAATAAAAAATAATTTGGACAATATCTGAGAGATTTTGAAATTTGTCAAAAATCTGTCTTTTATCCTGACCCCGGACCTTATGTGAAAACTAAGAAAAACTGAAAAGTACAAAAAAAAAATCAAACCAATTTTGTTAGACTTTTTTGCACTAGTTCATGCATTTCACATGTCTAGACGTGAAATAAAAAATAATTTGGACAATATCTGACATATTTTGAAATTTGTCAAAATTCTGTCTTTTGTCCTGACCCCGGACCTTATGTGAAAACTAAGAAAAACTGCAAGGTACTAAAAAAAAATCAAACCAATTTTTTTACACTTTTTTGCCCTAGTTCATGCATTTCACATGTCTAGAAGTGAAATAAAAAATTATTTGGACAATATCTGACATATTTTGAAATTTGTAAAAATTCTGTCTTTTGTCCTGACCCCGGACCTTATGTGAAAACTAAGAAAAACTGAAAAGTACTAAAAAAAATCAGACCAATTTTTTTTTCACTTTTTTTGCCCTAGTTCATGCATTTCACATGTCTAGAAGTGAAATAAAAAATAATTTGGACAATATCTGAGAGATTTTGAAATTTGTCAAAAATCTGTCTTTTGTCCTGACCCCGGACCTTATGTGAAAACTAAGAAAAACTGAAAAGTACTAAAAAAAAATCAAACCAATTTTGTTAGACTTTTTTGCACTAGTTCATGCATTTCACATGTCTAGACGTGAAATAAAAAATAATTTGGACAATATCTGACATATTTTGAAATTTGTCAAAAATCTGTCTTTTGTCCTGACCCCGGACCTTATGTGAAAACTAAAAAAAACTGAAAGGTACTAAAAAAAATCAAACCAATTTTTTTACACTTTTTTGCACTAGTTCATGCATTTCACATGTCTAGAAGTGAAATAAAAAATAATTTGGACAATATCTGACATATTTTGAAATTTGTCAAAAATCTGTCTTTTGTCCTGACCCCGGACCTTATGTGAAAACTAAGAAAAACTGAAAAGTACTAAAAAAATCAGACCAATTTTTTTTACACTTTTTTGCCCTAGTTCATGCATTTCACATGTCTAGAAGTGAAATAAAAAATAATTTGGACAATATCTGACATATTTTGAAATTTGTCAAAAATCTGTCTTTTGTCCTGACCCCGGACCTTATGTGAAAACTAAGAAAAACTGAAAAGTACTAAAAAAAAATCAAACCAATTTTGTTACACTTTTTTGCACTAGTTCATGCATTTCACATGTCTAGACGTGAAATAAAAAATAATTTGGACAATATCTGACATATTTTGAAATTTGTCAAAAATCTGTCTTTTGTCCTAACCCCGGACCTTGTGTGAAAACTAAGAAAAACTGAAAGGTACTAAAAAAAATCAAACCAATTTTGTTACACTTTTTTGCCCTAGTTCATGCATTTCACATGTCTAGAAATGAAATAAAAAATGATTTGGACAATATCTGAGAGATTTTGAAATTTGTCAAAAATCTGTCTTTTATCCTGACCTTATGTGAAAACTAAGAAAAACTGAAAAGTACTTAAAAAAAATCAAACCAATTTTGTTACACTTTTTTGCACTAGTTCATGCATTTCACATGTCTAGAAATGAAATAAAAAATGATTTGGACAATATCTGAGAGATTTTGAAATTTGTCAAAAATCTGTCTTTTATCCTGACCTTATGTGAAAACTAAGAAAAACTGAAAAGTACTTAAAAAAAATCAAACCAATTTTGTTACACTTTTTTGCACTAGTTCATGCATTTCACATGTCTAGACGTGAAATAAAAAATAATTTGGACAATATCTGACATATTTTGAAATTTGTCAAAAATCTATCTTTTGTCCTGACCCCGGACCTAATGTGAAAACTAAAAAAAACTGAAAGGTACTAAAAAAAATCAAACCAATATTTTTACACTTTTTTGCACTAGTTCATGCATTTCACATGTCTAGAAGTGAAATAAAAAATGATTTGGACAATATCTGAGAGATTTTGAAATTTGTCAAAAATCTGTCTTTTATCCTGACCCCGGACCTTATGTGAAAACTAAGAAAAACTGAAAAGTACTAAAAAAAATCAAACCAATTTTGTTACACTTTTTTGCACTAGTTCATGCATTTCACATGTCTAGAAATTAAATAAAAAATGATTTGGACAATATCTGACATATTTAGAAATTTGTCAAAAATCTGTCTTTTGTCCTGAAACCGGACCTAATGTGAAAACTAAAAAAAACTGAAAGGTACTAAAAAAAATCAAACCAATTTTTTTACACTTTTTTGCCCTAGTTCATGCATTTCACATGTCTATAAGTGAAATAAAAAATGATTTGTACAATATCTGACATATTTTGAAATTTGTCAAAATTCTGTCTTTTGTCCTGACCCCGGACCTTATGTGAAAACTAAGAAAAACTGCAAGGTACTAAAAAAAAATCAAACCAATTTTTTTACACTTTCTTGCCCTAGTTCATGCATTTCACATGTCTAGAAATTAAATAAAAAATGATTTGGACAATATCTGACAGATTTTGAAATTTGTCAGAAATCTGTATTTTGTCCTGACCCCGGACCTTATGTGAAAACTAAGAAAAACTGAAAAGTACTAAAAAAAATCAGACCAATTTTTTTTCACTTTTTTGCCCTAGTTCATGCATTTCAGATGTCTAGAAATGAAATAAAAAATGATTTGGACAATTGTTCTAAGAAACTAAGAAAAACTGAAAAGTACTAAAAAGTACTAAAAAAAATCAGACCAATTTTTTTTCACTTTTTTTGCCCTAGTTCATGCATTTCACATGTCTAGAAATGAAATAAAAAATGATTTGGACAATATCTGAGAGATTTTGAAATTTGTCAAAAATCTGTCTTTTATCCTGACCCCGGACCTTATGTGAAAACTAAGAAAAACTGAAAAGTACTAAAAAAAATCAAACCAATTTTGTTACACTTTTTTGCACTAGTTCATGCATTTCACATGTCTAGAAATTAAATAAAAAATGATTTGGACAATATCTGACAGATTTTGAAATTTGTCAAAAATCTGTCTTTTGTCCTGACCCCGGACCTTATGTGAAAACTAAGAAAAACTGAAAAGTACTAAAAAAAAATCAGACCAATTTTGTTACACTTTTTTGCACTAGTTCATGCATTTCACATGTCTAGACGTGAAATAAAAAATAATTTGGACAATATCTGACATATTTTGAAATTTGTCAAAAATCTGTCTTTTGTCCTGACCCCGGACCTTATGTGAAAACTAAGAAAAACTGAAAAGTACTAAAAAAAATCAAACCAATTTTTTTACACTTTTTTGCCCTAGTTCATGCATTTCACATGTCTATAAGTGAAATAAAAAATGATTTGGACAATATCTGACATATTTTGAAATTTGTAAAAATTCTGTCTTTTGTCCTGACCCCGGACCTTCTGTGAAAACTAAGAAAAACTGAAAAGTACTAAAAAAAATCAGACCAATTTTTTTTCACTTTTTTTGCCCTAGTTCATGCATTTCACATGTCTAGAAGTGAAATAAAAAATAATTTGGACAATATCTGAGAGATTTTGAAATTTGTCAAAAATCTGTCTTTTATCCTGACCCCGGACCTTATGTGAAAACTAAGAAAAACTGAAAAGTACAAAAAAAAAATCAAACCAATTTTGTTAGACTTTTTTGCACTAGTTCATGCATTTCACATGTCTAGACGTGAAATAAAAAATAATTTGGACAATATCTGACATATTTTGAAATTTGTCAAAATTCTGTCTTTTGTCCTGACCCCGGACCTTATGTGAAAACTAAGAAAAACTGCAAGGTACTAAAAAAAAATCAAACCAATTTTTTTACACTTTTTTGCCCTAGTTCATGCATTTCACATGTCTAGAAGTGAAATAAAAAATTATTTGGACAATATCTGACATATTTTGAAATTTGTAAAAATTCTGTCTTTTGTCCTGACCCCGGACCTTATGTGAAAACTAAGAAAAACTGAAAAGTACTAAAAAAAATCAGACCAATTTTTTTTCACTTTTTTTGCCCTAGTTCATGCATTTCACATGTCTAGAAGTGAAATAAAAAATAATTTGGACAATATCTGAGAGATTTTGAAATTTGTCAAAAATCTGTCTTTTGTCCTGACCCCGGACCTTATGTGAAAACTAAGAAAAACTGAAAAGTACTAAAAAAAAATCAAACCAATTTTGTTAGACTTTTTTGCACTAGTTCATGCATTTCACATGTCTAGACGTGAAATAAAAAATAATTTGGACAATATCTGACATATTTTGAAATTTGTCAAAAATCTGTCTTTTGTCCTGACCCCGGACCTTATGTGAAAACTAAGAAAAACTGAAAGGTACTAAAAAAAATCAAACCAATTTTGTTACACTTTTTTGCACTTGTTCATGCATTTCACATGTCTAGACGTGAAATCAAAAATAATTTGGACAATATCTGACATATTTTGAAATTTGTCAAAAATCTGTCTTTTGTCCTGACCCCGGACCTTATGTGAAAACTAAGAAAAACTGAAAAGTACTAAAAAAAAATCAAACCAATTTTGTTACACTTTTTTGCACTAGTTCATGCATTTCACATGTCTAGACGTGAAATAAAAAATAATTTGGACAATATCTGACATATTTTGAAATTTGTCAAAAATCTGTCTTTTGTCCTGACCCCGGACCTTATGTGAAAACTAAGAAAAACTGAAAAGTACTAAAAAAAATCAGACCAATTTTTTTTCACTTTTTTTGCCCTAGTTCATGCATTTCACATGTCTAGAAATGAAATAAAAAATGATTTGGACAATATCTGACATATTTTGAAATTTGTAAAAATTCTGTCTTTTGTCCTGACCCCGGACCTTATGTGAAAACTAAGAAAAACTGAAAAGTACTAAAAAAAATCAGACCAATTTTTTTTCACTTTTTTTGCCCTAGTTCATGCATTTCACATGTCTAGAAGTGAAATAAAAAATAATTTGGACAATATCTGAGAGATTTTGAAATTTGTCAAAAATCTGTCTTTTGTCCTGACCCCGGACCTTATGTGAAAACTAAGAAAAACTGAAAAGTACTAAAAAAAAATCAAACCAATTTTGTTAGACTTTTTTGCACTAGTTCATGCATTTCACATGTATAGACGTGAAATAAAAAATGATTTGGACAATATCTGACATATTTTGAAATTTGTAAAAATTCTGTCTTTTGTCCTGACCCCGGACCTTATGTGAAAACTAAGAAAAACTGAAAAGTATTAAAAAAAATCAGACCAATTTTTTTTCACTTTTTTTGCCCTAGTTCATGCATTTCACATGTCTAGAAATGAAATAAAAAATTATTTGGACAATATCTGACAGATTTTGAAATTTGTCAAAAATCTGTCTTTTGTCCTGACCCCGGACCTTATGTGAAAACTAAGAAAAACTGAAAGGTACTAAACAAAATCAGACCAATTTTTTTTCACTTTTTTTGCCCTAGTTCATGCATTTCACATGTCTAGAAATGAAATAAAAAATTATTTGGACAATATCTGACAGATTTTGAAATTTGTCAAAAATCTGTCTTTTGTCCTGACCCCGGACCTTATGTGAAAACTAAGAAAAACTGAAAAGTATTAAAAAAAATCAGACCAATTTTTTTTCACTTTTTTTGCCCTAGTTCATGCATTTCACATGTCTAGAAATGAAATAAAAAATTATTTGGACAATATCTGACAGATTTTGAAATTTGTCAAAAATCTGTCTTTTGTCCTGACCCCGGACCTTATGTGAAAACTAAGAAAAACTGAAAGGTACTAAACAAAATCAAACCAATTTTGTTACACTTTTTTGCACTTGTTCGTGCATTTCACATGTCTAGACGTGAAATCAAAAATAATTTGGACAATATCTGACATATTTTGAAATTTGTCAAAAATCTGTCTTTTGTCCTGACCCCGGACCTTATGTGAAAACTAAGAAAAACTGAAAAGTACTAAAAAAATCAGACCAATTTTTTTTACACTTTTTTGCCCTAGTTCATGCATTTCACATGTCTAGAAGTGAAATAAAAAATAATTTGGACAATATCTGACATATTTTGAAATTTGTCAAAAATCTGTCTTTTGTCCTGACCCCGGACCTTATGTGAAAACTAAGAAAAACTGAAAAGTACTAAAAAAAAATCAAACCAATTTTGTTACACTTTTTTGCACTAGTTCATGCATTTCACATGTCTAGACGTGAAATAAAAAATAATTTGGACAATATCTGACATATTTTGAAATTTGTCAAAAATCTGTCTTTTGTCCTGACCCCGGACCTTATGTGAAAACTAAGAAAAACTGAAAAGTACTAAAAAAAATCAGACCAATTTTTTTTCACTTTTTTTGCCCTAGTTCATGCATTTCACATGTCTAGAAATGAAATAAAAAATGATTTGGACAATATCTGACATATTTTGAAATTTGTAAAAATTCTGTCTTTTGTCCTGACCCCGGACCTTATGTGAAAACTAAGAAAAACTGAAAAGTACTAAAAAAAATCAGACCAATTTTTTTTCACTTTTTTTGCCCTAGTTCATGCATTTCACATGTCTAGAAGTGAAATAAAAAATAATTTGGACAATATCTGAGAGATTTTGAAATTTGTCAAAAATCTGTCTTTTGTCCTGACCCCGGACCTTATGTGAAAACTAAGAAAAACTGAAAAGTACTAAAAAAAAATCAAACCAATTTTGTTAGACTTTTTTGCACTAGTTCATGCATTTCACATGTCTAGACGTGAAATAAAAAATGATTTGGACAATATCTGACATATTTTGAAATTTGTAAAAATTCTGTCTTTTGTCCTGACCCCGGACCTTATGTGAAAACTAAGAAAAACTGAAAAGTATTAAAAAAAATCAGACCAATTTTTTTTCACTTTTTTTGCCCTAGTTCATGCATTTCACATGTCTAGAAATGAAATAAAAAATTATTTGGACAATATCTGACAGATTTTGAAATTTGTCAAAAATCTGTCTTTTGTCCTGACCCCGGACCTTATGTGAAAACTAAGAAAAACTGAAAGGTACTAAACAAAATCAGACCAATTTTTTTTCACTTTTTTTGCCCTAGTTCATGCATTTCACATGTCTAGAAATGAAATAAAAAATTATTTGGACAATATCTGACAGATTTTGAAATTTGTCAAAAATCTGTCTTTTGTCCTGACCCCGGACCTTATGTGAAAACAAAGAAAAACTGAAAAGTATTAAAAAAAATCAGACCAATTTTTTTTCACTTTTTTTGCCCTAGTTCATGCATTTCACATGTCTAGAAATGAAATAAAAAATTATTTGGACAATATCTGACAGATTTTGAAATTTGTCAAAAATCTGTCTTTTGTCCTGACCCCGGACCTTATGTGAAAACTAAGAAAAACTGAAAGGTACTAAACAAAATCAAACCAATTTTGTTACACTTTTTTGCACTTGTTCGTGCATTTCACATGTCTAGACGTGAAATCAAAAATAATTTGGACAATATCTGACATATTTTGAAATTTGTCAAAAATCTGTCTTTTGTCCTGACCCCGGACCTTATGTGAAAACTAAGAAAAACTGAAAAGTACTAAAAAAATCAGACCAATTTTTTTTTACACTTTTTTGCCCTAGTTCATGCATTTCACATGTCTAGAAGTGAAATAAAAAATAATTTGGACAATATCTGACATATTTTGAAATTTGTCAAAAATCTGTCTTTTGTCCTGACCCCGGACCTTATGTGAAAACTAAGAAAAACTGAAAAGTACTAAAAAAAAATCAAACCAATTTTGTTACACTTTTTTGCACTAGTTCATGCATTTCACATGTCTAGACGTGAAATAAAAAATAATTTGGACAATATCTGACATATTTTGAAATTTGTCAAAAATCTGTCTTTTGTCCTGACCCCGGACCTTATGTGAAAACTAAGAAAAACTGAAAAGTACTAAAAAAAATCAGACCAATTTTTTTTCACTTTTTTTGCCCTAGTTCATGCATTTCACATGTCTAGAAATGAAATAAAAAATGATTTGGACAATATCTGACATATTTTGAAATTTGTAAAAATTCTGTCTTTTGTCCTGACCCCGGACCTTATGTGAAAACTAAGAAAAACTGAAAAGTACTAAAAAAAATCAGACCAATTTTTTTTCACTTTTTTTGCCCTAGTTCATGCATTTCACATGTCTAGAAGTGAAATAAAAAATAATTTGGACAATATCTGAGAGATTTTGAAATTTGTCAAAAATCTGTCTTTTGTCCTGACCCCGGACCTTATGTGAAAACTAAGAAAAACTGAAAAGTACTAAAAAAAAATCAAACCAATTTTGTTAGACTTTTTTGCACTAGTTCATGCATTTCACATGTCTAGACGTGAAATAAAAAATGATTTGGACAATATCTGACATATTTTGAAATTTGTAAAAATTCTGTCTTTTGTCCTGACCCCGGACCTTATGTGAAAACTAAGAAAAACTGAAAAGTATTAAAAAAAATCAGACCAATTTTTTTTCACTTTTTTTGCCCTAGTTCATGCATTTCACATGTCTAGAAATGAAATAAAAAATTATTTGGACAATATCTGACAGATTTTGAAATTTGTCAAAAATCTGTCTTTTGTCCTGACCCCGGACCTTATGTGAAAACTAAGAAAAACTGAAAGGTACTAAACAAAATCAGACCAATTTTTTTTCACTTTTTTTGCCCTAGTTCATGCATTTCACATGTCTAGAAATGAAATAAAAAATTATTTGGACAATATCTGACAGATTTTGAAATTTGTCAAAAATCTGTCTTTTGTCCTGACCCCGGACCTTATGTGAAAACAAAGAAAAACTGAAAAGTATTAAAAAAAATCAGACCAATTTTTTTTTCACTTTTTTTGCCCTAGTTCATGCATTTCACATGTCTAGAAATGAAATAAAAAATTATTTGGACAATATCTGACAGATTTTGAAATTTGTCAAAAATCTGTCTTTTGTCCTGACCCCGGACCTTATGTGAAAACTAAGAAAAACTGAAAGGTACTAAACAAAATCAAACCAATTTTGTTACACTTTTTTGCACTTGTTCGTGCATTTCACATGTCTAGACGTGAAATCAAAAATAATTTGGACAATATCTGACATATTTTGAAATTTGTCAAAAATCTGTCTTTTGTCCTGACCCCGGACCTTATGTGAAAACTAAGAAAAACTGAAAAGTACTAAAAAAATCAGACCAATTTTTTTTTACACTTTTTTGCCCTAGTTCATGCATTTCACATGTCTAGAAGTGAAATAAAAAATAATTTGGACAATATCTGACATATTTTGAAATTTGTCAAAAATCTGTCTTTTGTCCTGACCCCGGACCTTATGTGAAAACTAAGAAAAACTGAAAAGTACTAAAAAAAAATCAAACCAATTTTGTTACACTTTTTTGCACTAGTTCATGCATTTCACATGTCTAGACGTGAAATAAAAAATAATTTGGACAATATCTGACATATTTTGAAATTTGTCAAAAATCTGTCTTTTGTCCTGACCCCGGACCTTATGTGAAAACTAAGAAAAACTGAAAAGTACTAAAAAAAATCAGACCAATTTTTTTTCACTTTTTTTGCCCTAGTTCATGCATTTCACATGTCTAGAAATGAAATAAAAAATGATTTGGACAATATCTGACATATTTTGAAATTTGTAAAAATTCTGTCTTTTGTCCTGACCCCGGACCTTATGTGAAAACTAAGAAAAACTGAAAAGTACTAAAAAAAATCAGACCAATTTTTTTTCACTTTTTTTGCCCTAGTTCATGCATTTCACATGTCTAGAAGTGAAATAAAAAATAATTTGGACAATATCTGAGAGATTTTGAAATTTGTCAAAAATCTGTCTTTTGTCCTGACCCCGGACCTTATGTGAAAACTAAGAAAAACTGAAAAGTACTAAAAAAAAATCAAACCAATTTTGTTAGACTTTTTTGCACTAGTTCATGCATTTCACATGTCTAGACGTGAAATAAAAAATGATTTGGACAATATCTGACATATTTTGAAATTTGTAAAAATTCTGTCTTTTGTCCTGACCCCGGACCTTATGTGAAAACTAAAAAAAACTGAAAAGTATTAAAAAAAATCAGACCAATTTTTTTTCACTTTTTTTGCCCTAGTTCATGCATTTCACATGTCTAGAAATGAAATAAAAAATTATTTGGACAATATCTGACAGATTTTGAAATTTGTCAAAAATCTGTCTTTTGTCCTGACCCCGGACCTTATGTGAAAACTAAGAAAAACTGAAAGGTACTAAACAAAATCAGACCAATTTTTTTTCACTTTTTTTGCCCTAGTTCATGCATTTCACATGTCTAGAAATGAAATAAAAAATTATTTGGACAATATCTGACAGATTTTGAAATTTGTCAAAAATCTGTCTTTTGTCCTGACCCCGGACCTTATGTGAAAACTAAGAAAAACTGAAAGGTACTAAACAAAATCAAACCAATTTTGTTACACTTTTTTGCACTTGTTCGTGCATTTCACATGTCTAGACGTGAAATCAAAAATAATTTGGACAATATCTGACATATTTTGAAATTTGTCAAAAATCTGTCTTTTGTCCTGACCCCGGACCTTATGTGAAAACTAAGAAAAACTGAAAAGTACTAAAAAAATCAGACCAATTTTTTTTACACTTTTTTGCCCTAGTTCATGCATTTCACATGTCTAGAAGTGAAATAAAAAATAATTTGGACAATATCTGACATATTTTGAAATTTGTCAAAAATCTGTCTTTTGTCCTGACCCCGGACCTTATGTGAAAACTAAGAAAAACTGAAAGGTACTAAAAAAAATCAAACCAATTTTGTTACACTTTTTTGCACTTGTTCATGCATTTCACATGTCTAGACGTGAAATAAAAAATAATTTGGACAATATCTGACATATTTTGAAATTTGTCAAAAATCTGTCTTTTGTCCTGACCCCGGACCTTATGTGAAAACTAAGAAAAACTGAAAGGTACTAAAAAAAATCAGACCAATTTTTTTTCACTTTTTTTGCCCTAGTTCATGCATTTCACATGTCTAGAAATGAAATAAAAAATTATTTGGACAATATCTGACAGATTTTGAAATTTGTCAAAAATCTGTCTTTTGTCCTGACCCCGGACCTTATGTGAAAACTAAGAAAAACTGAAAGGTACTAAACAAAATCAAAACAATTTTGTTACACTTTTTTGCACTTGTTCGTGCATTTCACATGTCTAGACGTGAAATCAAAAATAATTTGGACAATATCTGACATATTTTGAAATTTGTCAAAAATCTGTCTTTTGTCCTGACCCCGGACCTTATGTGAAAACTAAGAAAAACTGAAAAGTACTAAAAAAATCAGACCAATTTTTTTTACACTTTTTTGCCCTAGTTCATGCATTTCACATGTCTATAAGTGAAATAAAAAATGATTTGGACAATATCTGACATATTTTGAAATTTGTCAAAAATCTGTCTTTTGTCCTGACCTTATGTGAAAACTAAGAAAAACTGCAAGGTACTAAAAAAAAATCAAACCAATTTTTTTACACTTTTTTGCCCTAGTTCATGCATTTCACATGTCTAGAAGTGAAATAAAAAATGATTTGGACAATATCTGACATATTTTGAAATTTGTAAAAATTCTGTCTTTTGTCCTGACCCCGGACCTTATGTGAAAACTAAGAAAAACTGAAAAGTACTAAAAAAAATCAGACCAATTTTTTTTCACTTTTTTTGCCCTAGTTCATGCATTTCACATGTCTAGAAGTGAAATAAAAAATAATTTGGACAATATCTGACATATTTTGAAATTTGTCAAAAATCTGTCTTTTGTCCTGACCCCGGACCTTGTGTGAAAACTAAGAAAAACTGAAAGGTACTAAAAAAAATCAAACCAATTTTGTTACACTTTTTTGCACTTGTTCATGCATTTCAGATGTCTAGAAGTGAAATAAAAAATAATTTGGACAATATCTGACATATTTTGAAATTTGTCAAAAAACTGTCTTTTGTCCTGACCCCGGACCTTATGTGAAAACTAAGAAAAACTGAAAAGTACTAAAAAAAAATCAAACCAATTTTGTTACACTTTTTTGCACTAGTTCATGCATTTCACATGTCTAGACGTGAAATAAAAAATAATTTGGACAATATCTGACATATTTTGAAATTTGTCAAAAATCTGTCTTTTGTCCTGACCCCGGACCTTATGTGAAAACTAAGAAAAACTGAAAAGTACTAAAAAAATCAGACCAATTTTTTTTCACTTTTTTTGCCCTAGTTCATGCATTTCACATGTCTAGAAATGAAATAAAAAATGATTTGGACAATATCTGACAGATTTTGAAATTTGTCAAAAATCTATCTTTTGTCCTGACCCCGGACCTTATGTGAAAACTAAGAAAAACTGAAAAGTACTAAAAAAAAATCAAACCAATTTTGTTACACTTTTTTGCACTAGTTCATGCATTTCACATGTCTAGACGTGAAATAAAAAATAATTTGGACAATATCTGACATATTTTGAAATTTGTCAAAAATCTGTCTTTTGTCCTGACCCCGGACCTTATGTGAAAACTAAGAAAAACTGAAAAGTACTAAAAAAATCAGACCAATTTTTTTTCACTTTTTTTGCCCTAGTTCATGCATTTCACATGTCTAGAAATGAAATAAAAAATGATTTGGACAATATCTGACAGATTTTGAAATTTGTCAAAAATCTATCTTTTGTCCTGACCCCGGACCTAATGTGAAAACTAAAAAAAACTGAAAGGTACTAAAAAAAATCAAACCAATTTTTTTACACTTTTTTGCCCTAGTTCATGCATTTCACATGTCTATAAGTGAAATAAAAAATGATTTGGACAATATCTGACATATTTTGAAATTTGTCAAAAATCTGTCTTTTGTCCTGACCTTATGTGAAAACTAAGAAAAACTGCAAGGTACTAAAAAAAAATCAAACCAATTTTTTTACACTTTTTTGCCCTAGTTCATGCATTTCACATGTCTAGAAGTGAAATAAAAAATGATTTGGACAATATCTGACATATTTTGAAATTTGTAAAAATTCTGTCTTTTGTCCTGACCCCGGACCTTATGTGAAAACTAAGAAAAACTGAAAAGTACTAAAAAAAATCAGACCAATTTTTTTTCACTTTTTTTGCCCTAGTTCATGCATTTCACATGTCTAGAAGTGAAATAAAAAATAATTTGGACAATATCTGACATATTTTGAAATTTGTCAAAAATCTGTCTTTTGTCCTGACCCCGGACCTTGTGTGAAAACTAAGAAAAACTGAAAGGTACTAAAAAAAATCAAACCAATTTTGTTACACTTTTTTGCACTTGTTCATGCATTTCAGATGTCTAGAAGTGAAATAAAAAATAATTTGGACAATATCTGACATATTTTGAAATTTGTCAAAAAACTGTCTTTTGTCCTGACCCCGGACCTTATGTGAAAACTAAGAAAAACTGAAAGGTACTAAACAAAATCAAACCAATTTTGTTACACTTTTTTGCACTTGTTCGTGCATTTCACATGTCTAGACGTGAAATCAAAAATAATTTGGACAATATCTGACATATTTTGAAATTTGTCAAAAATCTGTCTTTTGTCCTGACCCCGGACCTTATGTGAAAACTAAAAAAAACTGAAAGGTACTAAAAAAAATCAAACCAATTTTTTTACACTTTTTTGCCCTAGTTCATGCATTTCACATGTCTATAAGTGAAATAAAAAATGATTTGGACAATATCTGACATATTTTGAAATTTGTCAAAATTCTGTCTTTTGTCCTGACCCCGGACCTTATGTGAAAACTAAGAAAAACTGCAAGGTACTAAAAAAAAATCAAACCAATTTTTTTACACTTTTTTGCCCTAGATCATGCATTTCACATGTCTAGAAGTGAAATAAAAAATGATTTGGACAATATCTGACAGATTTTGAAATTTGTCAAAAATCTGTCTTTTGTCCTGACCCCTGACCTTATGTGAAAACTAAGAAAAACTGCAAGGTACTAAAAAAAATCAAACCAATTTTTTCGCACTTTCTTGCCCTAGTTCATGCATTTCACATTTCTAGAAATTAAATAAAAAATGATTTGGACAATATCTGACAGATTTTGAAATTTGTCAGAAATCTGTATTTTGTCCTGACCCCGGACCTTATGTGAAAACTAAGAAAAACTGAAAAGTACTAAAAAAAATCAGACCAATTTTTTTTCACTTTTTTTGCCCTAGTTCATGCATTTCACATGTCTAGAAATGAAATAAAAAATGATTTGGACAATATCTGACAGATTTTGAAATTTGTCAAAAATCTGTCTTTTGTCCTGACCCCGGACCTTATGTGAAAACTAAGAAAAACTAAAAAAGTACTAAAAAAAATCAGACCAATTTTGTTAGACTTTTTTGCACTAGTTCATGCATTTCACATGTCTAGACGTGAAATAAAAAATAATTTGGACAATATCTGACATATTTTGAAATTTGTCAAAAATCTGTCTTTTGTCCTGACCCCGGACCTTATGTGAAAACTAAAAAAAACTGAAAGGTACTAAAAAAAATCAAACCAATTTTTTTACACTTTTTTGCGCTAGTTCATGCATTTCACATGTCTATAAGTGAAATAAAAAATGATTTGGACAATATCTGACATATTTTGAAATTTGTCAAAATTCTGTCTTTTGTCCTGACCCCAGACCTTATGTGAAAACTAAGAAAAACTGCAAGGTACTAAAAAAAAATCAAACCAATTTTTTACACTTTTTTGCACTAGTTCATGCATTTCACATGTCTAGAAGTGAAATAAAAAATGATTTGGACAATATCTGACATATTTTGAAATTTGTCAAAAATCTGTCTTTTATCCTGACCCCGGACCTTATGTGAAAACTAAGAAAAACTGCAAGGTACTAAAAAAAAATCAAACCAATTTTTTTACACTTTTTTGCCCTAGTTCATGCATTTCACATGTCTAGAAGTGAAATAAAAAATGATTTGGACAATATCTGACATATTTTGAAATTTGTCAAAAATCTGTCTTTTGTCCTGACCCCGGACCTTATGTGAAAACTAAGAAAAACTGCAAGGTACTAAAAAAAAATCAAACCAATTTTTTCACACTTTCTTGCCCTAGTTCATGCATTTCACATGTCTAGAAATTAAATAAAAAATGATTTGGACAATATCTGACATATTTTGAAATTTGTCAAAATTGTGTCTTTTGTCCTGACCCCGGACCTTATGTGAAAACTAAGAAAAACTGCAAGGGACTAAAAAAAAATCAAACCAATTTTTTTACACTTTTTTGCCCTAGTTCATGCATTTCACATGTCTATAAGTGAAATAAAAAATGATTTGGACAATATCTGACATATTTTGAAATTTGTCAAAATTCTGTCTTTTGTCCTGACCCCGGACCTTATGTGAAAACTAAGAAAAACTGCAAGGGACTAAAAAAAAATCAAACCAATTTTTTTACACTTTTTTGCCCTAGTTCATGCATTTCACATGTCTAGAAGTGAAATAAAAAATGATTTGGACAATATCTGAGAGATTTTGAAATTTGTCAAAAATCTGTCTTTTATCCTGACCCCGGACCTTATGTGAAAACTAAGAAAAACTGAAAAGTACTAAAAAAAATCAAACCAATTTTGTTACACTTTTTTGCACTAGTTCATGCATTTCACATGTCTAGAAATTAAATAAAAAATGATTTGGACAATATCTGACATATTTTGAAATTTGTCAAAAATCTGTCTTTTGTCCTGACCCCGGACCTTATGTGAAAACTAAGAAAAACTGAAAGGTACTAAAAAAAATCAAACCAATTTTGTTACACTTTTTTGCCCTAGTTCATGCATTTCACATGTCTAGACGTGAAATAAAAAATAATTTGGACAATATCTGACATATTTTGAAATTTGTCAAAAATCTGTCTTTTATCCTGACCCCGGACCTTATGTGAAAACTAAGAAAAACTGAAAAGTACTAAAAAAAATCAAACCAATTTTGTTAGACTTTTTTGCACTAGTTCATGCATTTCACATGTCTAGACGTGAAATAAAAAATAATTTGGACAATATCTGACATATTTTGAAATTTGTCAAAAATCTGTCTTTTGTCCTGACCCCGGACCTTATGTGAAAACTAAAAAAAACTGAAAGGTACTAAAAAAAATCAAACCAATTTTTTTACACTTTTTTGCGCTAGTTCATGCATTTCACATGTCTATAAGTGAAATAAAAAATGATTTGGACAATATCTGACATATTTTGAAATTTGTCAAAATTCTGTCTTTTGTCCTGACCCCAGACCTTATGTGAAAACTAAGAAAAACTGCAAGGTACTAAAAAAAAATCAAACCAATTTTTTACACTTTTTTGCACTAGTTCATGCATTTCACATGTCTAGAAGTGAAATAAAAAATGATTTGGACAATATCTGACATATTTTGAAATTTGTAAAAATTCTGTCTTTTGTCCTGACCCCGGACCTTATGTGAAAACTAAAAAAAACTGAAAGGTACTAAAAAAAATCAAACCAATTTTTTTACACTTTTTTGCCCTAGTTCATGCATTTCACATGTCTATAAGTGAAATAAAAAATGATTTGGACAATATCTGACATATTTTGAAATTTGTCAAAAATCTGTCTTTTATCCTGACCCCGGACCTTATGTGAAAACTAAGAAAAACTGAAAAGTACTAAAAAAAATCAAACCAATTTTGTTACACTTTTTTGCACTAGTTCATGCATTTCACATGTCTAGAAATTAAATAAAAAATGATTTGGACAATATCTGACATATTTTGAAATTTGTCAAAAATCTGTCTTTTGTCCTGACCCCAGACCTTATGTGAAAACTAAGAAAAACTGAAAGGTACTAAAAAAAATCAAACCAATTTTGTTACACTTTTTTGCCCTAGTTCATGCATTTCACATGTCTAGACGTGAAATAAAAAATAATTTGGACAATATCTGACATATTTTGAAATTTGTCAAAAATCTGTCTTTTATCCTGACCCCGGACCTTATGTGAAAACTAAGAAAAACTGAAAAGTACTAAAAAAAATCAAACCAATTTTGTTACACTTTTTTGCACTAGTTCATGCATTTCACATGTCTAGAAATTAAATAAAAAATGATTTGGACAATATCTGACATATTTTGAAATTTGTCAAAAATCTGTCTTTTGTCCTGACCCCGGACCTTGTGTGATAACTAAGAAAAACTGAAAGGTACTAAAAAAAATCAAACCAATTTTGTTACACTTTTTTGCACTTGTTCGTGCATTTCACATGTCTAGACGTGAAATAGAAAATAATTTGGACAATATCTGACATATTTTGAAATTTGTCAAAAAATCTGTCTTTTGTCCTGACCCCGGACCTTATGTGAAAAACTAAGAAAAAACTGAAAAAGTACTAAAAAAAAAAATCAGACCAATTTGTTTTCACTTTTTTTTGCCCTAGTTCATGCATTTCACATGTCTAGAAGTGAAATAAAAAATAATTTGGACAATATCTGACATATTTTGAAATTTGTCAAAAATCTGTCTTTTGTCCTGACCCCCGGACCTTATGTGAAAAACTAAGAAAAACTGAAAAGTACTAAAAAAAAATCAGACCAATTTTTTTTTTCACTTTTTTGCCCTAGTTCATGCATTTTCACATGTCTAGAAGTGAAATAAAAATATAATTTGGACAATATCTGACATATTTTGAAATTTGTCAAAAATCTGTCTTTTGTCCTGACCCCGGACCTTATGTGAAAAACTAAGAAAAACTGAAAGGTACTAAAAAAAATCAAACCAATTTTTTTACACTTTTTTGCCCTAGTTCATGCATTTTCACATGTCTAGACGTGAAATAAAAAATAATTTGGACATAATCTGACATATTTTGAAATTTGTCAAAAATCTGTCTTTTTGTCCTGACCCCGGACCTTGTGTGATAACTAAGAAAAAACTGAAAGGTACTAAAAAAAAAATCAAAACCAATTTTTGTTACACTTTTTTTGCCCTAGTTTCATGCATTTCACATGTCTAGACGTGAAATAAAAAATAATTTGGACAATATCTGACATATTTTGAAATTTGTCAAAAATCTGTCTTTTGTCCTGACCCCGGACCTTGTGTGATAACTAAGAAAAACTGAAAGGTACTAAAAAAAATCAAACCAATTTTGTTACACTTTTTTGCACTTGTTCGTGCATTTCACATGTCTAGACGTGAAATAGAAAATAATTTGGACAATATCTGACATATTTTGAAATTTGTCAAAAATCTGTCTTTTGTCCTGACCCCGGACCTTATGTGAAAAACTAAGAAAAACTGAAAGGTACTAAAAAAATCAAACCAATTTTGTTACACTTTTTTTGCACTTGTTTCATGCATTTTCACATGTCTAGACGTGAAAATAAAAAAATAATTTGGGACAATACCTGACATATTTTGAAATTTGTCAAAAATCTGTCTTTTGTCCTGACCCCGGACCTTGTGAGAAAAACTAAGAAAAAACTGAAAAGGTACTAAAAAAAAAATCAAACCAATTTTTGTTACACTTTTTTTGCACTTGTTCGTGCATTTCACATGTCTAGACGTGAAATAAAAAATAATTTTGGACAATATCTGACATATTTTGAAATTTGTAAAAAATCTGTCTTTTATCCTGACCCCGGACCTTATGTGAAAAACTAAGAACAACTGAAAAGTACTAAAAAAAAATCAAACCAATTTTGTTACACTTTTTTTGCACTAGTTCATGCATTTCACATGTCTAGAAATTAAATAAAAAATGATTTGGACAATATCTGACAGATTTTGAAATTTGTCAAAAAATCTGTCTTTTGTCCTGACCCCGGACCTTATGTGAAAACTAAGAAAAAACTGAAAAGTACTAAAAAAAAAATCAGACCAATTTTGTTAGACTTTTTTGCACTAGTTCATGCATTTCACATGTCTAGACGTGAAATAAAAAATAATTTTGACAATATCTGACATATTTTGAAATTTGTCAAAAATCTGTCTTTTGTCCTGACCCCGGGACCTTATGTGAAAAACTAAGAAAAAACTGCAAGGTACTAAAAAAAAATCAAACCAATTTTTTTACACTTTTTTTGCCCTAGTTTCATGCATTTCACATGTCTATAAGTGAAATAAAAAATGATTTGGACAATATCTGACATATTTTGAAATTTGTCAAAAAATCTGTCTTTTTGTCCTGACCCCCGGGACCTTATGTGAAAACTAAAAAAAACTGAAAGGTACTAAAAAAAAATCAAACCAATTTTTTTACACTTTTTTTGCCCTAGTTCATGCATTTCACATGTCCTATAAGTGAAATAAAAAATGATTTGGGACAATATCTGACATATTTTTGAAAATTTGTCAAAAATTCTGTCTTTTGTCCTGACCCCGGACCTTATGTGAAAACTAAGAAAAACTGAAAAAGTACTAAAAAAAAAATCAAACCAATTTTTTTTACACTTTTTTTGCCCTAGTTCATGCATTTCACATGTCTATAAGTGAAATAAAAAATGATTTGGACAATATCTGACATATTTTGAAATTTGTCAAAATTCTGTCTTTTGTCCTGACCCCGGACCTTATGTGAAAAACTAAGAAAAAACTGCAAGGTACTAAAAAAAAATCAAACCAATTTTTTTACACTTTTTTTGCCCTAGTTCATGCATTTTCACATGTCTAGAAGTGAAATAAAAAATGATTTGGACAATATCTGACATATTTAGAAATTTGTCAAAAATCTGTCTTTTGTCCTGACCCCGGACCTTATGTGAAAACTAAGAAAAACTGCAAGGTACTAAAAAAAAAAATCAAACCAATTTTTTTCACACTTTCTTGCCCTAGTTCATGCATTTCACAATGTCTAGAAATTAAATAAAAAAATGATTTGGGACAATATCTGACAGATTTTGAAATTTGTCAAAAATCTGTCTTTTGTCCTGACCCCGGACCTTATGTGAAAAACTAAGAAAAAACTGAAAAAGTACTAAAAAAAAATCAAACCAATTTTGTTACACTTTTTTGCACTAGTTTCATGCATTTCACATGTCTAGACGTGAAATAAAAAAATAATTTGGGACAATATCTGACATATTTTGAAATTTGTCAAAATCTGTCTTTTGTCATGACCCCGGGACCCTTATGTGAAAAACTAAGAAAAAACTGAAAAGTACTAAAAAAAAATCAAACCAATTTTTGTTTACACTTTTTTTGCACTAGTTTCATGCATTTCACATGTCTAGACGTGAAATAAAAAAATAATTTGGACAATATCTGACATATTTTGAAATTTGTCAAAAATCTGTCTTTTGTCCTGACCCCGGACCTTATGTGAAAACTAAAAAAAAACTGAAAAGGTACTAAAAAAAAAAAATCAAACCAATTTTTTTACACTTTTTTGCCCTAGTTCATGCATTTCACATGTCTATAAGTGAAATAAAAAAATGATTTGGACAATATCTGACATATTTTGAAATTTGTCAAAATTCTGTCTTTTGTCCTGACCCCGGACCTTATGTGAAAAAACTAAGAAAAAACTGAAAGGTACTAAAAAAAATCAAACCAATATTTTTACACTTTTTTTGCCCTAGTTTCATGCATTTTCACATGTCCTATAAGTGAAATAAAAAAATGATTTGGGACAATATCTGACATATTTTGAAATTTGTCAAAATTCTGTCTTTTGTCCTGACCCCGGACCTTATGTGAAAAACTAAGAAAAAAACTGCAAGGTACTAAAAAAAAATTCAGACCAATTTTTTTTCACTTTTTTTTGCCCTAGTTCATGCATTTTCACATGTCTAGAAGTGAAATAAAAAATAATTTGGACAATATCTGAGAGATTTTGAAATTTGTCAAAAATCTGTCTTTTATCCTGACCCCGGACCTTATGTGAAAACTAAGAAAAACTGAAAAGTACTAAAAAAAAAAAATCAAAACCAATTTTTGTTACACTTTTTTGCACTAGTTCATGCATTTCACATGTCTAGACGTGAAATAAAAAAAATAATTTGGGACAATATCTGACATATTTTGAAATTTGTCAAAAATCTGTCCTTTTGTCCCTGACCCCGGACCTTATGTGAAAACTAAAAAAAAACTGAAAAGGTACTAAAAAAAAATCAAA